>NC_091288.1:141181115-141490433 GCF_032444005.1 Ranitomeya imitator | reverse complement strand
AGGCAAGGTAGGCTTTATTTTCCTATCTCTAGGGCTAGCTAGTTTCTTAGGCTGTGTCGAGTTGCATAGGGAGCGTTAGGAGCAATCCACGGCTATTTCTAGTGTGTGTGATAGGATTAGGGATTGCGGTCAGCAGAGTTCCCACGTCTCAGAGCTCGTCCTATATTATTATTAACTATCAGGTCATTCCGTGTGCTCTTAACCACTAGGTCCATTATTGTCTTTACCACCAGGTCATAACAGTACAGGTGGCCCAAAGTATTAATGCATCTCAATAGAGGGATAAGAGAAGTTCTGAGACCATTTTTTTTTCTTTGTAGTGTGTTTTGTCTCTCTTTTCCCCTTTACCTCTGGGTGGTTCAGGATACAGGTGTAGATATGGACATTCAAGGTCTGTCCTCTTGTATGAATAATCTCACTGCAAGGGTACAAAACATTCAAGATTTTGTGGTTCAGAATCCGATGTTAGAGCCTAGGATTCCAATTCCTGATTTGTTTTTTGGGGATAGATCTAAGTTTCTGAATTTCAAAAATAATTGTAAATTGTTTCTTGCTTTGAAACCTCGCTCCTCAGGTGACCCTGTTCAACAAGTGAAAATCATTATTTCTTTGTTACGTGGCGACCCTCAAGACTGGGCATTTTCCCTTGCGCCAGGAGATCCGGCATTGCGTGATGTTGATGCGTTTTTTCTGGCACTCGGATTGCTTTATGATGAACCCAATTCAGTGGATCAGGCAGAGAAAATCTTGCTGGCTCTGTGTCAGGGTCAGGATGAGGTAAAAATATATTGTCAGAAGTTTAGGAAGTGGTCTGTACTCACTCAGTGGAATGAATGTGCCCTGGCAGCAATTTTCAGAAAGGGTCTCTCTGAAGCCTTTAAGGATGTAATGGTGGGATTTCCCATGCCTGCTGGTCTGAATGAGTCTATGTCTTTGGCCATTCAGATCGATCGACGCTTGCGTGAGCGTAAAGCTGTGCACCATTTGGCGGTGTTATCTGAGCATAGACCTGAGCCTATGCAATGTTATAGGACTTTGACCAGAGCTGAACGGCAAGAACACAGACGTCGGAATGGGCTGTGTTTTTACTGTGGTGATTCCACTCATGCTATCTCCGATTCTCCTAAGCGCACTAAGCGTTTCGCTAGGTCTGCTACCATTGGTACGGTACAGTCGAAATTTCTTTTGTCCGTTACTCTGATTTGCTCTTTGTCATCCTATTCTGTTATGGCATTTGTGGATTCAGGCGCTACCCTGAATTTGATAGACTTGGAGTTTGCTAGGCGCTGTGGTTTTTTCTTGGAGCCCTTGCAGTATCCTATTCCATTGAGAGGAATTGATGCTACGCCTTTGGCCAAGAATAAGCCTCAGTACTGGACCCAATTGACCATGTGCATGGCTCCTGCACATCAGGAGGATATTCGCTTTTTGGTGTTGCATAATCTGCATGATGTGGTCGTTTTGGGGTTGCCATGGCTACAGGTCCATAATCCAGTATTGGATTGGAAATCTATGTCTGTGTCCAGCTGGGGTTGTCAGGGGGTACATGGTGATGTTTCATTTTTGTCTATTTCGTCATCCACCCCTTCTGAAGTCCCGGAGTTTTTGTCGGATTACCGGGATGTATTTGATGAGCCCAAATCCAGTGCCCTACCTCCTCATAGGGATTGCGATTGTGCTATCAATTTGATTCCTGGTAGTAAGTTTCCTAAGGGCCAACTGTTCAATTTATCTGTGCCAGAGCACGCCGCTATGCGGAGTTATGTAAAGGAATCCTTGGAGAAGGGTCATATTCGCCTGTCGTCATCACCATTGGGAGCAGGGTTCTTTTTTGTGGCCAAGAAGGATGGTTCTTTGAGACCTTGTATTGATTACCGCCTTCTTAATAAGATCACAGTCAAATTTCAGTACCCTTTGCCGCTGCTGTCAGATTTATTTGCTCGGATTAAGGGGGCTAGTTGGTTCACAAAGATAGATCTTCGTGGTGCGTATAATCTTGTGCGTATTAAACAGGGCGATGAATGGAAAACAGCATTTAATACGCCCGAGGGCCATTTTGAGTACCTGGTTATGCCATTCGGGCTTTCCAATGCTCCATCAGTATTTCAGTCCTTTATGCATGACATCTTCCGAGAGTACCTGGATAAATTCCTGATTGTATATTTGGATGATATTTTGGTCTTCTCGAATGATTGGGAGTCTCAAGTGAAGCAGGTCAGAATGGTGTACCAGGTCCTTCGTGCCAATTCTTTGTTTGTGAAGGGGTCAAAGTGTCTCTTTGGAGTTCAGAAGGTTTCATTTTTGGGTTTCATTTTTTCCCCTTCTACTATCGAGATGGACCCTGTTAAAGTCCAGGCCATTTATGATTGAACTCAGCAGACATCTGTGAAGAGTCTGCAAAAGTTCCTGGGCTTTGCTAATTTTTATCGTCGCTTCATCAGAAATTTTTCTAGTGTTGCTAAACCGTTGACTGATTTGACCAAGAAGGGTGCTGATGTGGTCAATTGGTCTTCTGCGGCTGTGGAAGCTTTTCAGGAGTTGAAGCATCGTTTTTCTTCTGCCCCTGTGTTGTGCCAGCCAGATGTTTCACTTCCGTTTCAGGTCGAGGTTGATGCTTCTGAGATTGGAGCAGGGGCTGTTTTGTCACAAAGAAGTTCTTATGGCTCGGTGATGAAACCATGTGCCTTCTTTTCTAGAAAGTTTTCGCCTGCTGAGCGCAATTATGATGTTGGCAATCGAGAGTTGTTGGCCATGAAGTGGGCATTCGAGGAGTGGCGTCATTGGCTTGAAGGAGCCAAGCATCGTGTGGTGGTCTTGACGGATCACAAGAATTTGACTTATCTCGAGTCTGCCAAATGGTTGAATCCTAGACAGGCTCGTTGGTCGCTATTTTTCCCCCGTTTTGATTTTGTGGTTTCGTACCTTCCAAGCTCTAAGAATGTGAAGGCTGATGCCCTGTCAAGGAGTTTTGTGCCCGACTCTCCGGGTGTTCCTGAGCCGGCGGGAATTCTCAAAGAGGGGGTAATTTTGTCTGCCATCTCCCCTGATTTGCAGCGGGTGCTGCAAAAATTTCAGGCTGATAGACCTGACCGTTGCCCAGCGGAGAAACTGTTTGTCCCTGATAAATGGACTAGTAGAGTTATCTCTGAGGTTCATTGTTCGGTGTTGGCTGGTCATCCTGGAATCTTTGGTACCAGAGATTTGGTGGCTAGATCCTTTTGGTGGCCATCTTTGTCGCGGGATATGCGTTCTCTTGTGCAGTCCTGTGGGACTTGTGCTCGGGCTAAGCCCTGCTGTTCTCGTGCCAGTGAGTTGCTTTTGCCCTTGCCGGTCCCGAAGAGGCCCTGGACGCATATCTCTATGGATTTTATTTCGGATCTCCCTGTCTCTCAAAAGATGTCGGTCATTTGGGTGGTTTGTGATCGCTTCTCTAAGATGGTCCATTTGGTACCCTTTGCTAAATTGCCTTCCTCCTCTGATTTGGTGCCATTGTTTCTCCAGCATGTGGTTGTTTACATGGCATTCCGGAGAACATCGTTTCAGACAGAGGTTCCCAGTTTGTTTCGAGGTTTTGGCGAGCCTTTTGTGCTAGGATGGGCATTGATTTGTCTTTTTCCTCGGCTTTCCATCCTCAGACAAATGGCCAAACCGAACGAACTAATCAGACTTTGGAAACATATCTGAGATGCTTTGTTTCTGCTGATCAGGATGATTGGGTGTCCTTTTTGCCTTTGGCTGAGTTCGCCCTTAATAATCGGGCCAGCTCGGCAACTTTGGTTTCGCCGTTTTTCTGCAATTCTGGTTTCCATCCTCGTTTCTCTTCAGGGCAGGTTGAGTCTTCGGACTGTCCTGGTGTAGATACTGTGGTGGATAGGTTGCAGCAGATTTGGACTCATGTGGTGGACAATTTGACATTGTCCCAGGAGAAGGCTCAACGTTTTGCTAACCGCCGGCACTGTGTGGGTCCCCAACTTCGTGTTGGGGATTTGGTTTGGTTGTCGTCTCGTTATGTTCCTATGAAGGTTTCCTCTCCTAAGTTTAAGCCTCGTTTCATTGGTCCGTATAAGATTTCTGAGGTTCTCAATGTTGTGTCGTTTCGTTTGACCCTTCCAGCTTCTTTTGCCATCCATAATGTATTCCATAGTCATTGTTGCGGAGATACCTGGCGCCTGTGGTTCCATCCGTTGATCCTCCTGCCCCGGTGTTGGTTGAGGGGGAGTTGGAGTATGTGGTGGAGAAGATTTTTGATTCTCGTATTTCAAGACGGAAACTCCAGTACCTGGTCAAGTGGAAGGGTTATGGTCAGGAAGATAAATCCTGGGTCTTTGCCTCCGATGTTCATGCTGCCGATCAGGTTCGTGCCTTTCATTTGGCTCGTCCTGGTCGGCCTGGGGGCTCTGGTGAGGGTTCGGTGACCCCTCCTCAAGGGGGGGTGTACTGTTGTGCATTCTGTTGTCAAGCTCCCTCCTGTGGTCATGAATGGTACTTCGGCTGGTTCTGTCCATGGGCTTCCTCTGGTGGTTGTGAGTGGAGCTGCGGCTTCTGAGTTTCCTTCTACAGGTGACGAGGTTAATTTGTTAGCTGGCTGCTCTATTTAACTCCACGTAGATCATTGCTCAATGCCACCTGTCAATGTTCCAGTATTGGTCTAGTTCTCTCCTGGATCGCTCTTGTGACCTGTCTTCCCAGCTGAAGCTAAGTTCCTGCTTGTTTTTCTCTGGTTTGCTATTTTTTTGTCCAGCTTGCTATTTTGATTTTTGTCTTGCTTGCTGGAAGCTCTGGGACGCAGAGGGAGCGCCTCCGCACCGTGAGTCGGTGCGGAGGGTCTTTTTGCGCCCTCTGCGTGGTCTTTTTGTAGGTTTTTGTGCTGACCGCAAAGTTACCTTTCCTATCCTCTGTCTGTTCAGTAAGTCGGGCCTCACTGTGCTAAATCTATTTCATCTCTGTGTTTGTAATTTTCATCTTTACTCACAGTCATTATATGTGGGGGGCTGCCTTTTCCTTTGGGGAATTTCTCTGAGGCAAGGTAGGCTTTATTTTCCTATCTCTAGGGCTAGCTAGTTTCTTAGGCTGTGTCGAGTTGCATAGGGAGCGTTAGGAGCAATCCACGGCTATTTCTAGTGTGTGTGATAGGATTAGGGATTGCGGTCAGCAGAGTTCCCACGTCTCAGAGCTCGTCCTATATTATTAGTAACTATTAGGGTTGAGCGAAACGGGTCGTTCATTTTCAAAAGTCGCCGACTTTTGGCAAAGTCGGGTTTCATGAAACCCGATCCGACCCCTGTGCGGGGTCGGCCATGCGGTACGCGACATTCGCGCCAAAGTCGCGTTTCAATGACGCGAAAAGCGCCATTTCTCAGCCAATGAAGGTAAGCGCAGAGTGTGGGCAGCGTGATGACATAGGTCCTGGTCCCCACCATCTTAGAGAAGGGCATTGCAGTGATTGGCTTGCTGTCTGCGGCGTCACAGGGGCTATAAAGGGGCGTTCCCGCCGACCGCCATGTTACTGCTGCTGATCTGAGCTTAGGGAGAGGTTGCTGCCGCTTCGTCAGAAGCAGAGATAGCGTTAGGCAGGGTCCATTAACCACCAAACCGCTTGTGCTGTAGCGATTTCCACTGCCCAACACCACCTTCGGTGTGCAGGGACAGTGGAAGCTACATTTTTTTTTTTCCCCTCAGCGCTGTAGCTCATTGGGCTGCCCTAGAAGGCTCCCTGATAGCTGCATTGCTGTGTGTATGCCGCTGTGCAAACCAACTGCTTTTTTCAAAGCACAAATCCTCTTGTTCCTTCCTTTCTGCACAGCTATCTTTTTTGTTTGTCCACACTTTTTATTTAATTTGTGCATCAGTCCACTCCTTATTGCTGCCTGCCATACCTGGCTGAGATTACTGCAGGGAGATAGTAATTGTTGGACACTCCCTGTTTTTTTTTTTTTTTTGTGGGAGATTAAGATTGACATTTCTGCTAGAGTGCCATCCCTGTGTGTGCCATCTCTCACTCAGTGGGCCATAGAAAGCCTATTTATTTTTTTGCTTGATTTGGGTTATAAAATCTACCTGAAAAAATCACTACATCAATCAGTGGGAGAAAAATATTGGCCTCAGGGCTTGTGTGCCACTCTTGACTCCTGTGTGTGCCATCTCTCAGTCAGTGGGCCATAGAAAGCCTATTTATTTTTTTGCTTGATTTGGGTTCTAAAATCTACCTGAAAAAATCACTACATCAATCAGTGGGAGAAAAATATTGGCCTCAGGGCTTGTGTGCCACTCCTGACTCCTGTGTGCATCATCACTCACTCAGTGGGCCATAGAAAGCCCATTTTTTTTTTTTTGCTTTATTTGGGTTCTAAATTCAACCTGAAAAAATCAATAAATCAATCAGTGGGAGATTAATATTGGCCTTTGGGCTTGTGTGCCAGTCCTGAGCGTGCCATCTCTCTCACAATTAGTGGGCCATAGAAAGCCTATTTATGTTTTTGCTTGATTAGGGTTCTAAAATCTACCTGAAAAAATCACTACATCAATCAGTGGGAGAAAAATATTGGCCTCACGGCTTGTGTGCCACTCCTGACTCCTGTGTGCATCATCACTCACTCAGTGGGCCATAGAAAGCCCTTTTTTTTTTTTTTTTGCTTTATTTGGGTTCTAAATTCTACCTGAAAAAATCAATAAATCAATCAGTGGGAGATTAATATTGGCCTCTGGGCTTGTGTGCCAGTCCTGAGCGTGCCATCTCTGTCACAAATAGTGGGCCATAGAAAGCCTATTTATTTTTTGGGTTGATTTGGGTTCATAATTCTACCTGAAAAAATCAATCAATCAATCAGTGGGAGATTAATATTGGCCTTTGGGCTTGTGTGCCAGTCCTAAGCGTGCCATCTCTCTCTCTCAGATAGTGGGCCATAGAAAGCCTATTTATTATTATTTTTTTTTATTGGGTTTATAAATTTTCCCTGGAAAAAAAAAAAAAGTGGGAGATTAATATTGGCCTCTGGGCTTGTGTGCCAGTCCTGAGCGTGCCATCTCTCTCACAAATAGTGGGCCATAGAAAGCCTATTTATTTATTTTTTTTTGGTTTTATAAATTCTCCCTGAAAAAAAAAAGGGAGATTAATATTGGCCTTTGGGCTTGTGTGCCAGTCCTAAGCGTGCCATCTCTCTCTCTCAGATAGTGGGCCATAGAAAGCCTATTTATTTTTTTTTTATTGGGTTTATAAATTTTCCCTGAAAAAAAATAAAAAGTGGGAGATTAATATTGGCCTCTGGGCTTGTGTGCCAGTCCTGAGCGTGCCATCTCTCTCACAAATAGTGGGCCATAGAAAGCCTATTTATGTTTTTGGTTGATTTGGGTTCTAAATTCTACCTGAAAAAATCAATAAATCAATCAGTGGGAGATAAATATTGGCCTCTGGGCTTGTGTGCCACTCCTGACTCCTGTGTGCATCATCTCTCACTCAGTGGGCCATAGAAAGCCTTTTTTTGTTTTATTTGTTTTCTAAATTCTCCCTGAAAAAATCATTTTATTTTATTTGGTTTCTAAATTCTTCCTGAAAAAATCATTTTATTCTATTATTTTTTTTTCCTAAAGTCTCCCTGAAAAAAAAAAAAAAAACAAATCAGTGGGAGATTAATATTGCCCTTTCTGCTTGTGTGCCAGTCTTGACTCCTGGGTGTGCCATCTCTCTCTCTCTCTCCAATTGTGGGCCATAGAAAGCCTATTATTTTTTTAGCTTGATTTGGGTTCCAAAATCTACCTGAAAAAATCACTACATCAATCAGTGGGAGATAAATATTGGCCTCTGGGCTTGTGTGCCACTCCTGACTCCTGTGTGCGTCATCTCTCACTCAGTGGGCCATAGAAAGCCTTTTTTGTTTTATTTGTTTTCTAAATTCTCCCTGAAAAAATCATTTTATTTTATTTGGTTTCTAAATTCTTCCTGAAAAAATCATTTTATTCTATTATTTTTTTTTCCTAAAGTCTCCCTGAAAAAACAAACAAAAACAAATCAGTGGGAGATTAATATTGCCCTTTCTGCTTGTGTGCCAGTCTTGACTCCTGGGTGTGCCATCTCTCTCTCTCTCTCCAATTGTGGGCCATAGAAAGCCTATTATTTTTTTAGCTTGATTTGGGTTCCAAAATCTACCTGAAAAAATCACTACATCAATCAGTGGGAGATAAATATTGGCCTCTGGGCTTGTGTGCCACTCCTGACTCCTGTGTGCGTCATCTCTCACTCAGTGGGCCATAGAAAGCCTTTTTTTGTTTTATTTGTTTTCTAAATTCTCCCTGAAAAAATCATTTTATTTTATTTGGTTTCTAAATTCTTCCTGAAAAAATCATTTTATTCTATTATTTTTTTTTCCTAAAGTCTCCCTGAAAAAAAAAAAAAATCAAATCAGTGGGAGATTAATATTTACATTTGTGCTTCAGTGACAGTCCTGCGTGTGTGGCATCTCTCTCATTTGTTGCCACCAACAACAGAGTGTGTAACATTGTGCCTGATTTTCGTTGTGGTCTCACTCACCTGTAAAGGGGTAGCTAAATCATACTGAAGTTATAGCTCACCGTGTAAGTTGTGTGACAGCAACAAATACCGTTAGTTTGGTTACGTTTTTAAAACAATGAGGAAGTCTGGTGGAAGAGGTCGTGGCCGGGGGCGTTCATTGTCAGCTGGTAATGAGGGTAGTGGTAGTGGTGGAGCATCAGCTGGTCGTGGGAAAAAAAATATTGCACCTAAGTCTGGAGCTGTGGAGCCAGGTTCGTCGTCTGGCTACACAAGGCCTCGAACGCTCCCTTTTCTGGGAGTAGGAAAACCGCTTTTAAAGCCGGAGCAGCAAGAGCAAGTTTTGGCTTATCTTGCTGACTCAGCCTCTAGCTCTTTTGCCTCCTCTCGTGAAACTGGTAAATGTCAAAGCAGCGCGTCGTTAGTGGATGTTCACGGTCAGGGACAAGTCGCTTCCTTGTCCTCTTCAGCAAAAACAACAACAGAGAAGAATGCAGCAGGCGACACAACGGGTTACTCCATGGAGCTCTTTACACATACCGTCCCTGGCTTAGAAAGTGAAGCAGTTAACAGTAGGGTTGAGCGAAACGGGTCGAACATTTTCAAAAGTCGCCGACTTTTGGCGAAGTCGAGTTTCATGAAACCCGATCCGACCCCTGTGCGTGGTCGGCCATGTGGAACGCGACTTTCGCGCCAAAGTCGCGTTTCAATGACGCGAAAAGCGCCATTTCTCAGCCAATGAAGGTAAACGCAGAGTGTGGGCAGCGTGATGACATAGGTCCTGGTCCCCACCATCTTAGAGAAGGGCATTGCAGTGATTGGCTTGCTGTCTGCGGCGTCACAGGGGCTATAAAGGGGAGTTCCCGCCGACCGCCATGTTACTGCTGCTGATCTGAGCTTAGGGAGAGGTTGCTGCCGCTTCGTCAGAAGCAGGGATAGCGTTAGGCAGGGTCCATTAACCACAAAACCGCTTGTGCTGTAGCGATTTCCACTGCCCAACACCACCTTCGGTGTGCAGGGACAGTGGAAGCTCCTTTTTTTTTTTTTTTTTTTCCTCAGCGCTGTAGCTCATTGGGCTGCCCTAGAAGGCTCCCTGATAGCTGCATTGCTGTGTGTACGCCGCTGTGCAAACCAACTGCTTTTTTCAAAGCACAAATCCTCTTGTTCCTTCCTTTCTGCACAGCTATCTTGTTTGTTTGTCCACACTTTTTATATAATTTGTGCATCAGTCCACTCCTTATTGCTGCCTGCCATACCTGGCTGAGATTACTGCAGGGAGATAGTAATTGAAGGACAGTTCCTTTTTTTTTTTTTTGTGGGAGATTAAGATTGACATTTCTGCTAGAGTGCCATCTCTGTCTGTGTCATCTCTCACTCAGTGGGCCATAGAAAGCCTATTTATTTTTTTGCTTGATTTGGGTTCCAAAATCTACCAGAAAAAATCACAACATCAATCAGTGGGAGAAAAATATTGGCCTCAGGGCTTGTGTGCCACTCCTTACTCCTGTGTGTGCCATCTCTCACTCAGTGGGCCATAGAAAGCCTACTAATTTTTTTGCTTGATTTGGGTTCTAAATTCTACCTGAAAAAATCAATAAATCAATCAGTGGGAGATTAATATTGGCCTTTGGGCTTGTGTGCCAGTCCTGAGCGTGCCATCTCTGTCACAAATAGTGGGCCATAGAAAGCCTATTTATTTTTTGGGTTGATTTGGGTTCATAATTCTACCTGAAAAAATCAATCAATCAATCAGTGGGAGATTAATATTGGCCTTTGGGCTTGTGTGCCAGTCCTAAGCGTGCCATCTCTCTCTCTCAGATAGTGGGCCATAGAAAGCCTATTTATTATTATTTTTTTTATTGGGTTTATAAATTTTCCCTGGAAAAAAAAAAAAAGTGGGAGATTAATATTGGCCTCTGGGCTTGTGTGCCAGTCCTGAGCGTGCCATCTCTCTCACAAATAGTGGGCCATAGAAAGCCTATTTATTTTTTGGGTTGATTTGGGTTCCTAATTCTACCTGAAAAAATCAATCAATCAATCAGTGGGAGAAAAATATTGGCCTCAGGGCTTGTGTGCCACTCCTTACTCCTGTGTGTGCCATCTCTCACTCAGTGGGCCATAGAAAGCCTATTAATTTTTTTGCTTGATTTGGGTTCTAAATTCTACCTGAAAAAATCATTAAATCAATCAGTGGGAGATTAATATTGGGCTTTGGGCTTGTGTGCCAGTCCTAAGCGTGCCATCTCTCTCTCTCAGATAGTGGGCCATAGAAAGCCTATTTATTATTATTTTTTTTATTGGGTTTATAAATTTTCCCTGGAAAAAAAAAAATGGGAGATTAATATTGGCCTCTGGGCTTGTGTGCCAGTCCTGAGCGTGCCATCTCTCTCACAAATAGTGGGCCATAGAAAGCCTATTAATTTTTTTGCTTGATTTGGGTTCCAAAATCTACCTGAAAAAAATCACTAAATCAATCAGTGGGAGATTAATATTGGCCTCTGGGCTTGTGTGCCACTCCTGACTCCTGTGTGCGTCATCTGTCACTCAGTGGGCCCTAGAAAGCCTATTTTTTGTTTTATTTGTTTTCTAAATTCTCCCTGAAACAATCATTTTATTTTCTTTGGTTTCTAAATTATTCCTGAAAAAAATCATTTTTTTGGTATTTTTTTTTCTCTCAAGTCTCCCTGAAAAAAAAAAAAAAAAAAATCTGTGGGAGATTCATATTGCCCCTTCTGCTTGTGTGCCAGTCTTGACTCCTGGGTGTGCCTTCTCTCTCTCTCTCCCCAATTGTGGGCCATAGAAAGCCTATTAATTTTTTTGCTTGATTTGGGTTCCAAAATCTACCAAAAAAAATCACTAAATCAATCAGTGGGAGATTAATATTGGCCTCTGGGCTTGTGTGCCACTCCTGACTCCTGTGTGCGTCATCTGTCACTCAGTGGGCCCTAGAAAGCCTATTTTTTGTTTTATTTGTTTTCTAAATTCTCCCTGAAACAATCATTTTATTTTCTTTGGTTTCTAAATTATTCCTGAAAAAAATCATTTTTTTGGTATTTTTTTTCTCTCAAGTCTCCCTGAAAAAAAAAAAAAAAAAAAAAATCTGTGGGAGATTCATATTGCCCCTTCTGCTTGTGTGCCAGTCTTGACTCCTGGGTGTGCCATCTCTCTCTCTCTCCCCAATTGTGGGCCATAGAAAGCCTATTAATTTTTTTGCTTGATTTGGGTTCCAAAATCTACCAAAAAAAATCACTAAATCAATCAGTGGGAGATTAATATTGGCCTCTGGGCTTGTGTGCCACTCCTGACTCCTGTGTGCGTCATCTGTCACTCAGTGGGCCCTAGAAAGCCTATTTTTTGTTTTATTTGTTTTCTAAATTCTCCCTGAAACAATCATTTTATTTTCTTTGGTTTCTAAATTATTCCTGAAAAAAATCATTTTTTTGGTATTTTTTTTTCTCGCAAGTCTCCCTGAAAAAAAAAAAAAAAAAAAAAATCTGTGGGAGATTCATATTGCCTCTTCTGCTTGTGTGCCAGTCTTGACTCCTGGGTGTGCCATCTCTCTCTCTCTCCCCAATTGTGGGCCATAGAAAGCCTATTAATTTTTTTGCTTGATTTGGGTTCCAAAATCTACCAAAAAAAATAACTAAATCAATCGGTGGGAGATTAATATTGGCCTCTGGGCTTGTGTGCCACTCCTGACTCCTGTGTGCGTCCTCTCTCACTCAGTGGGCCCTACAAAGCCTTTTTTTTTTTTTTTTTCCTAAATTCTCCCTGAAACAATCATTTCATTTTATTTGTTTTATAAATTCTTCTGTAAAAAATAATTTTTTTTTAATTTTTTTTTTCTGAAGTCTCCCTTTTAAAAAAAACAAACACAAATCAGTGGGAGATAAATATTTACATTTGCGCTTCAGTGACAGTCCTGCGTGTGTGCCATCTCATTTGTTGCCAACAACAACAGAGTGTGTAACATTGTGGCTGATTTTCGTTGTGGTCTCACCCACCTGTAAAGGGGTAGCTAAATCATACTGAAGTTATAGCTCACCGTGTAAGTTGTGTGACAGCAACAAATACCGTTTGTTTGTTAACGTTTTTAAAACAATGAGGAAGTCTGGTGGAAGAGGTCGTGGCCGGGGGCGTTCATTGTCAGCTGGTAATGAGGGTAGTGGTAGTGGTGGAGCATCAGCTGGTCGTGGGAAAAAAAATATTGCACCTAAGTCTGGAGCTGTGGAGCCAGGTTCGTCGTCTGGCTACACAAGGCCTCGAACGCTCCCTTTTCTGGGAGTAGGAAAACCGCTTTTAAAGCCGGAGCAGCAAGAGCAAGTTTTGGCTTATCTTGCTGACTCAGCCTCTAGCTCTTTTGCCTCCTCTCGTGAAACTGGTAAATGTCAAAGCAGCGCGTCGTTAGTGGATGTTCACGGTCAGGGACAAGTCGCTTCCTTGTCCTCTTCAGCAAAAACAACAACAGAGAAGAATGCAGCAGGCGACACAACGGGTTACTCCATGGAGCTCTTTACACATACCGTCCCTGGCTTAGAAAGTGAAGCAGTTAACAGTCCATGCCCATTACAAGTTGAATCTGACATGGAGTGCACTGATGCACAGCCACAGCCAGACTACTATCCTGGTCCTTTGACTCAGACCACAACATTGCCATCGCAGGGTGCTGATCAAGAATCAGACCCTGATGAGACTATGTTGCCCCATCACGAACGCTATACAACCGACCACCACGGTGACACAGACAAAGTTGCACACGAGGTACAAGAAGAGGTAATAGATGACCCAGTTCTTGACCCCGATTGGCAGCCATTGGGGGAACAGGGTGCAGGCGGCAGCAGTTCTGAAGCGGAGGAGGAGGGGCCACAGCAGGCATCAACATCGCAACAGGTTCCATCTGCCGGGCCCGTATCTTGCCCAAAACGCGTGGCAAAGCTAAAACCTGTTGGAGGACAGCGTGGCCATCCGGTTAAAGCTCAGTCTGCAATGCCTGAAAAGGTATCCGATGCTAGAAAGAGTGCAGTCTGGCATTTTTTTAAACAACATCCAATTGATCAGCGCAAAGTCATCTGTCAAAAATGTTCAACTACCTTAAGCAGAGGACAGAATCTGAAAAGTCTCAATACAAGTTGCATGCATAGACATTTAACCACCATGCATTTGCAAGCCTGGACTAACTACCAAACGTCCCTTAAGGTTGTAGCACCCTCGGCCAATGAAGCTAGTCAGCAACGCAACATCCCTTCCGGCAGTGTAGGGCCACCATTTTCCGCACCACCTGCAGTATCTGTGCAGGTTTCTTTGCCAGGCCAAAGCCGTCAGGGTCGGAATCACCAGTTTCGTAGTAGGAAACACTGCATGTAGGGCACCGGCGGCAACAATACCATCTCCCACCGTCTCTCAGTCTGCCATGTCCACCGGCACCCCCGCTAGTTCCACGATCTCCAGCTCTCCAGTCCAGCTCACCCTACATGAGACTATGGTTAGAAAAAGGAAGTACTTAGCCTCGCATCCGCGTACACAGGGTTTGAACGCACACATAGCTAGACTAATCTCGTTAGAGATGATGCCCTACCGGTTAGTTGAAAGCGAAGCTTTCAAAGCCCTGATGGACTACGCTGTACCACGCTACGAGCTACCCAGTCGACACTTTTTTTCCAGAAAAGCCATCCCAGCCCTCCACCAGCATGTTAAAGAGCGCATCGTCCATGCACTCAGGCAATCTGTGAGCACAAAGGTGCACCTGACAACAGATGCATGGACCAGTAGGCATGGCCAGGGACGTTACGTGTCCATCACGGCACACTGGTTAAATGTGGTGGATGCAGGGTCCACAGGGGACAGCAAGTTTGGGACAGTTCTGCCTAGCCCACGGTCTAGGAAACAATTGGCTGTAGCCGTTCGCACCCCCTCCTCCTCCTCTTCGTCCTCCTGCAGAAGCGAGAGCTCATCCACAGACCGCAGTCGCACAACCACTCCATCCGCAGCTGCCACTGTTGCACACCAGGTCTCCCATTATGGGGCAGCTACTGGCAAACGTCAGCAGGCTGTATTGGCTATGAAGTGTTTGGGCGACAACAGACACACCGCGGAAGTTCTGTCCGAGTTCTTGCAGAAAGAAACGCAGTCGTGGCTGGGCACTGTAGATCTTGAGGCAGGCAAGGTAGTGAGTGATAACGGAAGGAATTTCATGGCTGCCATCTCCCTTTCCCAACTGAAACACATTCCTTGCCTGGCTCACACCTTAAACCTGGTGGTGCAGTGCTTCCTGAAAAGTTATCCGGGGTTATCCGACCTGCTCCTCAAAGTGCGTGGACTTTGCTCACATATCCGCCGTTCGCCCGTACACTCCAGCCGTATTTAACAAAGCACACTATCGAAAACAGGGTAAAATAGAAAGAAGTACCTATATATAAAAAGTTATATTAACAAAAAAATTTTTTTAAAATGTATATATATAAAAGATAAATATAAGTAACCACCCTGAAAACACCCAGTATGCCAAAGGTGTAGTGTAACCACTACATTACTTATAGGAAAACATGCTCAACCCCATAGAGTAAACCCCAAAGAACAATCACCACGGGAAATACCGGTATATACAATATTTATTTGACACTAACAGACCATACAAAAACACTTGAGAATAAAAATAAAAATACAAACAAATCTTTAATATATATTTGTGTATTAAAATCCTGTTAAAAATATATTAGAATAATAAGATGTATATATATATAGCTAATTATAGCAGTGCCTGTGGCTCTAGGATGTCCCTATAATATAATTAATATGTCCCTATAAAAAAATCCTACAGGTCCAATATGACCAAATCAGCAGCGCTGAAGAGGAAAAAGTAAGGGGGAACAGTGAAAAAATGTGTAGGAGGTATAGATCGTTGTATAAACAGTGCGTGATAATAATGGTGCCTAATTATAAATGACAAAACACATGTGGTAAAAATAACCAAGAGGACCATATAGGAGGACACTTACTTATATCGTAGTAATAATAGCAGGGATCAACCGAGGCACACCAGGGCACCCCGACGCGCGTTTCGGATGCGTGTTCCTTCGTCAGGGGGTGACAATTAGCTAAATTACGGGCTTTATATAGTGTGGACCGCAGATGATTGCAGCTGCAATGTAGGCGGCGCATGCGCGGTCGGAGGACCCGGAAGCCGGCGCCGGAGACGCCACGTGACCGGACGCACAGGGAGAATCCCGGCGTTGCCAAGGCCACAATGACGCTCCTGACGCGACCTCCGGACCCCAACCACGCATGCGCACCACCGCGGCAGCACCATGGGCGTAAGAGACAGGGAAATTGTCTCATGTGATCAATGATTAAAACAGAGGTAGTATTGTCAGGAGGCAGAATCATGGTAAACAGATCCGCCACATAGCAGGGCAATATAAGGGAGAACGGGATATATCTGAAACAAAAATCAGATGGTATATGCCACAGCAAATATACAGGGGGAAATAGATGTAAAGGAAGGGGGGTGAAAAAAATCACGTGAGTGGATCCGGGCAATGTCATAGGATAATAACGATATATACACAGCAATATATCAAAACCTAAGTGGGATACAATTTAGAAAAAATTGTTTTGAATATAAAAAACTATATTTAAATGGTGACCATATAAGGTCACTAATACCATTATATCTAAATACAATTCTGGAGATAATTGTGAATTGTTTGGCACATGTATATATATATTTTTTGTATTATAGAGCACGTAGGAAGAATAATCAATATAGTATATATAATTCCATAATAATAGATATAAAAATAAAAAGATGATAAGAAGGTATATATATATGTGGAACATCCATGAATAACAATTGCTTGTTCTATTCCGCAGGGAAGAATATTTCAAATAGTCCATGTTCATCTCCAAACACGAGACCCGCCAGAATAACAGTCAAAGAGGTCCCTCCACAATCCTTCAGCAATCCTACCACGGGTAACCTGGCTTTGTTGAAGAGGGGACAAAGCCATGTCCATCCATCCAATTCAGGGTATCCCAAGGGTGAGGACACCGCAGTTCACCTCCAGGTCATCAGATCACATCAATCAATGGTAAGTATCAAATATATAGTATATTAAAATATACCTATAGTATACAAAATATTAAAATTAGTATCAAAGCATAATACACACTCAATCTAAAACCACAAAAATTAAAATGATAAAATTATATATATACCATATACATACATACACACATATATACATACATATATTACACATACACTCACATACATACATATATAGAGAACTACACTAAAAGTGATTAGTATCAAGAGGACATAATTATTCATAGGAATGGGGCAAAACTTAAATTTTCATTTAACCCGTTAGGGGACACAGTGCCTAGTAGCCAAATCCATTTCGTTTCAAGTTGTGATAATGGTTTATTGATTTTACCACCCCTTTCATTCGTTACAATCTTGTCAATACCAAATACATGCAAAAGGGATGCATCACAATTATGGTACAATTTAAAATGTTTGGGTATTGTTTTCAATAAATTGACATCAACAATATCCTTAGCAGCTTGTATACCCAAGATATGTTCACGAACACGAATTTTAAGCTGGCGTGTCGTCATCCCAATATATATTAGGGAACAGGGGCATTGAGCAAAGTAGATCACTGCTTTGGTTGTACACGTTATAGATTGTTTAATTTGATATGTAGTTGTACCTTTTGCATTCATAAATGTATTAGTTCTTTTGATATTCGGACAGGCTACACAATTACCGCATGGTCTACATCCTGGTGTTGGTTTGATTTTAGTCAGAAAGGAAACAGAGGGTTTTGGTTCTCCCACATAATGGCTTTTAACTAGGGTATCTCTCAAATTTCGTGATCTCCTAAATGTTATAAAAGGACGATCACCAATGTATTTTGCTATTATTGGGTCGCTTTGGAGGATAGGCCAAGATTTAGTCAGGAGTTGGCGCATCAATTCCGATTGACCATGAAATTGGGTAATGTATCTGACTGGTTGAATGGATGGTTTTGATATAGTAGAATATAAGGTCTGGTGTCTATTAGTATGCTTGGCTCTATTGAACGCCTTTTTAATTGATCTATGGCTGTAGCCTTGTTCAACAAATCTGGCTTTGAGGTCGGCAGCTTGTTTTATAAAATCCTCTTCGTTGGTACATATTCTTCTCAAACGTAGAAACTGTCCGGTCGGTATGGCTTTTATCATGGCCCTCGGATGTGATGATGTCGCATGGAGGAACGAATTTACGGACGTAGGTTTTCGGTATAGGTCAGTGATCAAGGAATTGTCCACTCCACGCTTCACACATACATCCAGGAATTCAATATAATTCGGGTCACACTTAAAAGTTAGATGTATGTTACTAGAATTCTGGTTAAGTTGTCCCATAAAATCATCGAGTAACACTCTAGAACCCTGCCAGATAAAAAAGATGTCATCAATGAAGCGCACCCATAATGGGATGCGCTCCATTGATGCCATAAGGTCAGACCCAAGGAGGTCCCTCTCCCACAGCCCCAGGAAAAGGTTAGCATACGCCGGCGCAAAAGATGCACCCATAGCGGTGCCCTGGAGCTGCAGGTAGAAGGACCCCTTGAACATAAAAAAATTGTGAGACAGAGAGAATTGAAGAAGTTCCAAAATAAAATTGCTCATATCACTGGATATCATAGATGAATTTAAAAAATGCCGCGCAGCTCTTAGACCGTCATTGTGTCGGATATTTGTGTACAACGACTCCACATCGCAGGACACAAGTAGTGTGTCATTGTCAACGTGGAGTCCATCAATTTTCTTTAAAAAATCGTTAGTGTCCTTCACAAACGAGGGCAACTCTTCAACCAATGGTTTTAATTTAAAATCAATAAATTTGTTGATATTTTCCATAAAATTGCCACATCCTGATATTATTGGTCTACCGGGCGGCGTAGTACTGTTCTTGTGTATTTTGGGTAATAAGTACATTGTGGGGATAATTGGTTCAGTAACCTGTAAAGCCAGAAACAATTCTTTAGTTATTATTCCCTTGCCATTAGCTTCCTTTAGAATCACCATTAATTCTTTACTAAATTTTTCAAGAGGATTAAATGTGAGTTTCTTATAACACACCTCAACTCTCAACTGTTTAAATGCTTCCGCCTCATAGAGTATTTTAGGCCAGATTACTATACTCCCCCCCTTATCCGCGGGTTTAATTAAAATATCATTCATTGTTTTTAATTTAGCCAGACTCTGCTTTTCCTCATGACTGAGATTATCCATGTTGGGATAGCAAGGGATTTTATCAAATTCCTTGCTGACAGTTTGTACAAATATCTCCAATGTTGGACAGGAAGATAGCGGTGGAAATCTACGAGAACAGGGTTGTATTGATTTTGGAATCTTACCTTCCTCAATTTCAATATGCTCCTGTGCCAATTCTTCTAAGATATTCAGTGTCTCCTGCTCCGTCTCTGTTGGAAATAGTCTCATTAAGTCCTCATTATGAAAATGACGTTTAAAAATAAGTTTTCTTGCGAATAAATGCAAGTCCTTAACTGCAGTGAATTTATCAAATTTTGCTGTGGGACAAAACATCAAACCTTTGTTCAACACAGCAATCTCAGTTTGGGAGAAACAGTGTGAACTCAAATTAATTACCTTATTATTGCCTTTGTAATTGTCAGGAGAATATCTAAAGTTCTTCTTGGCTGGCATATAACGGGGTTCACGCTTCCGTTTAGGGGTAGAATAGATTGAAACTGATGTAGAGACGGAGGAGGAGGCACACGAAATATCACCATTAACCATATCAGAATTGGTAGACATAGTCCGCTCCCGTACTTCTTCTCTATTTGGTGGCTTCCGCCATCTGTATACTCTGCCGTTGGCAATGTCCCTCTGATCTCTGAGTAGTTTATCAGTTTGTCTTGCCTGTATATCCTTTACCCACTGATCCACCAATTTATCCAATTGTGGATTAATTGATTCAAATTGATCACTTGTCAAATTTGTTTTTGCTCTACCAAGGGTTTCTTCCAACCGTATATCGATCTCAGTTAGGGTTTTCATATTGTATTGGATTAATAGACCCATCAACTTTATAGATGTTTCATTGCATATTGTTTCCCATTTATTAATAAAATCATCATCCTCGACCGGAAATGATGGTGTAATTTGGATCCGTAGGCCCCTAGGGATAAGTTTCCTTTGTACATAGTTCTCTAAAAAAGCCCGGTTCCACCATGAGCGTGTTCTCTTGTATGTCAAGTTTTTGATGGTATAAAAGAAATCATTAAATTGTGGACCCACGGCAGCACTAGCACTTACACCGTTAGCCCCAAATACCATATTTACTTGTCCCTGCCAGGACTGTTCCCTGGACTTAAAATCCATGTGTAGAGCAAGAGGATGGCCTGTGCAAAACACAGTAAATAATAATTAACAAAGCACACTATCGAAAACAGGGTAAAATAGAAAGAAGTACCTATATATAAAAAGTTATATTAACAAAAAAATTTTTTTAAAATGTATATATATAAAAGATAAATATAAGTAACCACCCTGAAAACACCCAGTATGCCAAAGGTGTAGTGTAACCACTACATTACTTATAGGAAAACATGCTCAACCCCATAGAGTAAACCCCAAAGAACAATCACCACGGGAAATACCGGTATATACAATATTTATTTGACACTAACAGACCATACAAAAACACTTGAGAATAAAAATAAAAATACAAACAAATCTTTAATATATATTTGTGTATTAAAATCCTGTTAAAAATATATTAGAATAATAAGATGTATATATATATAGCTAATTATAGCAGTGCCTGTGGCTCTAGGATGTCCCTATAATATAATTAATATGTCCCTATAAAAAAATCCTACAGGTCCAATATGACCAAATCAGCAGCGCTGAAGAGGAAAAAGTAAGGGGGAACAGTGAAAAAATGTGTAGGAGGTATAGATCGTTGTATAAACAGTGCGTGATAATAATGGTGCCTAATTATAAATGACAAAACACATGTGGTAAAAATAACCAAGAGGACCATATAGGAGGACACTTACTTATATCGTAGTAATAATAGCAGGGATCAACCGAGGCACACCAGGGCACCCCGACGCGCGTTTCGGATGCGTGTTCCTTCGTCAGGGGGTGACAATTAGCTAAATTACGGGCTTTATATAGTGTGGACCGCAGATGATTGCAGCTGCAATGTAGGCGGCGCATGCGCGGTCGGAGGACCCGGAAGCCGGCGCCGGAGACGCCACGTGACCGGACGCACAGGGAGAATCCCGGCGTTGCCAAGGCCACAATGACGCTCCTGACGCGACCTCCGGACCCCAACCACGCATGCGCACCACCGCGGCAGCACCATGGGCGTAAGAGACAGGGAAATTGTCTCATGTGATCAATGATTAAAACAGAGGTAGTATTGTCAGGAGGCAGAATCATGGTAAACAGATCCGCCACATAGCAGGGCAATATAAGGGAGAACGGGATATATCTGAAACAAAAATCAGATGGTATATGCCACAGCAAATATACAGGGGGAAATAGATGTAAAGGAAGGGGGGTGAAAAAAATCACGTGAGTGGATCCGGGCAATGTCATAGGATAATAACGATATATACACAGCAATATATCAAAACCTAAGTGGGATACAATTTAGAAAAATTTTTTTTGAATATAAAAAACTATATTTAAATGGTGACCATATAAGGTCACTAATACCATTATATCTAAATACAATTCTGGGGATAATTGTGAATTGTTTGGCACATGTATATATATATTTTTTGTATTATAGAGCACGTAGGAAGAATAATCAATATAGTATATATAATTCCATAATAATAGATATAAAAATAAAAAGATGATAAGAAGGTATATATATATGTGGAACATCCATGAATAACAATTGCTTGTTCTATTCCGCAGGGAAGAATATTTCAAATAGTCCATGTTCATCTCCAAACACGAGACCCGCCAGAATAACAGTCAAAGAGGTCCCTCCACAATCCTTCAGCAATCCTACCACGGGTAACCTGGCTTTGTTGAAGAGGGGACAAAGCCATGTCCATCCATCCAATTCAGGGTATCCCAAGGGTGAGGACACCGCAGTTCACCTCCAGGTCATCAGATCACATCAATCAATGGTAAGTATCAAATATATAGTATATTAAAATATACCTATAGTATACAAAATATTAAAATTAGTATCAAAGCATAATACACACTCAATCTAAAACCACAAAAATTAAAATGATAAAATTATATATATACCATATACATACATACACACATATATACATACATATATTACACATACACTCACATACATACATATATAGAGAACTACACTAAAAGTGATTAGTATCAAGAGGACATAATTATTCATAGGAATGGGGCAAAACTTAAATTTTCATTTAACCCGTTAGGGGACACAGTGCCTAGTAGCCAAATCCATTTCGTTTCAAGTTGTGATAATGGTTTATTGATTTTACCACCCCTTTCATTCGTTACAATCTTGTCAATACCAAATACATGCAAAAGGGATGCATCACAATTATGGTACAATTTAAAATGTTTGGGTATTGTTTTCAATAAATTGACATCAACAATATCCTTAGCAGCTTGTATACCCAAGATATGTTCACGAACACGAATTTTAAGCTGGCGTGTCGTCATCCCAATATATATTAGGGAACAGGGGCATTGAGCAAAGTAGATCACTGCTTTGGTTGTACACGTTATAGATTGTTTAATTTGATATGTAGTTGTACCTTTTGCATTCATAAATGTATTAGTTCTTTTGATATTCGGACAGGCTACACAATTACCGCATGGTCTACATCCTGGTGTTGGTTTGATTTTAGTCAGAAAGGAAACAGAGGGTTTTGGTTCTCCCACATAATGGCTTTTAACTAGGGTATCTCTCAAATTTCGTGATCTCCTAAATGTTATAAAAGGACGATCACCAATGTATTTTGCTATTATTGGGTCGCTTTGGAGGATAGGCCAAGATTTAGTCAGGAGTTGGCGCATCAATTCCGATTGACCATGAAATTGGGTAATGTATCTGACTGGTTGAATGGATGGTTTTGATATAGTAGAATATAAGGTCTGGTGTCTATTAGTATGCTTGGCTCTATTGAACGCCTTTTTAATTGATCTATGGCTGTAGCCTTGTTCAACAAATCTGGCTTTGAGGTCGGCAGCTTGTTTTATAAAATCCTCTTCGTTGGTACATATTCTTCTCAAACGTAGAAACTGTCCGGTCGGTATGGCTTTTATCATGGCCCTCGGATGTGATGATGTCGCATGGAGGAACGAATTTACGGACGTAGGTTTTCGGTATAGGTCAGTGATCAAGGAATTGTCCACTCCACGCTTCACACATACATCCAGGAATTCAATATAATTCGGGTCACACTTAAAAGTTAGATGTATGTTACTAGAATTCTGGTTAAGTTGTCCCATAAAATCATCGAGTAACACTCTAGAACCCTGCCAGATAAAAAAGATGTCATCAATGAAGCGCACCCATAATGGGATGCGCTCCATTGATGCCATAAGGTCAGACCCAAGGAGGTCCCTCTCCCACAGCCCCAGGAAAAGGTTAGCATACGCCGGCGCAAAAGATGCACCCATAGCGGTGCCCTGGAGCTGCAGGTAGAAGGACCCCTTGAACATAAAAAAATTGTGAGACAGAGAGAATTGAAGAAGTTCCAAAATAAAATTGCTCATATCACTGGATATCATAGATGAATTTAAAAAATGCCGCGCAGCTCTTAGACCGTCATTGTGTCGGATATTTGTGTACAACGACTCCACATCGCAGGACACAAGTAGTGTGTCATTGTCAACGTGGAGTCCATCAATTTTCTTTAAAAAATCGTTAGTGTCCTTCACAAACGAGGGCAACTCTTCAACCAATGGTTTTAATTTAAAATCAATAAATTTGTTGATATTTTCCATAAAATTGCCACATCCTGATATTATTGGTCTACCGGGCCTAGGAGCGTCATTGTGGCCTTGGCAACGCCGGGATTCTCCCTGTGCGTCCGGTCACGTGGCGTCTCCGGCGCCGGCTTCCGGGTCCTCCGACCGCGCATGCGCCGCCTACATTGCAGCTGCAATCATCTGCGGTCCACACTATATAAAGCCCGTAATTTAGCTAATTGTCACCCCCTGACGAAGGAACACGCATCCGAAACGCGCGTCGGGGTGCCCTGGTGTGCCTCGGTTGATCCCTGCTATTATTACTACGATATAAGTAAGTGTCCTCCTATATGGTCCTCTTGGTTATTTTTACCACATGTGTTTTGTCATTTATAATTAGGCACCATTATTATCACGCACTGTTTATACAACGATCTATACCTCCTACACATTTTTTCACTGTTCCCCCTTACTTTTTCCTCTTCAGCGCTGCTGATTTGGTCATATTGGACCTGTAGGATTTTTTTATAGGGACATATTAATTATATTATAGGGACATCCTAGAGCCACAGGCACTGCTATAATTAGCTATATATATATACATCTTATTATTCTAATATATTTTTAACAGGATTTTAATACACAAATATATATTAAAGATTTGTTTGTATTTTTACTTTTATTCTCAAGTGTTTTTGTATGGTCTGTTAGTGTCAAATAAATATTGTATATACCGGTATTTCCCGTGGTGATTGTTCTTTGGGGTTTACTCTATGGGGTTGAGCATGTTTTCCTATAAGTAATGTAGTGGTTACACTACACCTTTGGCATACTGGGTGTTTTCAGGGTGGTTACTTATATTTATCTTTTATATATATACATTTTAAAAAAATTTTTTTGTTAATATAACTTTTTATATATAGGTACTTCTTTCTATTTTACCCTGTTTTCGATAGTGTGCTTTGTTAATTATTATTTACTGTGTTTTGCACAGGCCATCCTCTTGCTCTACACATGGATTTTAAGTCCAGGGAACAGTCCTGGCAGGGACAAGTAAATATGGTATTTGGGGCTAACGGTGTAAGTGCTAGTGCTGCCGTGGGTCCACAATTTAATGATTTCTTTTATACCATCAAAAACTTGACATACAAGAGAACACGCTCATGGTGGAACCGGGCTTTTTTAGAGAACTATGTACAAAGGAAACTTATCCCTAGGGGCCTACGGATCCAAATTACACCATCATTTCCGGTCGAGGATGATGATTTTATTAATAAATGGGAAACAATATGCAATGAAACATCTATAAAGTTGATGGGTCTATTAATCCAATACAATATGAAAACCCTAACTGAGATCGATATACGGTTGGAAGAAACCCTTGGTAGAGCAAAAACAAATTTGACAAGTGATCAATTTGAATCAATTAATCCACAATTGGATAAATTGGTGGATCAGTGGGTAAAGGATATACAGGCAAGACAAACTGATAAACTACTCAGAGATCAGAGGGACATTGCCAACGGCAGAGTATACAGATGGCGGAAGCCACCAAATAGAGAAGAAGTACGGGAGCGGACTATGTCTACCAATTCTGATATGGTTAATGGTGATATTTCGTGTGCCTCCTCCTCCGTCTCTACATCAGTTTCAATCTATTCTACCCCTAAACGGAAGCGTGAACCCCGTTATATGCCAGCCAAGAAGAACTTTAGATATTCTCCTGACAATTACAAAGGCAATAATAACGTAATTAATTTGAGTTCACACTGTTTCTCCCAAACTGAGATTGCTGTGTTGAACAAAGGTTTGATGTTTTGTCCCACAGCAAAATTTGATAAATTCACTGCAGTTAAGGACTTGCATTTATTCGCAAGAAAACTTATTTTTAAACGTCATTTTCATAATGAGGACTTAATGAGACTATTTCCAACAGAGACGGAGCAGGAGACACTGAATATCTTAGAAGAATTGGCACAGGAGCATATTGAAATTGAGGAAGGTAAGATTCCAAAATCAATACAACCCTGTTCTCGTAGATTTCCACCGCTATCTTCCTGTCCAACATTGGAGATATTTGTACAAACTGTCAGCAAGGAATTTGATAAAATCCCTTGCTATCCCAACATGGATAATCTCAGTCATGAGGAAAAGCAGAGTCTGGCTAAATTAAAAACAATGAATGATATTTTAATTAAACCCGCGGAAAAGGGGGGGAGTATAGTAATCTGGCCTAAAATACTCTATGAGGCGGAAGCATTTAAACAGTTGAGAGTTGAGGTGTGTTATAAGAAACTCACATTTAATCCTCTTGAAAAATTTAGTAAAGAATTAATGGTGATTCTAAAGGAAGCTAATGGCAAGGGAATAATAACTAAAGAATTGTTTCTGGCTTTACAGGTTACTGAACCAATTATCCCCACAATGTACTTATTACCCAAAATACACAAGAACAGTACTACGCCGCCCGGTAGACCAATAATATCAGGATGTGGCAATTTTATGGAAAATATCAACAAATTTATTGATTTTAAATTAAAACCATTGGTTGAAGAGTTGCCCTCGTTTGTGAAGGACACTAACGATTTTTTAAAGAAAATTGATGGACTCCACGTTGACAATGACACACTACTTGTGTCCTGCGATGTGGAGTCGTTGTACACAAATATCCGACACAATGACGGTCTAAGAGCTGCACGGCATTTTTTAAATTCATCTATGATATCCAGTGATATGAGCAATTTTATTTTGGAACTTCTTCAATTCTCTCTGTCTCACAATTTTTTTTATGTTCAAGGGGTCCTTCTACCTGCAGCTCCAGGGCACCGCTATGGGTGCATCTTTTGCGCCGGCGTATGCTAACCTTTTCCTGGGGCTGTGGGAGAGGGACCTCCTTGGGTCTGACCTTATGGCATCAATGGAGCGCATCCCATTATGGGTGCGCTTCATTGATGACATCTTTTTTATCTGGCAGGGTTCTAGAGTGTTACTCGATGATTTTATGGGACAACTTAACCAGAATTCTAGTAACATACATCTAACTTTTAAGTGTGACCCGAATTATATTGAATTCCTGGATGTATGTGTGAAGCGTGGAGTGGACAATTCCTTGATCACTGACCTATACCGAAAACCTACGTCCGTAAATTCGTTCCTCCATGCGACATCATCACATCCGAGGGCCATGATAAAAGCCATACCGACCGGACAGTTTCTACGTTTGAGAAGAATATGTACCAACGAAGAGGATTTTATAAAACAAGCTGCCGACCTCAAAGCCAGATTTGTTGAACAAGGCTACAGCCATAGATCAATTAAAAAGGCGTTCAATAGAGCCAAGCATACTAATAGACACCAGACCTTATATTCTACTATATCAAAACCATCCATTCAACCAGTCAGATACATTACCCAATTTCATGGTCAATCGGAATTGATGCGCCAACTCCTGACTAAATCTTGGCCTATCCTCCAAAGCGACCCAATAATAGCAAAATACATTGGTGATCGTCCTTTTATAACATTTAGGAGATCACGAAATTTGAGAGATACCCTAGTTAAAAGCCATTATGTGGGAGAACCAAAACCCTCTGTTTCCTTTCTGACTAAAATCAAACCAACACCAGGATGTAGACCATGCGGTAATTGTGTAGCCTGTCCGAATATCAAAAGAACTAATACATTTATGAATGCAAAAGGTACAACTACATATCAAATTAAACAATCTATAACGTGTACAACCAAAGCAGTGATCTACTTTGCTCAATGCCCCTGTTCCCTAATATATATTGGGATGACGACACGCCAGCTTAAAATTCGTGTTCGTGAACATATCTTGGGTATACAAGCTGCTAAGGATATTGTTGATGTCAATTTATTGAAAACAATACCCAAACATTTTAAATTGTACCATAATTGTGATGCATCCCTTTTGCATGTATTTGGTATTGACAAGATTGTAACGAATGAAAGGGGTGGTAAAATCAATAAACCATTATCACAACTTGAAACGAAATGGATTTGGCTACTAGGCACTGTGTCCCCTAACGGGTTAAATGAAAATTTAAGTTTTGCCCCATTCCTATGAATAATTATGTCCTCTTGATACTAATCACTTTTAGTGTAGTTCTCTATATATGTATGTATGTGAGTGTATGTGTAATATATGTATGTATATATGTGTGTATGTATGTATATGGTATATATATAATTTTATCATTTTAATTTTTGTGGTTTTAGATTGAGTGTGTATTATGCTTTGATACTAATTTTAATATTTTGTATACTATAGGTATATTTTAATATACTATATATTTGATACTTACCATTGATTGATGTGATCTGATGACCTGGAGGTGAACTGCGGTGTCCTCACCCTTGGGATACCCTGAATTGGATGGATGGACATGGCTTTGTCCCCTCTTCAACAAAGCCAGGTTACCCGTGGTAGGATTGCTGAAGGATTGTGGAGGGACCTCTTTGACTGTTATTCTGGCGGGTCTCGTGTTTGGAGATGAACATGGACTATTTGAAATATTCTTCCCTGCGGAATAGAACAAGCAATTGTTATTCATGGATGTTCCACATATATATATACCTTCTTATCATCTTTTTATTTTTATATCTATTATTATGGAATTATATATACTATATTGATTATTCTTCCTACGTGCTCTATAATACAAAAAATATATATATACATGTGCCAAACAATTCACAATTATCCCCAGAATTGTATTTAGATATAATGGTATTAGTGACCTTATATGGTCACCATTTAAATATAGTTTTTTATATTCAAAAAATTTTTTTCTAAATTGTATCCCACTTAGGTTTTGATATATTGCTGTGTATATATCGTTATTATCCTATGACATTGCCCGGATCCACTCACGTGATTTTTTTCACCCCCCTTCCTTTACATCTATTTCCCCCTGTATATTTGCTGTGGCATATACCATCTGATTTTTGTTTCAGATATATCCCGTTCTCCCTTATATTGCCCTGCTATGTGGCGGATCTGTTTACCATGATTCTGCCTCCTGACAATACTACCTCTGTTTTAATCATTGATCACATGAGACAATTTCCCTGTCTCTTACGCCCATGGTGCTGCCGCGGTGGTGCGCATGCGTGGTTGGGGTCCGGAGGTCGCGTCAGGAGCGTCATTGTGGCCTTGGCAACGCCGGGATTCTCCCTGTGCGTCCGGTCACGTGGCGTCTCCGGCGCCGGCTTCCGGGTCCTCCGACCGCGCATGCGCCGCCTACATTGCAGCTGCAATCATCTGCGGTCCACACTATATAAAGCCCGTAATTTAGCTAATTGTCACCCCCTGATGAAGGAACACGCATCCGAAATGCGCGTCGGGGTGCCCTGGTGTGCCTCGGTTGATCCCTGCTATTATTACTACGATATAAGTAAGTGTCCTCCTATATGGTCCTCTTGGTTATTTTTACCACATGTGTTTTGTCATTTATAATTAGGCACCATTATTATCACGCACTGTTTATACAACGATCTATACCTCCTACACATTTTTTCACTGTTCCCCCTTACTTTTTCCTCTTCAGCGCTGCTGATTTGGTCATATTGGACCTGTAGGATTTTTTTATAGGGACATATTAATTATATTATAGGGACATCCTAGAGCCACAGGCACTGCTATAATTAGCTATATATATATATACATCTTATTATTCTAATATATTTTTAACAGGATTTTAATACACAAATATATATTAAAGATTTGTTTGTATTTTTATTTTTATTCTCAAGTGTTTTTGTATGGTCTGTTAGTGTCAAATAAATATTGTATATACCGGTATTTCCCGTGGTGATTGTTCTTTGGGGTTTACTCTATGGGGTTGAGCATGTTTTCCTATAAGTAATGTAGTGGTTACACTACACCTTTGGCATACTGGGTGTTTTCAGGGTGGTTACTTATATTTATCTTTTATATATATACATTTTAAAAAAATTTTTTTGTTAATATAACTTTTTATATATAGGTACTTCTTTCTATTTTACCCTGTTTTCGATAGTGTGCTTTGTTAATTATTATTTACTGTGTTTTGCACAGGCCATCCTCTTGCTCTACACATGGATTTTAAGTCCAGGGAACAGTCCTGGCAGGGACAAGTAAATATGGTATTTGGGGCTAACGGTGTAAGTGCTAGTGCTGCCGTGGGTCCACAATTTAATGATTTCTTTTATACCATCAAAAACTTGACATACAAGAGAACACGCTCATGGTGGAACCGGGCTTTTTTAGAGAACTATGTACAAAGGAAACTTATCCCTAGGGGCCTACAGATCCAAATTACACCATCATTTCCGGTCGAGGATGATGATTTTATTAATAAATGGGAAACAATATGCAATGAAACATCTATAAAGTTGATGGGTCTATTAATCCAATACAATATGAAAACCCTAACTGAGATCGATATACGGTTGGAAGAAACCCTTGGTAGAGCAAAAACAAATTTGACAAGTGATCAATTTGAATCAATTAATCCACAATTGGATAAATTGGTGGATCAGTGGGTAAAGGATATACAGGCAAGACAAACTGATAAACTACTCAGAGATCAGAGGGACATTGCCAACGGCAGAGTATACAGATGGCGGAAGCCACCAAATAGAGAAGAAGTACGGGAGCGGACTATGTCTACCAATTCTGATATGGTTAATGGTGATATTTCGTGTGCCTCCTCCTCCGTCTCTACATCAGTTTCAATCTATTCTACCCCTAAACGGAAGCGTGAACCCCGTTATATGCCAGCCAAGAAGAACTTTAGATATTCTCCTGACAATTACAAAGGCAATAATAAGGTAATTAATTTGAGTTCACACTGTTTCTCCCAAACTGAGATTGCTGTGTTGAACAAAGGTTTGATGTTTTGTCCCACAGCAAAATTTGATAAATTCACTGCAGTTAAGGACTTGCATTTATTCGCAAGAAAACTTATTTTTAAACGTCATTTTCATAATGAGGACTTAATGAGACTATTTCCAACAGAGACGGAGCAGGAGACACTGAATATCTTAGAAGAATTGGCACAGGAGCATATTGAAATTGAGGAAGGTAAGATTCCAAAATCAATACAACCCTGTTCTCGTAGATTTCCACCGCTATCTTCCTGTCCAACATTGGAGATATTTGTACAAACTGTCAGCAAGGAATTTGATAAAATCCCTTGCTATCCCAACATGGATAATCTCAGTCATGAGGAAAAGCAGAGTCTGGCTAAATTAAAAACAATGAATGATATTTTAATTAAACCCGCGGAAAAGGGGGGGAGTATAGTAATCTGGCCTAAAATACTCTATGAGGCGGAAGCATTTAAACAGTTGAGAGTTGAGGTGTGTTATAAGAAACTCACATTTAATCCTCTTGAAAAATTTAGTAAAGAATTAATGGTGATTCTAAAGGAAGCTAATGGCAAGGGAATAATAACTAAAGAATTGTTTCTGGCTTTACAGGTTACTGAACCAATTATCCCCACAATGTACTTATTACCCAAAATACACAAGAACAGTACTACGCCGCCCGGTAGACCAATAATATCAGGATGTGGCAATTTTATGGAAAATATCAACAAATTTATTGATTTTAAATTAAAACCATTGGTTGAAGAGTTGCCCTCGTTTGTGAAGGACACTAACGATTTTTTAAAGAAAATTGATGGACTCCACGTTGACAATGACACACTACTTGTGTCCTGCGATGTGGAGTCGTTGTACACAAATATCCGACACAATGACGGTCTAAGAGCTGCGCGGCATTTTTTAAATTCATCTATGATATCCAGTGATATGAGCAATTTTATTTTGGAACTTCTTCAATTCTCTCTGTCTCACAATTTTTTTATGTTCAAGGGGTCCTTCTACCTGCAGCTCCAGGGCACCGCTATGGGTGCATCTTTTGCGCCGGCGTATGCTAACCTTTTCCTGGGGCTGTGGGAGAGGGACCTCCTTGGGTCTGACCTTATGGCATCAATGGAGCGCATCCCATTATGGGTGCGCTTCATTGATGACATCTTTTTTATCTGGCAGGGTTCTAGAGTGTTACTCGATGATTTTATGGGACAACTTAACCAGAATTCTAGTAACATACATCTAACTTTTAAGTGTGACCCGAATTATATTGAATTCCTGGATGTATGTGTGAAGCGTGGAGTGGACAATTCCTTGATCACTGACCTATACCGAAAACCTACGTCCGTAAATTCGTTCCTCCATGCGACATCATCACATCCGAGGGCCATGATAAAAGCCATACCGACCGGACAGTTTCTACGTTTGAGAAGAATATGTACCAACGAAGAGGATTTTATAAAACAAGCTGCCGACCTCAAAGCCAGATTTGTTGAACAAGGCTACAGCCATAGATCAATTAAAAAGGCGTTCAATAGAGCCAAGCATACTAATAGACACCAGACCTTATATTCTACTATATCAAAACCATCCATTCAACCAGTCAGATACATTACCCAATTTCATGGTCAATCGGAATTGATGCGCCAACTCCTGACTAAATCTTGGCCTATCCTCCAAAGCGACCCAATAATAGCAAAATACATTGGTGATCGTCCTTTTATAACATTTAGGAGATCACGAAATTTGAGAGATACCCTAGTTAAAAGCCATTATGTGGGAGAACCAAAACCCTCTGTTTCCTTTCTGACTAAAATCAAACCAACACCAGGATGTAGACCATGCGGTAATTGTGTAGCCTGTCCGAATATCAAAAGAACTAATACATTTATGAATGCAAAAGGTACAACTACATATCAAATTAAACAATCTATAACGTGTACAACCAAAGCAGTGATCTACTTTGCTCAATGCCCCTGTTCCCTAATATATATTGGGATGACGACACGCCAGCTTAAAATTCGTGTTCGTGAACATATCTTGGGTATACAAGCTGCTAAGGATATTGTTGATGTCAATTTATTGAAAACAATACCCAAACATTTTAAATTGTACCATAATTGTGATGCATCCCTTTTGCATGTATTTGGTATTGACAAGATTGTAACGAATGAAAGGGGTGGTAAAATCAATAAACCATTATCACAACTTGAAACGAAATGGATTTGGCTACTAGGCACTGTGTCCCCTAACGGGTTAAATGAAAATTTAAGTTTTGCCCCATTCCTATGAATAATTATGTCCTCTTGATACTAATCACTTTTAGTGTAGTTCTCTATATATGTATGTATGTGAGTGTATGTGTAATATATGTATGTATATATGTGTGTATGTATGTATATGGTATATATATAATTTTATCATTTTAATTTTTGTGGTTTTAGATTGAGTGTGTATTATGCTTTGATACTAATTTTAATATTTTGTATACTATAGGTATATTTTAATATACTATATATTTGATACTTACCATTGATTGATGTGATCTGATGACCTGGAGGTGAACTGCGGTGTCCTCACCCTTGGGATACCCTGAATTGGATGGATGGACATGGCTTTGTCCCCTCTTCAACAAAGCCAGGTTACCCGTGGTAGGATTGCTGAAGGATTGTGGAGGGACCTCTTTGACTGTTATTCTGGCGGGTCTCGTGTTTGGAGATGAACATGGACTATTTGAAATATTCTTCCCTGCGGAATAGAACAAGCAATTGTTATTCATGGATGTTCCACATATATATATACCTTCTTATCATCTTTTTATTTTTATATCTATTATTATGGAATTATATATACTATATTGATTATTCTTCCTACGTGCTCTATAATACAAAAAATATATATATACATGTGCCAAACAATTCACAATTATCCCCAGAATTGTATTTAGATATAATGGTATTAGTGACCTTATATGGTCACCATTTAAATATAGTTTTTTATATTCAAAAAAAATTTTTCTAAATTGTATCCCACTTAGGTTTTGATATATTGCTGTGTATATATCGTTATTATCCTATGACATTGCCCGGATCCACTCACGTGATTTTTTTCACCCCCCTTCCTTTACATCTATTTCCCCCTGTATATTTGCTGTGGCATATACCATCTGATTTTTGTTTCAGATATATCCCGTTCTCCCTTATATTGCCCTGCTATGTGGCGGATCTGTTTACCATGATTCTGCCTCCTGACAATACTACCTCTGTTTTAATCATTGATCACATGAGACAATTTCCCTGTCTCTTACGCCCATGGTGCTGCCGCGGTGGTGCGCATGCGTGGTTGGGGTCCGGAGGTCGCGTCAGGAGCGTCATTGTGGCCTTGGCAACGCCGGGATTCTCCCTGTGCGTCCGGTCACGTGGCGTCTCCGGCGCCGGCTTCCGGGTCCTCCGACCGCGCATGCGCCGCCTACATTGCAGCTGCAATCATCTGCGGTCCACACTATATAAAGCCCGTAATTTAGCTAATTGTCACCCCCTGACGAAGGAACACGCATCCGAAACGCGCGTCGGGGTGCCCTGGTGTGCCTCGGTTGATCCCTGCTATTATTACTACGATATAAGTAAGTGTCCTCCTATATGGTCCTCTTGGTTATTTTTACCACATGTGTTTTGTCATTTATAATTAGGCACCATTATTATCACGCACTGTTTATACAACGATCTATACCTCCTACACATTTTTTCACTGTTCCCCCTTACTTTTTCCTCTTCAGCGCTGCTGATTTGGTCATATTGGACCTGTAGGATTTTTTTATAGGGACATATTAATTATATTATAGGGACATCCTAGAGCCACAGGCACTGCTATAATTAGCTATATATATATACATCTTATTATTCTAATATATTTTTAACAGGATTTTAATACACAAATATATATTAAAGATTTGTTTGTATTTTTATTTTTATTCTCAAGTGTTTTTGTATGGTCTGTTAGTGTCAAATAAATATTGTATATACCGGTATTTCCCGTGGTGATTGTTCTTTGGGGTTTACTCTATGGGGTTGAGCATGTTTTTCTCACTCCAGCCGTATGCAGACCTATCAGCGTTCTTTGAACCTTCCCCAGCATCGCCTAATCATAGACGTTGCAACAAGGTGGAACTCAACACTGCACATGCTTCAGAGACTGTGCGAACAGAGGCAGGCTGTTATGTTTTTGTGGGAGGATACACATACACGGGCAGGCAGTAGGATGGCAGACATGGAGTTGTCAGGTGTGCAGTGGTCGAAGATTCAAGACATGTGTCAAGTCCTTCAGTGTTTTGAGGAATGCACACGGCTGGTTAGTGCAGACAACGCCATAATAAGCATGAGCATCCCCCTAATGCGTCTGCTGATGCAAAGTTTGACGCACATAAAGGATCAGGCGTCTGCAGCTGAGGAAGAGGAAAGCCTTGATGACAGTCAGCCATTGTCTGGCCAGGGCAGTGTACAGGACGAGGTAGCGGGCGAAGAGGAGGAGGAGGATGATGGGGATGATTATATTTTTAATGAGGAAGCTTTTCCGGGGCCACTGGAAATTGGTGGCGCGGCAAGGCCGGGTTCTGGTTTTTTGAGGGACACAAGTGACGTGGATTTGCCTGAAACTGCCCCTCAACCAAGCACAACCGCAGATTTGAGAACTGGAACTTTGGCCCACATGGCGGATTATGCCTTACGTATCCTCAAAAGGGACACACGCATAACTAAAATGATGAATGATGACGATTACTGGTTGGCCTGCCTCCTTGATCCTCGCTATAAAGGCAAATTGCAAAATATAATGCCACATGAGAACTTGGAACTAATATTAGCAACCAAACAATCAACTCTTGTTGACCGTTTGCTTCTGGCATTCCCTGCACACAGCGCCCGTGATCGTTCTCACACGAGCTGCAGGGGCCAGCAGACCAGAGGAGTTAGAGGGGCAGAAATCAGAAGTGGCGTTGGCCAGAGGGGTTTTCTGACCAGGTTGTGGAGTGATTTTGCTATGACCGCAGACAGGACAGGTACTGCAGCATCAATTCAAAGTGACAGGAGACAACATTTGTCCAGTATGGTTACAAACTATTTTTCATCCCTTATCGATGTTCTCCCTCAACCGTCATTCCCATTTGATTACTGGGCATCAAAATTAGACACCTGTCCAGAATTGGCAGAATATGCATTGCAGGAGCTTGCTTGCCCGGCAGCTAGTGTCCTATCAGAAAGAGTATTCAGTGCTGCAGGTTCAATACTAACAGAAAAAAGGACTCGTCTGGCTACCCAAAATGTAGATGATCTAACCTTCATTAAAATGAACCACAACTGGATTTCGAAATCTTTTGCCCCACCTTGCCCGGCTGACACCTAGCTTTCCTATGAAAAGGTGTTGCCTGTGGACTATTCTGAATGCCTTTTCCAATCTCGTAATTTTCAGCACCTGATTGTCCAGCATACGACATGTTTACACCTCACTAAATGGCCAAACTCCCCACACAGGGCCGTGGTATCGACACTTGGCGACAGCACCCGTGAGAGTGCAGTTTGTCTGAAGAGGTGGGTGAGCCCGCTTTTGGTCGACGGCACTGCCACTGGGTCCCTCCTAGTACAATAAAGTGTCTCTGGCGGTGGTGGTGCGCACCCAACGTCAGACACACCGTTGTAATATGAGGGGCCCTGGGCCTGTACCGCCGGCCACAAGACAGTTTCCCCCCACCCCAGCTCAAACAGTGCTCTACCACTTGCAAAATTATCTCACAGCTCCACCAATGTTTAGTCTATGCGCTGACATCCTTCAATGCCTGCCACTGACAATACCATTGTATTGACATTTTTGTTATGTTAGGCCTTCGATGCCTGTCTGCGGTCCATTCTTTCAACTACTACTACACTGACCAGGTCACTGCTGCCCGTGTACCCCTGGAACCAATTTAAAATTGCCTACAGCCATGTGTTATTATTTTAGGCCTTCGATGCCTGTCTGCGGTCACTCCTTCCACTAGGCCTCCACTGACCACACCACTGCTGCCCGTGTACCCCTGGAACCAATTTAAAATTGCCTACAGCCAGCCCAACTTTTTTATTTTAGGCCTTCGATGCCTGTCTGCGGTCCATTCTTTCAACTACTACTACACTGACCAGGGCACTGCTGTCCGTGTACCCCTGGAACCAATTTAAAATTGCCTACAGCCATGTGTTATTATTTTAGGCCTTCGATGCCTGTCTGCGGTCACTCCTTCCACTAGGCCTCCACTGACCACACCACTGCTGCCCGTGTACCCCTGGAACCAATTTAAAATTGCCTACAGCCATGTGTTATTATTTTAGGCCTTCGATGCCTGTCTGCGGTCACTCCTTCCACTAGGCCTCCACTGACCACACCACTGCTGCCCGTGTACCCCTGGAACCAATTTAAAATTGCCTACAGCCAGCCCAATTTTTTTATTTTAGGCCTTCGATGCCTGTCTGCGGTCCATTCTTTCAACTACTACTACACTGACCAGGTCACTGCTGCCCGTGTACCCCTGGAACCAATTTAAAATTGCCTACAGCCATGTGTTATTATTTTAGGCCTTCGATGCCTGTCTGCGGTCACTCCTTCCACTAGGCCTCCACTGACCACACCACTGCTGCCCGTGTACCCCTGGAACCAATTTAAAATTGCCTACAGCCAGCCCAATTTTTTTATTTTAGGCCTTCGATGCCTGTCTGCGGTCCATTCTTTCAACTACTACTACACTGACCAGGTCACTGCTGCCCGTGTACCCCTGGAACCAATTTAAAATTGCCTACAGCCATGTGTTATTATTTTAGGCCTTCGATGCCTGTCTGCGGTCCATTCTTTCAACTACTACTACACTGACCAGGGCACTGCTGCCCGTGTACCCCTGGAACCAATTTAAAATTGCCTACAGCCATGTGTTATTATTTTAGGCCTTCGATGCCTGTCTGCGGTCACTCCTTCCACTAGGCCACCACTGACCACACCACTGCTGCCCGTGTACCCCTGGACCAATTTAAAATTGCCTACAGCCATGTGTTATTATTTTAGGCCTTCGATGCCTGTCTGCGGTGACTCCTTCCACTAGGCCTCCACTGACCACACCACTGCTGCCCGTGTACCCCTGGAACCAATTTAAAATTGCCTACAGCCATGTGTTATTATTTTAGGCCTTCGATGCCTGTCTGCGGTCACTCCTTCCACTAGGCCTCCACTGACCACACCACTGCTGCCCGTGTACCCCTGGAACCAATTTAAAATTGCCTACAGCCATGTGTTATTATTTTAGGCCTTCGATGCCTGTCTGCGGTCACTCCTTCCACTAGGCCTCCACTGACCACACCACTGCTGCCCGTGTACCCCTGGAACCAATTTAAAATTGCCTACAGCCAGCCCAATTTTTTTATTTTAGGCCTTCGATGCCTGTCTGCGGTCCATTCTTTCAACTACTACTACACTGACCAGGGCACTGCTGCCCGTGTACCCCTGGAACCAACATCAGAAAATATAAAAATAAGTATTTTGCTTACAAAAAAGAAAATACTGGAGAGATATCAAATGCAGACATTTTAACATTAAAAACAAACACACAACTAAAATCTGGTACAGTACTAAAAATGGCCACCAGCTACAATTACTTTCTCCTGCAAGTAGTTAACTGAAAGGTTTTTTAAATTGAAAACACACATATGGCATCCACCGAGTGTTGTCCTGTCGCGTCTTCTTTATATTATTGCCGAGAAGATGCAAAACAATGAAAATAATAAAATCATTAATTACCAAAATAATAGAGAAAGTCAACACCACATTGCAAATAAACATTCATTCCAAATAAAGAAGCAGGGCGCGTCCGAGGGTGAGTATATACCTAATAAGAATATAATCACCCTCGGACGCGCAATGCTTATTTCCAACAGCCTTCCTTCCTAAGAATCAGCCCTTCCGTGGTGTAGAGAGACGTTGTGTTACACTCCAAGGTGTTCCCCAGGTTGCCTTTCCTGAGCTTCGATCTTCCGGCTCTCGTTTAGTAGTTGTTGGAAACTACGCTGCATTAGGCCTACAAATTTGGTATGGGGGAAACATTGGCGCATCTGCGGTCCCTCCTTCCTCTAGGCCTCCACTGACCTGTCTACTGCTGCCCGTGTTCCCCTGGAACCAATTTTAAATTGCCTACAGGCAGCCCAATTTATTATGTTAGGGCTTCGAAGCCTGTCTGCGGTCCCTCCTTCCACTAGGCCTCCACTGACCTGTCTACTGCTGCCCGTGTACCCCTTGAACCAACATCATAAAATAAAAAAAAAAGTATTTTGCTTATAAAAAAGAAAATACTGGTGAGATATCAAATGCAGACATTTTAACATTAAAAACAAACACACAACTAAAATCTGGTACAGTACTAAAAATGGCCACCAGCTACAATTACTTTCTCCTGCAAGTAGTTAACCCCTTCGCGCCATGCGCCGTACTAGTACTGCGCTGCCGGCACTGCATTAGTGCCAGCAGCAGTACTAGTACGGCGCATCGATCACCGCGGTCTCGCGCTGAGCGCCGCGGTGATCGGGTGCGGGTGTCAGCTGTATATGACAGCTGACACCCCGCAGCAATGCCCACGATCGGCGCTATCGCCGATCGCGGGCATTTAACCCCTCTGATGCCGCTGTCAGTAGTGACAGCGGCATAGAGGGGGATCGCGCAGGGACGGGGGCTCCCTGCGCTCTCCCACCGGAGCAACGCAATGAGATCGCGTTGCTCCGGTGACCCGGAAGGAGTCCCCGGATCCAAGATGGCCACCGGACTCCTTCCGGGTCATGAAGTGACCTGGCTAGCCGGCGCCTGCTGAGAGCAGGCGCTGGAAGCCAGCTAAGCTGCCTGTCAGATCGTTGATCTGACAGTGTGCTATGCACAGTGTCAGATCAACGATCTGATCTAATACAGAGATGTCCCACCCTGGGACAATGTTAGAAAGTAAAAAAAAAAAAAATAGAATGTGTAAAAAAAAAAAAAAAAAAATCCCCAAATAAAAAAAAAAAAAACATTTCCCAATAAATCCATTTATTTATGTAAAAAAAAAAAAAAAACAATAAATGTACACATATTTGGTATCGCCGCGTCCGTAACGACCCGCTCTATAAAACTATCCCACTAGTTAACCCCTTCAGTGAACACCGCAAAAAAAAAAAAAAAAACAAGGCAAAAAACAACGCTTTATTATCATACAGGCGAACAAAAAGTGGAATAACACGCGATCAAAACGACGGATATAAATAACCATGGTACCGCTGAAAACATCATCTTGTCCCGCAAAAAAAAAGCCGCCATGCAACATCATCAGCAGAAAAATAAAAAAGTTATAGCTCTCAGAATAATGCGATGCAAAAAACAATTATTTTTTTATATAAAATAGTTTTTATTATGTAAAAGCGCCAAAACATAAAAAAAATTACATAAATGAGGTATCGCTGTAATCGTACTGACCCGAAGAATAAAACTGCTTTATCCATTTTACCACACGTGGAACGGTATAAACGCCCCCCTAAAAGAAATTCAGGAATTGCTGGTTTTTGTTCATTCCGCCTCCCAAAAATCGGAATAAAAAGCGATCAAAAAATGTCATCTGCCTGAAAATGTTACCAATAAAAACGTCAACTCATCCCGCAAAAAACAAGATCTCACATGACTCTGTGGGCCAAAATATGGATAAATTATAGCTCTCAAAATGTGGTGATGCAAAAACTATTTTTTGCAATAAAAAGCGTCTTTTAGTGTGTGACGGCTGCCAATCATAAAAATCCGCCAAAAAAACGCTATAAAAGTAAATCAAACCCCCCTTCATCACCCCCTTAGTTAGGGAAAAATAATAAAATGTAAAAAAATGTATTTATTTCCATTTTCCCATTAGTGCTAGGGTTAGTGCTAGGGTTAGTGCTAGGGTTAGGGCTAGGGTTAGGGTTAGGGCTAGGGTTAGGGCTAGGGTTAGGGCTAGGGTTAGGGCTAGGGCTAGGGTTAGGGTTGGGGTTAGGGTTTCAGTTATAATTGGGGGTTTCCACTGTTTAGGCACATCAGGGGCTCTCCAAACGCGACATGGCGTCCGATCTCAATTCCAGCCAATTCTGCTTTGAAAAAGTAAAACAGGGCTCCTTCCCTTCCGAGTTCTCCTGTGTGCCCAAACAGTGGTTCCCCCCAACATATGGGGTATCAGCGTTCTCAGGACAAGTTGGACAACAACTTTTGGGGTCCAATTTGTCCTGTTACCCTTGGGAAAATAAAAACATAGGGGATAAAATATCATTTTCGTGGAAAAAAAAAATATTTTTTATTTTCACGGCTCTGCGTTATAAACTGTAGTGAAACACTTGTTGGTTCGAAGCTCTCACAACACATCTAGATAAGTTCCTTGGGGGGTCTAGTTTCCAATATGGGGTCACTTGTGGGGGGTTTCTACTGTTTAGGTACATCAGGGGCTCTGCAAATGCAACATGACGCCTGCAGACCAATCCATCTAAGTCTGCATTTCAAATGGCGCTCCTTCCCTTTCGAGCTCTGCCGTGCACCCAAACAGTGGTTCCCCCCAACATATGGGGTATCAGCGTTCTCAGGACAAGTTGGACAACAACTTTTGGGGTCCAATTTGTCCTGTTACCCTTGGGAAAATAAAAACATAGGGGATAAAATATCATTTTCGTGGAAAAAAAAATATTTTTTATTTTCACGGCTCTGCGTTATAAACTGTAGTGAAGCACTTGTTGGTTCAAAGCTCTCACAACACATCTAGATAAGTTCCTTGGGGGGTCTAGTTTCCAATATGGGGTTACTTGTGGTGGGTTTCTACTGTTTAGGTACATCAGGGGCTCTGCAAATGCAACATGACACCTGCAGTCCATTCCATCTAAGTCTGCATTTCAAACGGTGCTCCTTCCCTTCCGAGCTCTGCCATGCACTCAAACGGTGGTTCCCCCCCACATGTGGGGTATCATCGTACTCAGGACAAATTGGACAATAACATTTGTGGTCCAATTTCTCCTGTTACCCTTGGGAAAAAAAAATTGCGGGCTAAAACATAATTTTGTGGAAAGAAAAAATGATTTTTTAATTTTCACAATGCTACATTCTAAACTTTAGTGAAACAATTGGGGGTTAAAAGTGCTCACCACACATCTAGATAAGTTCATTAGGGGGTCTTCTTTCCAAAATGGGGTCACTTGTGGGGGGTTTCCACTGTTAAGGCACGTCAGGGGCTCTCCAAATGCGACATGGCGTCCGATCTCAATTCCAGCCAATTTTGCATTGAAAAGTCAAATGGCACTCCTTCCCTTCCGAGCTCTGCCATGCGCTCAAACAGTGGTTTATCCCCATATATGAAGTATCGACGTACTCAGTACAAATTGCACAACAACTTTTGGGGTACAATTTATCCTTTTACCCTTGGGAAAATAAAAAATTTGGGGCAAAAAGATCATTTTTTGTGAAAATTAATAAAAAATTTTTTTTTACGGCTCTACATTATAAACTTCTGTGAAGCACTTGGAGGTTCAAAGTGCTCACCACACATCTAGATTAGTTCCTTAGGGGGTCTACTTTCCAAAATGGTGTCACCTGTGGGGGTTTCCACTGTTTAGGCACATCAGGGGCTCTCCAATCGTGACATGGGCTCCGATCTCAATTCCAGCAAATCTTGCATTGAAAAGTCAAATAGCGCTCCTTCCCTTCCGAGCTCTGCCATGTGCCCAAACAGTGATTTACCCCCACATATGGGGTATCGGCGTACTCAGGACAAATTGTACAACGACTTTTGTGGTCCAATTTCTCCTGTTACCCTTGGTAAAATGAAACAAATTGGACCTGAAGTAAAAATTTTGTGAAAAAAAAGTTAAATGTTCAATTTTTTTAAACATTCAAAAAATTCCTGTGAAGCACCTGAAGGGTTAATAAACTTTTTGAATGTGGTTTTGAGTACCTTGAGGGGTGCAGTTTTTATAATGGTGTCACTTTTGGGCATTTTCTGTCATATAGACCCCTCAAAGTCACTTCAAGTGTGAGGTGGTCCGTAAAAAAATGGTTTTGCAAATTTTGTTGCAAAAATGAGAAATCGCTGGTCAACTTTTAACCCTTATAACGTCCTAACAAAAAAAAATTATGTTTCCAAAATTGTGCTGATGTAAAGAAGACATGTGGGAAATGTTGTTTATTAAATATATTATGTGATATAACTCTCTAATTTAAGGGCATAAAAACTAAGAGTTTGAAAATTGCTAAATTTTCATAATTTCCGACAAATTTTTGTTTTTTTCACAAATAAATGCAAGTCATATCGAAGAAGTTTTACCACTATCATGAAGTACAATATGTCACAAGAAAACAGTGTCAGAATCACCAGGATCCGTTGAAGCATTTCAGAGTTATAACCTCATAAAGTGACAGTGGTCAGAATTGTAAAAATTGGCCCTGTCACTTAGGTGAAAACAGGCTTTGGGGTGAAGGGGTTAACTGAAAGGTTTTTTAAATTGAAAACACACATATGGCATCCACCGAGTGTTGTCCTGTCGCGTCTTCTTTATATTATTGCCGAGAAGATGCAAAACAATGAAAATAATAAAATCATTAATTACCAAAATAATAGAGAAAGTCAACACCACATTGCAAATAAACATTCATTCCAAATAAAGAAGCAGGGCGCGTCCGAGGGTGAGTATATACCTAATAAGAATATAATCACCCTCGGACGCGCAATGCTTATTTCCAACAGCCTTCCTTCCTAAGAATCAGCCCTTCCGTGGTGTAGAGAGACGTTGTGTTACACTCCAAGGTGTTCCCCAGGTTGCCTTTCCTGAGCTTCGATCTTCCGGCTCTCGTTTAGTAGTTGTTGGAAACTACGCTGCATTAGGCCTTCAAATTGGGTATGGGGTGTAGAGAGAGGGTGTGTTACACTCCAAGGTGTTCCCCAGGTTGCCTTTCCTGAGCTTCGATCTTCCGGCTCTCGTTTAGTAGTTGTTGGAAACTACACTGCATTAGGCCTACAAATTTGGTATGGGGGAAACATTGGCGCATCTGCGGTCCCTCCTTCCTCTAGGCCTCCACTGACCTGTCTACTGCTGCCCGTGTTCCCCTGGAACCAATTTTAAATTGCCTACAGGCAGCCCAATTTATTATGTTAGGGCTTCGAAGCCTGTCTGCGGTCCCTCCTTCCACTAGGCCTCCACTGACCTGTCTACTGCTGCCCGTGTACCCCTTGAACCAACATCATAAAATAAAAAAAAAAGTATTTTGCTTATAAAAAAGAAAATACTGGTGAGATATCAAATGCAGACATTTTAACATTAAAAACAAACACACAACTAAAATCTGGTACAGTACTAAAAATGGCCACCAGCTACAATTACTTTCTCCTGCAAGTAGTTAACTGAAAGGTTTTTTAAATTGAAAACACACATATGGCATCCACCGAGTGTTGTCCTGTCGCGTCTTCTTTATATTATTGCCGAGAAGATGCAAAACAATGAAAATAATAAAATCATTAATTACCAAAATAATAGAGAAAGTCAACACCACATTGCAAATAAACATTCATTCCAAATAAAGAAGCAGGGCGCGTCCGAGGGTGAGTATATACCTAATAAGAATATAATCACCCTCGGACGCGCAATGCTTATTTCCAACAGCCTTCCTTCCTAAGAATCAGCCCTTCCGTGGTGTAGAGAGACGTTGTGTTACACTCCAAGGTGTTCCCCAGGTTGCCTTTCCTGAGCTTCGATCTTCCGGCTCTCGTTTAGTAGTTCTTGGAAACTACACTGCATTAGGCCTACAAATTGGGTATGGGGTGTAGAGAGATGGTGTGTTCCACTCCAAGGTGTTCTCCAGGTTGCCTTTCCTGAGCTTCGATCTTCCGGCTCTCGTTTAGTAGTTCTTGGAAACTACACTGCATTAGGCCTTCAAATTGGGTATGGGGTGTAGAGAGAGGGTGTGTTACACTCCAAGGTGTTCCCCAGGTTGCCTTTCCTGAGCTTCGATCTTCATGCAATCGTTTAGTAGTTGTCGGAAACTACGCTGCATTAGGCCTACAAATTGGGTATGGGGTGTAGAGAGAGGGTTTGTTACACTCCAAGGTGTTCCCCAGGTTGCCTTTCCTGAGCTTCGATCTTCCGGCTCTCGTTTAGTAGTTGTTGGAAACTACGCTGCATTAGGCCTTCAAATTGGGTATGGGGTGTAGCGAGAGGGTGTGTTACACTCCAAGGTGTTCCCCAGGTTGCCTTTCCTGAGCTTCGATCTTCCGGCTCTCGTTTAGTAGTTCTTGGAAACTACACTGCATTAGGCCTTCAAATTGGGTATGGGGTGTAGAGAGAGGGTGTGTTACACTCCAAGGTGTTCCCCAGGTTGCCTTTCCTGAGCTTCGATCTTCCGGCTCTCGTTTAGTAGTTCTTGGAAACTACACTGCATTAGGCCTACAAATTGGGTATGGGGTGGAGAGAGATGGTGTGTTACACTCCAAGGTGTTCCCCAGGTTTCCTTGCCATTGCTTCGGTCTTCCGACTCTCGTTTAGTAGTTGTAGAAAAGTACACTGCATTAGGCCTACAAAATGGGTATGGGGTGGAGAGAGATGGTGTGTTACACTCCAAGGTGTTCCCCAGGTTGCCTTTCCTGAGCTTCTATCTTCAGGCTCTCATTAAATTGTGGTTAAATGGAACAACTGCATTTGGCGTACTAGTTGGTTTGGGGCCTACTATCGGTGTCTGCCACTCCTTGCTGTTCTCCTGGTTTCCTGTCCTGAAATTCCATTTTCAGGCTCTCGTTAAGTAGTTGTTAATGTTAGACTGCATTTGGCCTACTAGTTGGGTTGGGGCCTACTATCGGTGTCTGCCACTCCTTGCTGTTCTCCTCCACTGAACAAAGCTGTGCCGCCTGTTTACTACGGTTGCCAATTTTGAACTGCATTTCGACTACTTACTGATTTGGCCCTACTCTCTGTGTCAGCCTCTCATTCCAGTTGTCCTCCACTGCAATGCCCCCTGGTTATTCCTGTGTTACCAATTTTGAACTGCATTTAGCCCACTTTATTCTTTGGGCCTATATCTGTGTTTCCACTTCATCGTGCCCATTGCCCAGCCAGTGATAGATGAGTCTGCTGGTACATTGACCCATAACGCAACATTCCCCGTGCATGCTACACAACAACATTGTGACCCTGCTGAAAGTCAGGTTGCTCTTCCCGCATACCATACCACCTTACACGGGGACAAAGAGGAAGGTGCAGATGAAAGTGCAGGTTCCTTCATCAGGTGGGGGGGAGGAATACTAGTTGGCGACGTCACTGGCACAGGGCCTCTCATAGTACGCAAAAGTGTTGCTGCCGGTGGGAGGCGCCCCCGCCGTGCAAACACACCGCTGTACTTTGAGGGGCCCTGTGCCAGTGCCAATGCCAACAAGTGGGCCCCCCCTGCTTGCTCAGGATCACAGCACTTGCAAAGTTGAAATACTTACCTCTCCCTGCTCCACTGCCGTGACGTGGTCCAGATTTCCTGGGCCCACTAATTACTTGAACCAGCCCTACCCCACACAACTTTAGCCAAATGACCCCCAATTTCAAATGCCTTCCAATTATTATAAGGTAAATTACGCTTGACAAGCTTCATTAAGAAGAATGGATGGTTTTGACATTAAAATGGGCACTCTAGGTGTTTTCCTGGCCCCCACTCACTGCCGACTATGCTGCCCCATTGACTTGCATTGGGTTTCGTGTTTCGGTCGATCCCGACTTTACGTCATAATCGGCCGATTTCACTCGACCCGACTTTTGAGATAGTCGGGTTTCGCGAAACCCGGCTCGACTCTAAAAAGGTCAAGGTCGCTCAACTCTAGTTAACAGTCCATGCCCATTACAAGTTGAATCTGACATGGAGTGCACTGATGCACAGCCACAGCCAGACTACTATGCTGGTCCTTTGACTCAGACTACAACATACAACATTGCCCTCGCAGGGTAATGATCAAGAATCAGACCCTGATGAGACTATGTTGCCCCATCACGAACGCTATACCACCGACCGACACGGTGACACAGACGAAGTTGCACACGAGCTACAAGAAGAGGTAATAGATGACCCAGTTCTTGACCCCGATTGGCAGCCATTGGGGGAACAGGGTGCAGGCGGCAGCAGTTCTGAAGTGGAGGAGGAGGGGCCGCAGCAGGCATCAACATCGCAACAGGTTCCATCTGCCGGGCCCGTATCTTGCCCAAAACGCGTGGCAAAGCCAAAACCTGTTGGAGGACAGCGTGGCCATCCGGTTAAAGCTCAGTCTGCAATGCCTGAAAAGGTATCCGATGCTAGAAAGAGTGCAGTCTGGCATTTTTTTAAACAACATCCAATTGATCAGCGCAAAGTCATCTGTCAAAAATGTTCAACTACCTTAAGCAGAGGACAGAATCTGAAAAGTCTCAATACAAGTTGCATGCATAGACATTTAACCACCATGCATTTGCAAGCCTGGACTAACTACCAAACGTCCCTTAAGGTTGTAGCACCCTCGGCCAATGAAGCTAGTCAGCAACGCAACATCCCTTCCGGCAGTGTAGGGCCACCATTTTCCGCACCACCTGCAGTATCTGTGCAGGTTTCTTTGCCAGGCCAAAGCAGTCAGGGTCAGGGAATCACCAGTTTCGTAGTAGGAAACACTGCATCTAGGGCACCGGCGGCAACAATACCATCTCCCACCGTCTCTCAGTCTGCCATGTCCACCGACACCCCCGCTAGTTCCACGATCTCCAGCTCTCCAGTCCAGCTCACCCTACATGAGACTATGGTTAGAAAAAGGAAGTACTTAGCCTCGCATCCGCGTACACAGGGTTTGAACGCCCACATAGCTAGACTAATCTCGTTAGAGATGATGCCCTACCGGTTAGTTGAAAGCGAAGCTTTCAAAGCCCTGATGGACTACGCTGTACCACGCTACGAGCTACCCAGTCGACACTTTTTTTCCAGAAAAGCCATCCCAGCCCTCCACCAGCATGTTAAAGAGCGCATCGTCCATGCACTCAGGCAGTCTGTGAGCACAAAGGTGCACCTGACAACAGATGCATGGACCAGTAGGCATGGCCAGGGACGTTACGTGTCCATCACGGCACACTGGGTGAATGTTGTGGATGCAGGGTCCACAGGGGACAGCAAGTTTGGGACAGTTCTGCCTAGCCCACGGTCTAGGAAACAGTTGGCTGTAGCCGTTCGCACCCCCTCCTCCTCCTCTTCGTCCTCCTGCAGAAGCGAGAGCTCGTCCACAGACCGCAGCCGCACAACCACTGCATCCGCAGCTGTCACTGTTGCACACCAGGTCTCCCATTATGGGGCAGCTACTGGCAAACGTCAGCAGGCTGTATTGGCTATGAAGTGTTTGGGCGACAACAGACACACCGCGGAAGTTCTGTCCGAGTTCTTGCAGAAAGAAACGCAGTCGTGGCTGGGCACTGTAGATCTTGAGGCAGGCAAGGTAGTGAGTGATAACGGAAGGAATTTTATGGCTGCCATCTCCCTTTCCCAACTGAAACACATTCCTTGCCTGGCTCACACCTTAAACCTGGTGGTGCAGTGCTTCCTGAAAAGTTATCCGGGGTTATCCGACCTGCTCCTCAAAGTGCGTGGACTTTGCTCACATATCCGCCGTTCGCCCGTACACTCCAGCCGTATGCAGACCTATCAGCGTTCTTTGAACCTTCCCCAGCATCGCCTAATCATAGACGTTGCAACAAGGTGGAACTCAACACTGCACATGCTTCAGAGACTGTGCGAACAGAGGCAGGCTGTTATGTTTTTGTGGGAGGATACACATACACGGGCAGGCAGTAGGATGGCAGACATGGAGTTGTCAGGTGTGCAGTGGTCGAAGATTCAAGACATGTGTCAAGTCCTTCAGTGTTTTGAGGAATGCACATGGCTGGTTAGTGCAGACAACGCCATAATAAGCATGAGCATCCCCCTAATGCGTCTGCTGATGCAAAGTTTGACGCACATAAAGGATCAGGCGTCTGCAGCTGAGGAAGAGGAAAGCCTTGATGACAGTCAGCCATTGTCTGGCCAGGGCAGTGTACAGGACGAGTTAGCGGGCGAAGAGGAGGAGGACGACGAGGAGGATGATGGGGATGATTATATTTTTAATGAGGAAGCTTTTCCAGGGCCACTGGAAATTGGTGGCGCGGCAAGGCCGGGTTCTGGTTTTTGGAGGGACACAAGTGACGTGGATTTGCCTGAAACTGCCCCTCAACCAAGCACAACCGCAGATTTGAGAACTGGAACTTTGGCCCACATGGCGGATTATGCCTTACGTATCCTCAAAAGGGACACACGCATAACTAAAATGATGAACGATGACGATTACTGGTTGGCCTGGCTCCTTGATCCTCGCTATAAAGGCAAATTGCAAAATATAATGCCACATGAGAACTTGGAACTAATATTAGCAACCAAACAATCAACTCTTGTTGACCGTTTGCTTCTGGCATTCCCTGCACACAGCGCCCGTGATCGTTCTCACACGAGCTGCAGGGGCCAGCAGACCAGAGGAGTTAGAGGGGCAGAAATCAGAAGTGGCGTTGGCCAGAGGGGTTTTCTGACCAGGTTGTGGAGTGATTTTGCTATGACCGCAGACAGGACAGGTACTGCAGCATCAATTCAAAGTGACAAGAGACAACATTTGTCCAGTATGGTTACAAACTATTTTTCATCCCTTATCGATGTTCTCCCTCAACCGTCATTCCCATTTGATTACTGGGCATCAAAATTAGACACCTGGCCAGAATTGGCAGAATATGCATTGCAGGAGCTTGCTTGCCCGGCAGCTAGTGTCCTATCAGAAAGAGTATTCAGTGCTGCAGGTTCAATACTAACAGAAAAAAGGACTCGTCTGGCTACCCAAAATGTAGATGATCTAACCTTCATTAAAATGAACCACAACTGGATTTCGAAATCTTTTGCCCCACCTTGCCCAGCTGACACCTAGCTTTCCTATGAAAAGGTGTTGCCTGTGGACTATTCTGAATGCCTTTTCCAATCTCGTAATTTTTTGCACCTGATTGTCCAGCATACGACATGTTTACACCTCACTAAATGGCCAAACTCCCCACACGGGGCCATGGTATCGACACTTAGCGACAGCACCCGTGAGAGTGCTGTTTGTCTGAAGAGGTGGGTGTGCCCGCTTTTGGTCGACGGCACTGCCACTGGGTCCCTCCTAGTACAATAAAGTGTCTCTGGCGGTGGTGGTGCGCACCCAACGTCAGACACACCGTTGTAATATGAGGGGCCCTGGGCCTGTACCGCCGGCCACAAGACATTTCCCCCCCCCCAACTCAAACAGTGCTCTACCACTTGCAAAATTATCTCACAGTTCCACCAATGTTTAGTCTATGCGCTGACATTCTTCAATGCCTGCCACTGACAATACCATTGTATTGACATTTTTGTTATGTTAGGCCTTCGAAGCCTGTCTGCGGTCACTCCTTCCACTATGCCTCCACTGACCACACCACTGCTGCCCGTGTACCCCTGGAACCAATTTAAAATTGCCTACAGCCAGCCCAATTTTTTTATTTTAGGCCTTCGATGCCTGTCTGCGGTCCGTTCTTTCTACTACTACTACACTGACCAGGCCACTGCTGCCCGTGTTCCCCTGGAACCAATTTAAAATTGCCAACAGCAATGTGTTATTATGTTAGGCCTTCGATGCCTGTTTGCGGTCACTCCTTCCAATAGTTCTCCACTGACCAGACCAATGCTGGCCGTGTACCCCTGGAACCCAGCTGAAAGTGCATGTAGCCTCCTTTTTTTCTTTGTTTTATATTTAGAAAGCCCAGATGAACTACGCTGTGCAACGGTTCAAGCTACCCAGTCGACATTTCTTTTGCGAGAAAAGCCATCCCAGCCCTCCACCGGCATGAAAAAGTCTGCATTGTCATAGCACTCAGGCAATCAAACAGTAGAAAGGTGCACCTGACAAGAGACGCATGGACCAGTAGGCATGTCCACAAAAAGTTACGTGTCCATTACGGCGCACTGGGTTAATGTGTTGGATGCATGGTCCACAGGGGACAGCCTACAAAGTCTGTCTGCAGTCCCTAATTCCAATTTTCCTCCGCTGACCACACCACTGCTGCCCGTGTACCCCTGGAACCAATTTTACAGTGTCTACAGCCTAATTTTGTTATGTTAGGTCTACTACGCCTGTCTGCGGTCCCTCCTTCCAATTCTCGTCCACTGACCACACCACTGCTGCCTGTGGACCCCTGGAACCTATTTTTAATTGCATAGAGCATCCTTTTTTTAATAGTAGGCGTACAAAGTCTGTCTGCGGTCCACTATTGAAATTGTCCTCCACTGCCCAGAGCACTGCTGCTTGTGTACCCCTGTAACTTTTTTAAGCTGCAGTGAGCCACATTTTTGGGTTAAGTCCTACTACCTGTGTCTGTCTGCGCCACTCAATTCAGCTGTGTTCCTTTGAAAAAAGCTGAGCGTCAATAGTCTTGTTTTCAGCCTATAGGAATTTTAAAACTGCATTGGGGGTACAACTTTGGTAGGGCCTACTAACGGTGTCTGCCTCCCCAAGGTGTGCCCCAGGTTTCCTCGCCATTGCTTCGATCTTAATGCTCTCGTTTAGTAGTTGTTGGAAACTACACTGCATTAGGCCTACAAATTGGGTATGGGGTGTAGAGAGATGGTGTGTTCCACTCCAAGGTGTTCTCCAGGTTACCTTTCCTGAGCTCCGATCTTCCGGCTCTCGTTTAGTAGTTCTTGGAAACTACACTGCATTAGGCCTACAAATTGGGTATGGGGTGTAGAGAGATGGTGTGTTCCACTCCAAGGTGTTCTCCAGGTTGCCTTTCCTGAGCTTCGATCTTCCGGCTCTCATTTAGTAGTTCTTGGAAACTACACTGCATTAGGCCTACAAATTGGGTATGGGGTGTAGAGAGATGGTGTGTTCCACTCCAAGGTGTTCTCCAGGTTGCCTTTCCTGAGCTTCGATCTTCCGGCTCTCGTTTAGTAGTTCTTGGAAACTTCACTGCATTAGGCCTACAAATAGGGTATGGGGTGTAGAGAGATGGTGTGTTCCACTCCAAGGTGTTCTCCAGGTTGCCTTTCCTGAGCTTCGATCTTCATGCTCTCGTTTAGTAGTTCTTGGAAACTACACTGCATTAGGCCTACAAATTGGGTATGGGGTGTAGAGAGATGGTGTGTTCCACTCCAAGGTGTTCTCCAGGTTGCCTTTCCTGAGCTTCGATCTTCCGGCTCGCGTTTAGTAGTTCTTGGAAACTACACTGCATTAGGCCTACAAATTGGGTATGGGGTGTAGAGAGATTGTGTGTTCCACTCCAAGGTGTTCTCCAGGTTGCCTTTCCTGAGCTTCGATCTTCCGGCTCTCGTTTAGTAGTTGTTGGAAACTACGCTGCATTAGGCCTACAAATTGGGTATGGGGTGTAGAGAGATGGTGTGTTCCACTCCAAGGTGTTCTCCAGGTTACCTTTCCTGAGCTCCGATCTTCCGGCTCTCGTTTAGTAGTTCTTGGAAACTACACTGCATTAGGCCTACAAATTGGGTATGGGGTGTAGAGAGATGGTGTGTTCCACTCCAAGGTGTTCTCCAGGTTGCCTTTCCTGAGCTTCGATCTTCCGGCTCTCGTTTAGTAGTTCTTGGAAACTACACTGCATTAGGCCTACAAATTGGGTATGGGGTGTAGAGAGATGGTGTGTTCCACTCCAAGGTGTTCTCCAGGTTGCCTTTCCTGAGCTTCGATCTTCCGGCTCTCGTTTAGTAGTTCTTGGAAACTACACTGCATTAGGCCTACAAATTGGGTATGGGGTGTAGAGAGATGGTGTGTTCCACTCCAAGGTGTTCTCCAGGTTGCCTTTCCTGAGCTTCGATCTTCCGGCTCTCGTTTAGTAGTTGTTGGAAACTACGCTGCATTAGGCCTACAAATTGGGTATGGGGTATAGAGAGATGGTGTGTTCCACTCCAAGGTGTTCACCAGGTTTCCTCGCCAATGCTTCGATCTTCATGCTCTCGTTTAGTAGTTGTTGGAAACTACACTGCATTAGGCCTACAAATTGGGTATGGGGTGTAGAGAGATGGTGTGTTCCACTCCAAGGTGCTCTCCAGGTTGCTTTCCTGAGCTTCGATCTTCCGGCTCTCGTTTAGTAGTTGTTGGAAACTACGCTGCATTAGGCCTACAAATTGGGTATGGGGTGTAGAGAGATGGTGTGTTCCACTCCAAGGTGTTCTCCAGGTTGCCTTTCCTGAGCTTCGATCTTCATGCTCTCGTTTAGTAGTTCTTGGAAACTACACTGCATTAGGCCTACAAATTGGGTATGGGGTGTAGAGAGATGGTGTGTTCCACTCCAAGGTGTTCTCCAGGTTGCCTTTCCTGAGCTTCGATCTTCCGGCTCTCGTTTAGTAGTTCTTGGAAACTACACTGCATTAGGCCTACAAATTGGGTATGGGGTGTAGAGAGATGGTGTGTTCCACTCCAAGGTGTTCTCCAGGTTGCCTTTCCTGAGCTTCGATCTTCCGGCTCTCGTTTAGTAGTTCTTGGAAACTACACTGCATTAGGCCTACCAATTGGGTATGGGGTGTAGAGAGATGGTGTGTTCCACTCCAAGGTGTTCTCCAGGTTGCCTTTCCTGAGCTTCGATCTTCATGCTCTCGTTTAGTAGTTGTTGGAAACTACACTGCATTAGGCCTTTCAATTGGGTATGGGGTGTAGAGAGATGGTGTGTTCCACTCCAAGGTGTTCTCCAGGTTGCCTTTCCTGAGCTTCGATCTTCCGACTCTCGTTTAGTAGTTGTTGGAAACTACGCTGCATTAGGCCTACAAATTGGGTATGGGGTGTAGAGAGATGGTGTGTTCCACTCCAAGGTGTTCTCCAGGTTACCTTTCCTGAGCTCCGATCTTCCGGCTCTCGTTTAGTAGTTCTTGGAAACTACACTGCATTAGGCCTACAAATTGGGTATGGGGTGTAGAGAGATGGTGTGTTCCACTCCAAGGTGTTCTCCAGGTTGCCTTTCCTGAGCTTCGATCTTCCGGCTCTCGTTTAGTAGTTCTTGGAAACTACACTGCATTAGGCCTACAAATTGGGTATGGGGTGTAGAGAGATGGTGTGTTCCACTCCAAGGTGTTCTCCAGGTTGCCTTTCCTGAGCTTCGATCTTCCGGCTCTCGTTTAGTAGTTCTTGGAAACTACACTGCATTAGGCCTACAAATTGGGTATGGGGTGTAGAGAGATGGTGTGTTCCACTCCAAGGTGTTCTCCAGGTTGCCTTTCCTGAGCTTCGATCTTCCGGCTCTCGTTTAGTAGTTCTTGGAAACTACGCTGCATTAGGCCTACAAATTGGGTATGGGGTGTAGAGAGATGGTGTGTTCCACTCCAAGGTGTTCCCCAGGTTTCCTCGCCAATGCTTCGATCTTCATGCTCTCGTTTAGTAGTTGTTGGAAACTACACTGCATTAGGCCTACAAATTGGGTATGGGGTGTAGAGAGATGGTGTGTTCCACTCCAAGGTGCTCTCCAGGTTGCCTTTCCTGAGCTTCGATCTTCCGGCTCTCGTTTAGTAGTTGTTGGAAACTATGCTGCATTAGGCCTACAAATTGGGTATGGGGTGTAGAGAGATGGTGTGTTCCACTCCAAGGTGTTCTCCAGGTTGCCTTTCCTGAGCTTCGATCTTCATGCTCTCGTTTAGTAGTTGTTGGAAACTACGCTGCATTAGGCCTACAAATTGGGTATGGGGTGTAGAGAGATGGTGTGTTCCACTCCAAGGTGTTCTCCAGGTTGCCTTTCCTGAGCTTCGATCTTCCGGCTCTCGTTTAGTAGTTCTTGGAAACTACACTGCATTAGGCCTACAAATTGGGTATGGGGTGTAGAGAGATGGTGTGTTCCACTCCAAGGTGTTCTCCAGGTTGCTTTTCCTGAGCTTCGATCTTCCGGCTCTCGTTTAGTAGTTGTTGGAAACTACGCTGCATTAGGCCTACAAATTGGGTATGGGGTGTAGAGAGATGGTTTGTTCCACTCCAAGGTGTTCTCCAGGTTACCTTTCCTGAGCTCCGATCTTCCGGCTCTCGTTTAGTAGTTCTTGGAAACTACACTGCATTAGGCCTACAAATTGGGTATGGGGTGTAGAGAGATGGTGTGTTCCACTCCAAGGTGTTCTCCAGGTTGCCTTTCCTGAGCTTCGAGCTTCATGCTCTCGTTTAGTAGTTGTTGGAAACTACACTGCATTAGGCCTACAAATTGGGTATGGGGTGTAGAGAGATGGTGTGTTCCACTCCAAGGTGTTCCCCAGGTTTCCTCGCCAATGCTTCGATCTTCATGCTCTCGTTTAGTAGTTGTTGGAAACTACGCTGCATTAGGCCTACAAATTGGGTATGGGGTGTAGAGAGATGGTGTGTTCCACTCCAAGGTGTTCCCCAGGTTTCCTCGCCAATGCTTCGATCTTCATGCTCTCGTTTAGTAGTTGTTGGAAACTACACTGCATTAGGCCTACAAATTGGGTGTGGGGTGTAGAGAGATGGTGTGTTCCACTCCAAGGTGTTCTCCAGGTTGCCTTTCCTGAGCTTCGATCTTCTGGCTCTCGTTTAGTAGTTGTTGGAAACTACGCTGCATTAGGCCTACAAATTGGGTATGGGGTGTAGAGAGATGGTGTGTTACACTCCAAGGTGTTCTCCAGGTTGCCTTTCCTGAACTGCTATCTTCAGGCTCTCATTAAATTGTGGTTAAACGGAACAACTGCATTTGGCGTACTAGTTGGTTTGGGGCCTACTATCGGTGTCTGCCACTCCTTGCTGTTCTCCTGGTTTCCTGTCCTGAAATTCCATTTTCAGGCTCTCGTTAAGAAGTTGTTAATGTTAGACTGCATTTGGCCTACTAGTTGGGTTGGGGCCTACTATCGGTGTCTGCCACTCCTTGCTGTTCTCCTCCACTGAACAAAGCTGTGCCGCCTGTTTACTACGGTTGCCAATTTTGAACTGCATTTCGACTACTTACTGATTTGGGCCTACTCTCTGTGTCAGCCTCTCATTCCAGTTGTCCTCCACTGCAATGCCCCCTGGTGTTACCAATTTTGAACTGCATTTAGCCAACTTTATTCTTTGGGCCTATATCTGTGTTTCCTCCTCATCCTGCCCATTGCCCAGCCAGTGATAGATGAGTCTGCTGGTACATTGACCCATAACGCAAAATTCCCCGTGCACGCTACACAGCAAGATTGTGACCCTGCTGAAAGTCAGGTTCCTCTTCCCGCATACCATACCACCTTACACGGGGACAAAGAGGAAGGTGCAGATGAAAGTGCAGGTTCCTTCATCAGGTGGGGGGAGGAATACTAGTTGGCGACGTCACTGGCACAGGGCCTCTCATAGTACGCAAAAGTGTTGCTGCCGGTGGGAGGCGCCCCCACCGTGCAAACACACCGCTGTACTTTGAGGGGCCCTGTGCCAGTGCCAATGCCAACGAATGGGCCCCCCCTGCTTGCTCAGGATCACAGCACTTGCAAAGTTGAAATACGTACCTCTCCCTGCTCCACTGCCGTGACGTGGTCCAGATTTACTGGGCCCACTAATTACTTGAACCAGCCCTACCCCCCACAACTTTAGCCAAATGACCCCCAATTTCAAATGCCTTCCAATTATTATAAGATAAATTACGATTGACAAGCTTCTTTAACAAGAATGGATGTTTTTGCCATTAAAATGGGCAGTGTAGGTGTTTTCCTGGCCTCCACTCACTGCCGACTATGCTCCCCCATTGACTTGCATTGGGTTTCGTGTTTCGGGCGATACCCGACTTTTCGCGATAATCGGCCGATTCCACTTGACTCGACTTCTAAGATAGTCGGGTTTCGCGAAACACGGCTCGACTCTAAAAAGGTCAAGGTCGCTCAACCCTAGTAATTATCAGGTCATTCCGTGTGCTCTTAACCACTAGGTCCATTATTGTCCTTACCACCAGGTCATAACAGTAACAGTAACCTGGTGAACCGACCCCTCCAAAAAGTGTCGCCATTCCTCAAAGGCCAACTTGATAGCCAACAACTCCCTGTTGCCGATATCGTAGGTACGTTCGGCGGGCGACAGTTTCTTGGAGAAATAGGCGCAAGGACGCAACTCACTCAAGGATGAGTCTTGTGACAGCCCCGCCCCCACACCAACCTCAGACGCATCGACTTCCACGGTAAATGGTTTCGATACGTCCGGCTGCACCAGAATGGGGGCTGAAGCAAAACAGTTCTTAAGAAATTCAAATGTGCGCACAGCAGCCTCAGGCCAGACGGAGAAATTGGTACCCTTTTTCGTCATGTCAGTAAGTGGTTTACCAATGGTAGAAAAATCTTTGATAAACTTCCTATAATAGTTAGAAAACCCAAGGAACCGCTGAAGCGCTTTTAGGTTATCAGGCCGTTCCCAATGCAGCACCGCTTGCACCTTAGCGGCATCCATTTTAAACCCAGAAGCGGACACAATATAACCCAAAAAAGGCAACTCCTGAACCGAAAATACACATTTCTCAAGTTTTGCATAAAGCTTATTCTCTCTGAGAAGCTGTAACACCTGCCTGACATGCTCTAAATGAGTATCATGGTCGCAAGAATATATGAGAATGTCATCAAGGTACACAATAATGAATTTCCCCAAAACATGCGAGGACACATAGTAACATAGTAACATAGTAACATAGTAACATAGTTAGTAAGGCCGAAAAAAGACATTTGTCCATCCAGTTCAGCCTATATTCCATCATAATAAATACCCAGATCTACGTCCTTCTACAGAACCTAATAATTGTATGATACAATATTGTTCTGCTCCAGGAAGACATCCAGGCCTCTCTTGAACCCCTCGACTGAGTTCGCCATCATAGTAACATAGTTAGTAAGGCCGAAAAAATCCACTGGTTTTTTTAAGTTGTCATGCTTGATGCCATCTTTCTTCCTTTTTGGCCCTTATGCAGAAGACATTCTTCATCTCACAATTGCACTATCAGTAAAGACGTAGCCAAGGTAAATTTAAGGTTTCATGCAAGTGAAATTCCCATTTTTAAGATAGGAAGTTTCTTTTTTTTTGAGATGATGAAAACAAGGCACTGCTGAGATTCGAACTCAGGATCTCCTGTTTACTAGACAGGCGCTTTAACCAACTAAGCCACAGCACCACAAGCTTAATCACATCATTTATGAAATGTTGAAATACTGCAGGCGCGTTTGTCAACCCAAATGGCATCACCAAATTTTCAAAATGACCCTCTGGAGTATTAAAAGCCGTCTTCCACTCATCACTTTGATGGACTCTTATGAGGTTGTACGCCCCCCTGAGGTCAAGCTTGGTAAACCACTTAGCACCTGCCACCTGGTTGAACAAATCAGGTATCAGTGGCATAGGGTATGGATCACGAACCGTAATCTGGTTTAACTCCCTGAAATCCAGACACGGGCGTAGTCCACCATCTTTCTTCTTAACGAAGAAGAACCCCGCTGCCACCGGCAAGGACGAAGGCCTGATGTGCCCTTTGCTCAAACTTTCAGCAATGTAGTCCTTTAATGCTTGCCTCTCCGGACCAGAGATAGAGATGTTAAACATCCTTGCTTTTGGCAATTTGGCCCCTGGTTTAAACCTGATAGAACAGTCATAGGGGTGATGTGGTGGCAATTCAGAGCAACCCGTCTCTGAAAACACATCCGCGAAATCCAGCAGTGACTCAGGAATGCTAGGAGTCACAGTGGACACACATGTGGCCAGGCAATTCTCCTGGCAAGAATTCGCTCCACTGAATTATGTCCTGAGTTTTCCAGTCAATCACCGGGTTCTGCATAGATAACCAAGGAAAACCCAAAACTATCTGTGCAGGAAGATTCCTGAGTACCCTACATGTAACCTGCTCGAAATGTAGAACCCCAATGTGGAGTTTCACATCAGCCACAAACTCAGTTATCTCCCCCTGTGGGAGAGGAGCAGCATTGATGGTAACCACCCGGATAGGATGAGGCAGTTTTTCGATCCTGAAACCGGCCGTGCGCGCTAACTCCTCATCAATGAGATTAGTGGCAGAACCACTATCCACAAAAACAGTGATTGGCAGCGCTCTGCCAGCGATTATAACTTTGGCAGGGAGCATACATTGAGAAACCACCATGGAGGATATGCATAAGCTCAGATTGGCCTCCTCCACACCCTCTGAGCTTGGTAGTTTTCCACCGTTGCGCTTTTCTTAGATAGCAGAGGACAAGTATTTACATAATGGCCAGTTTTACCACAGCAAAAACAGGCTCCCTCCTTCCTGAGCAGAGGGGCTCGATGTTTAACATGTGACACCCCTGCGATTTGCATAGGCTCCGTGTGCTCACCTGCAGCAACCTCACGTGTACCTACACCCTCTCCCATCGGCTGCGTCTCTTGCTCCCCCTGACGCAAACGGCGATCAATGCGGACAACAAGACTCATAGTGGACTCTAGAGAAGCAGGAGTCTCGTACATCAGAAGGGCTTTTTTAACCCTTCCTGAAACCCCATGAATAAACTGACTCCGCAGCGCGGGATCATTCCATTGTGTGTCAACCGCCCAGCGGCGAAATTCATAACAGTAATCCTCCGCCATACGCTCCCCCTGGCGGATAGCACGAATTTTAGATTCTGCTAAAGCCATTCTGTCAGGATCATCATAAATGAAAATACCAACAAAGAAAACCTTCACAAAAAGGGCCAAAAAATATATATAAAAGGTACAAACTTTATTGAGTATACATAAAAAGAATAAAATAGGGCAGTAGCCACCAGTGCAGCAGAAAAGGTGGGACTCACTCGGGGGCAACCTCAATACTAATAGCATACACAATAATAATAAACAGAAAAGAAATCTCCAAACAATATAGAAGATAACAATAAATATAATATAAATAACCATGCATATAACAGGTGCATAAATATGTGCAATAGTAAGTACAAAATAAGGTGCTAGTAAGCACTAATCCATAACATAAACATGAGAGTATATCGCTGAACCATTAGGACACAGCACATGTAGCCATAGTATAAGTAAAGGGTATAGTTACCATGTAGGAGCACCCGGGGACCCACCACACCCGACGCGCGTTTCGCAATGAAATGCTTCATCCAGGGGTGGTTGGGTACTGGCCAGAGGATGATTATAAAGAGGTCTGACTCATGACCATTGAGAATAGAGAAAAGATAATAATAACACCGGCACCTGAGTGAAAAGCGTCCTGATGAGATCCAAAGCTTTGCGAGCGTGTCAGCACGAAACGAACGGAACCGGAAGTGACGGCGCCGACCCGAATCAAAGCTACAGCGCAACCGCAAGCAACAGAGCAACCATTGTCATAACAAATGTAATAATATCGGCACCTGCATAGGAAGCGTCCTAATGGTATACAGAGCAGTGCGGGCGCGCCAGCGCGAAGAAACCGGAACCGGAAGTGACGGTGCCGACCAGACTCAGAGCTACAGCGCAGCCGCAAGTAACAGGGCAACCGTTGTCATAGCAAATAAATAGTGTGCGGCCAAGAGTAGAGGGTAAACCAGACACGGCCACAAGTGCAGGCGCACAGATCGAAGTAGTAGTTGTCAGGGAGGCGAAAAGCCAGAAATACAGATAAACTGAGCATGCGTACAAGTGAAAAAGCACGAGCACACAGGCACACATCAAAGACGGGAAACTAGGATACAGCGATGCAAGAACAATAAACAATGAATCATGGCGGACACTATTGCTAGAAAGACAAATCGCACTCCCACAGGCCCGATATATGAATTAATGATACAAATAAATAAAGAGGCGCACTAGCGCATATATAAGAAACAGGCAGCCCGAACAGCAATAGAGACAAATTACAAAAGCCAAGGTAAGGGTATGGCCAGAAACCAATCAGATATAAGCGCCTAAAAAACTAACAACGAAAATACCTATAAGATCGCACCAGACCCAACATATAAATGCAAAAGAACCAAAGCACCGAATGACATAAATGGCAAATCCATAATAATATGAACGTGCAAAAATAGCAGGTGACTAGTGATAAAAGGACCAAATACAAATATATAAGTGGCAAAAACTAAGAATCAACACACTATACCAACAGCATAATGATACCATAAAGGTACATAATGTAAAGTGCTAATGAAGTAATAATAGCATGTTATATAAGTGAATGCATAAAAAAACGTACATAAACATTTACACATTAGAAAACAAATGTGAAAAAGTGAATAAAACACCAAATATTAATAAAGATAAAATATCGAGTGAAAACATATAATATGACAACAATAAGCAGAACATAACCAAAATGACAACAAAGGAGGAGACGACTAGATTGCTATAGTGTCTGGAAGTCTTCATATAGATGTACCAAGAAATCAGATGCATCCATAGATCCACAGAGTAGGAAGCCGGTAAAAAAGATCCAAGGAAAGTACGACTAACAGAGCATGACCATAATCAGATATTAAACCTTAACAAGAAAATAAAGATAAGAAAAAAATGACTAAAAAAGGTATAAAACCAAATTATTAAAAGAAAGCCAGGTAAAATCAACAACAGACAGAAAACAACATATAACATGAAGATCTGCTACTTCATAAATACCCAAAGATGGTTAAACAGGTAAAAATGGGGCAAAACTATTGTGGTCGTTAAGGCCATGTGGTGTTATTGTGTTTAATCTATGTATCCACTTTGTCTCACGCTGGGCTAAAAGTCTTTTCCAATTGCCACCACGAGGACCAATAAAAATACGGTCAATACCCTTAACCATCAATCCAGTGGAGTCACACTTGTGTAAGGACTTAAAATGGCGAGGTATGGGTTTGAATTTGTAGATGTCCTCCTCGGTAGCCACATTTTCAATATCTCAGATATGTTCACGCACCCGACGGCGAAGCTCGCGTGTGGTCATGCCCACATAAATCAAGCCACAAGGGCAAGTGGCATGATAAACTACCGCTTTGGTGGTACACGTAATGGTGTGAGTAATTACAAAGTTCTTATCCGTGGTAGAATTGGAAAATTCTGTGGATTCACAAATATTTTTACAGGCAACACACTTGCCGCACTGAGTACATCCCCATTTAGGACCTTTGGAACCAAAGATATATTTTTGTCGTGGACCACTATAGTAACTGTGAACCAGTTGATCTCTTAAATTCTGTGATCTCCTAAACGTAATCTCCGGAGTATTCCCAATACATTTAGAGATAACATCATCAAGTTGAAGAATATGCCAATGTCTGGCAATGATGTCCCTGATTTCCTGACTCCTGGAGTTATAGTCCAGTATACATCGTACCTGGTCCTGTTGTTCAACGATCCTTTTTTGTTGTAATAGATCAATCCTCTGGCTCCAAAAAGCACGCTGGTATGAACGACAGATGGTCCTCTTTCCATACCCCCTGTCCTTGAATCATTTAGAGAGATCCAAAGCCTGTTTTTCAAAAAGAATGTTATTAGAACAAATTCTTTTAGCACGCAAGAATTGGCCTGTTGGAATATTTCTAATCAGGTGTCGGGGATGTTGAGAGGAGGCGTGCAGTAATGAGTTGGTCGAAGTGCTTTTTCGGTAGAGGTCGGTTTGTAAAAAACCGTCGCCATCTACAAAAATCGAGATGTCCAAGAATTCGATAGAACTAGTGCTGTGTTTATATGTAAGCTTGATGTTCTTGGAATTGTCATTAAGGACAGTAAAAAAGGCATCTAGTTCATCACAAGTACCCTGCCAAATCATAAGTACATCATCGATGTACCTCCACCAGGATACAACTCTGGCACTCAACTGATGTGGACACGCCTGAAAGATCTCCCGTTTCCAGAAGCCCAAAAAGAGTTTTGCATATGAGGGCGCACAGGACGCCCCCATAGCGGTACCTTGTACTTGGAGGAAAAACGAGTCACGGTACATGAAGAAATTGTGTGTCAAAATGAACCTCAGAGCCTTAATGAGGAAGACACACAAATTTTGATGAAGGCCACTGTGGCTAAGAAAGAAAGTAACAGCTGCCAGGCCCTCAACATGACGAATCGATGTATACAACGACTCAACGTCGCATGTCACAAGGATCATGTTAGATTCTAACTGAACCCCATCAAGCTTCCTCAAAGTATCCGTAGTATCTTTAAGATACGAAGGTAGGGTTTCAACCAAGGGTTTCAGGTGGTAATCAACAAATTTTGAAATTGGGTCGGAGATATTATTAGTCCCAGAAACTATAGGCCTACCTGGAGGTGTTAGAGGGTCTTTGTGAATCTTTGGAAGTAGATAGATGCTTGCAACCGTTGGTTCTTCAATCCAGAGACCCTCCATCTGTTTGGCCATCAGGACACCACTATCCACCGCCTCCTGTAAAAGGACTCGCAGCTCATCTCTATATTTGGATAAAGGATTGAAAGTCAATTTCTGATAGCAAGATGTATTTTTCAGTTGTCACATCATCTCCTTTTCGTAGGCAGGGGCCGACCACACCACCACATTTCCACCTTTATCAGATGATTTGATAACCACCCCCTGGATGTTTCTCAGTTCCCTGAGAGCCAATCTTTCTTCTCTATTAAGGTTATCACCTCTAATAGTCTCAGGGACCCTGCTCACCTCGTTCATAACTGACTTGATGAACAAATCAAGGGCAGGTACGGTATTAATTTGAAGGAACCTCTTGGACTTCGGAAGAAGGTGTCTGGGAAACTTCTTGATAGTACAACCTTCTGCTTCCTCTGCCAGTTCGGCTAAAATCTGGATTGTCTCTTCCTCGTTTTCTGTGGAAGACAAGTTATCCTGTGTATCGTGAAAAAATAGTCTTTTAAAGAACAGCCTACGTGTAAACAGTTGCAAATCCTTAAGGACTGAAAATCTGTCAAGAGCTGAAGAAGGAGCAAATGTTAGGCCCTTTGCAAGAAGGGACATTTGAGCAGATGAAAGATTAATATCGGAAAGGTTAATTACCTTCATGGTGGCGTTTTGGGGCGCATCCTCATAATCCGAATCCTGATTGTTCGCACGTCTCCTAGTGTTGTAGCTCCGGAAACAGTCATTTTTCCGCCTCTGATTGTAGCGTAAATGTCGCTCCACTGTCTGGCCCACCGATGACATAGAAGAATTGGCACTAGAAATACTAACAGACTCGGAAACAGGACCAGTTTTATTAATATGGTCTTGATGATGCCACTTATAAACCTTGTTGTGCATTTTATCCTGTTGATCACATAGAATTTTTTTATTTTTTCTAGTGGAAATGTCTTTCTCCCATGTGTCACAACACTCATCCATTTCCTTTTTAAATTTATCAAATTCATCCGGAGTACATTCTGTCTGGAGTTTTTTATAAATCTCATCAATCTCAGTGCCCAATTCATTGATGGATTTACCATTAATGTCAATGAGAATATTCATAAAAGAAATAGAACACAAATGGCACGCCGTCTCCCATCTAGATCGCATAGAGACGTCACTGACCGGAAATGAGGGAAAGATCTGAACTCGCAGCCCTCTAGGGATCAGATTTTTGGATACAAAGTTCTCTAGTGAAATTTTATTCCACCATAGCCTTGTGCGACGATTGAGCAGATTACTAAAAGTTTTCTTCAATGCTGTCTTCTGAACTGGCTCCTGCACTGACGGACCACTGCCACAAAACACATTTTGAGCATGAATAGTCCTAGAGGCATCTCTGCTTTTAAAATCCATAGTGGATGGGGATATAAGTCACCTTAAAGGTAAAAAAATACAAGAAACACCAAATAATATCCCTAACTGGACCAAGAAGGAACCAAATAGAAAATACCAACAAAGAAAACCTTCACAAGGATTTTTGGTACCAGAGATTTGGTTGGTAGGTCTTTTTGGTGGCCTTCTTTGTCGCGGGATGTGCATTCTTTTGTGCAGTCCTGTAGGATTTGTGCGCGGGCTAAGCCTTGCTGTTCCCGCGCTAGTGGGTTGCTTATGCCATTACCGGTCCCCGAGAGTCCCTGGACACATATTTCTATGGATTTTATTTCCGATCTTCCTGTTTCCCAAAGAATGTCGGTTATCTGGGTTGTCTGTGACCGATTTTCTAAGATGGTTCATTTGGTGCCTTTGCCTAAATTGCCTTCTTCTTCTGATTTGGTTCCGTTGTTTTTTCAGCATGTGGTACGTTTGCATGGTATTCCGGAGAATATTGTGTCCGACAGAGGTTCCCAGTTTGTTTCTAGGTTTTGGCGGGCCTTTTGTGCCAAGCTGGGCATTGATTTGTCTTTTTCTTCCGCATTTCATCCTCAGACAAATGGCCAGACTAAGCGAACTAATCAGACCTTGGAGACCTATTTGAGATGCTTTGTGTCTGCTGATCAGGATGATTGGGTGGCTTTTTTGCCATTGGCTGAGTTTGCCCTTAATAATCGGGCTAGTTTGGCTACTTTGGTTTCGCCTTTTTTTGTAATTTTGGTTTTCATCCTCGTTTTTCTTCTGGGCAGGTTGAGCCTTCTGACCTTCCTGGTGTGGATTCTGTGGTCGACAGGTTGCAGCAGATTTGGGCTTATGTGGTGGACAATTTGGTGCTGTCTCAGGAGGAGGCTCAACGTTTTGCTAATCGTCGTCGGTGTGTTGGTTCCCGGCTTCGGGTTGGGGATCTGGTTTGGTTATCTTCCCGTCATGCTCCTATGAAGGTTTCTTCCCCTAAGTTTAAGCCTCGATTTATTGGTCCTTATAGGATTTCTGAGATTATTAATCCGGTGTCCTTTCGCCTAGTGCTTCCGGCCTCTTTTGCTATTCATAATGTCTTCCATAGATCTTTATTGCGGAAATATGTGGAGCACGTTGTTCCTTCTGTTGATCCTCCGGCCCCTGTATTGGTCGATGGGGAGTTGGAATATGTTGTTGAGAAGATTTTGGATTCTCGTTTTTCGAGGTGGAAGCTTCAGTACCTTGTCAAGTGGAAGGGTTATGGCCAGGAGGATAATTCTTGGGTTTCTGCCTCTGATGTCCATGCCGTTGATTTGGTTCGTGCCTTTCATCGGGCTCATCCTGATCGGCCTGGGGGCTCTGGTGAGGGTTCGGTGACCCCTCCTCATGGAGGGGGTACTGTTGTGAATTCAGCTTTTTGGCTCCCTCCGGTGGTTGTAGAGGGTAGTGCAGTTGTGCCTGGACTGCAGGATTGGACAGGTGTGTCTACTAATTGCAAAACTGACTGGGGTATATAGCTTTGCAGGACTCTTTAGTCCCTGCCAGTTGTCCATTGTTTTTGGAGGATTCACATCCCTGCTGGTCTCTCCAGTTTGCTGTGCTTTTCTACAAAGATAAGTCCTGGCTTTGTTTTTGCTGTCCTCCTGCTGTGGACCTATAGTTCTGTGCATATTCATGTTTTTGTCTTGTCCAGCTTTGTCTGTGAAGGATTTTTTGCAGCCAAACCGTGTCTCTGGAGATGCAGATATACCCCCCATGTCTTTAGTCAGATGTGGTGATTCGTATTTTCTGTGGTGGATATTTTCTAGTGTTTTTATACTGACCGCATAGTACTCTGTTCTATTCTTTCTTTTTAGCTAGTATGGCCTCCTATGCTAAAATCTGATTTCATATCTGCGTATGTTATTTCCCTCTCCTCTCACAGTCAATATTTGTGGGGGGCTATCTATCCTTTGGGGATTTTCTCTGAGGCAAGATAGGTTTCCTGTTTCTGTCTTTAGGGGAAGTTAGATCTTAGGCTGTGCCGAGGGGTCTAGGGAGTGTTAGGTACCCCCCACGGCTACTTCTAGTTGCGCTGCTAGGTTCAGGGTTTGCGGTCAGTACAGGGACCACCTTCTCCAGAGTCCGTCTCATGCTGCTCCTAGGCCACCAGATCATAACAGATGTCTTCCTAGAGCATAACAATATTGTATCATACAATTATTAGGTTCTGTAGAAGGATGTAGATCTGGGGATTTATTATGATGGAATAAAGGCTGAACTGGATGGACAAATGTCTTTTTTCAGCCTTACTAACTATGATACTATGTTACTATGTTAAATTCTCCCTGGAAAAAAAATAGTGGGAGATTAAGATTGGCAATTCTGCCTCAGTGCCAGTGCTGTGTGTGGCATCTGTCTGTAATTTTGTGCCACAGAACATATACTGTATAAGAGTGGGCCACATTTCTTCAATATTCTCCCAGAAAAACTAAAAAGGGGGAGATTTTAATTGTTAGTGTGTGCATCAGCGTCAGTCCTGTTAGTGGCATATCTGTCTGCCACTGAAGCTGTGTACTGTTATACATTGGGCCTGATTTTCCCTGCAGTCTCACCCACCTATAAAGGGATATATAAATCCAACAGAAGTTTGAGTTCACCTTGTAACTGGTTTTACAGTAACAAATACCATTAGTTTGGTTACGTTTTTCAAACAATGAGGAAGTCTGGTGGAAGAGGTTGTGGCCGTGGGCGGTCATTGCCAGCTGGTAATAATGGTAGTGGTGGTGGAGCATCAGGTGGTCGTGGGAAAAGCAATATAGCACCTGAGTCTCGAGATGTTGAGCCAGTTTCGTCGTCTGGTTACACAAGGCCTCGAACGCTCCCTTTTCTGGGAGTAGGAAAACCGCTTTTAAAGCCGGAGCAGCAAGAACAAGTTTTGGCTTTCCTTGCTGACTCAGCCTCTAGCTCTTTCGCCTCCTCTTCTGAAACTGCTAAATGTAAAAGCAGCACTGTTGTGAATTCTGTGGCTGAGTTCACTTCTGTGGTCACAAGTGGTATTGCAGTCTCTGGGCCTTCTCCCTCAGGTGTTTTGGTGAGCTCGTTGGCTGCCTTGCTATTTAGCTCCACCTGAGTCTGTCTTCCTTGCTCCTTGTCAATGTTCCAGTGTTGGATCTGAGCTACTGCATCTTTCCTTGGGCCTGCTGCTCTGCTAGATAAGTGCTTCTAGTTTGTTTTCTGTTTTTTCTGTCCAGCTTGCTATTAACTTTTGCTGGAAGCTCTGAGAAGCAAAGGGGTGCACCGCCGTGCTGTTAGTTCGGCACGGTGGGTCTTTTTGCCCCTTTGCGTGGTTTTCGTTTTAGGGTTTTTTGTAGACTGCATAGTTCTCTTTGCTATCCTCGCTCTGTCTAGAATATCGGGCCTCACTTTGCTGAATCTATTTCATTCCTACGTTTGTCTTTTCATCTTGCTAACAGTCATTATATGTGGGGTGCTGCCTATTCCTTTGGGGTATTTCTCTGAGGTAAGTCAGGCTTGTATTTCTATCTTCAGGCTAGTCAGCTCCTCAGGCAGTGCCGAGTTGCATAGGTAGTGATAGGCGCAATCCACTGCTGCTTATAGTTGTGTGAGGATAGATCAGGTACTGCAGTCTACAGAGATTCCACGTCTCAGAGCTCGTCCTATTGTTTTTGGTTATTGCCAGATCTCTGTATGTGCGCTGATTACTGCACACTGTGTTGCCTGATTGCCAGCCATAACAGTACAAGGAGCCAGACCAATGATTCCCAATAGAGGGAAAAAAGAAATCCTGACAGCATTTTTTTTTCTTAGCTCTGTCTTCAGTCTTTTTTTTCCCCTAGACATTAGAGTGCTTCAGGACACAGCTGTGGACATGGATATTCAGGCTCTGTGCTCCTCAATGGATAATCTCGTTGTAAATGTACAAAAGATTCAAGATACTATTGATCAGAAATCGATGCTAGAACCAAGAATTCCGATTCCTGATTTGTTTTTTGGTGACAGAACTAAGTTCCTGAGCTTCAGAAATAATTGTAAGCTATTTTTGGCCTTGAAACCTCATTCTTCTGGTAATCCTATTCAACAGGTTTTGATTATTATTTCTTTTTTGCGCGGCGACCCACAGGACTGGGCGTTTTCTCTTGCACCAGGAGATTCTGCATTGAGTAATGTTGATGCATTTTTCCAGGCGCTGGGATTGCTTTACGATGAGCCTAATTCAGTGGATCAGGCTGAGAAAAATCTGCTGGCTTTATGCCAGGGTCAGGATGATGTAGAAGTATATTGTCAGAAATTTAGGAAGTGGTCAGTACTCACTCTGTGGAATGAATCTGCACTAGCGGCTTTGTTCAGAAAGGGTCTCTCTGAAGCTCTTAAGGATGTAATGGTGGGATTTCCTATGCCTGCTGGTTTGAATGAGTCTATGTCCTTGGCCATTCAGATCGGTCGTCGCTTGCGCGAGCGTAAATCTGTGCACCATCTGGCGGTATTGTCTGAGAGTAAACCTGAGCCTATGCAGTGCGACAGGACTATGACTAAAGTAGAACGGCAAGAACACAGACGTCGGAACAGACTGTGTTTCTATTGTGGTGATTCTACTCATGCTATTTCTAATTGTCCTAAGCGCACTAGGCGGTTCGATAGCTCTGCCGTTATTGGTACTGTACAGTCTAAATTCCTTTTGTCCATTACCTTAATGTGCTCTTTGTCATCGTATTCTGTCATGGCGTTTGTGGATTCAGGCGCTGCCCTGAATCTGATGGATTTGGATTATGCTAAACGTTGTGGATTTTTCTTGGAGCCTTTGCGGTGTCCTATTCCGTTGAGAGGAATTGATGCTACACCTTTGGCCAAGAATAAGCCTCAGTACTGGGCCCAGTTGACCATGTGCATGGCTCCTGCACATCAGGAAGTTATTCGCTTTCTGGTACTGCATAATTTGCATGATGTGGTCGTGTTGGGGTTGCCATGGCTACAAACCCATAATCCAGTATTGGATTGGAACTCTATGTCGGTAACCAGCTGGGGTTGTCAGGGAGTACATGGTGATGTTCCATTTTTGTCTATTTCGTCATCCATTCCTTCTGACATCCCAGAGTTCTTGTCGGACTTTCAGGATGTATTTGAAGAGTCCAAGTCTGATGCCCTACCTCCGCATAGGAATTGTGATTGTGGTATCGATTTGATTCCTGGTAGTAAATTCCCTAAGGGTCGTTTATTTAATTTGTCCGTACCTGAACACACCGCTATGCGCAGTTATGTGAAGGAGTCCCTGGAGAAGGGACATATTCGCCCATCGTCGTCATCATTGGGAGCAGGGTTCTTTTTTGTAGCCAAGAAGGATGGTTCGCTAAGACCGTGTATTGATTACCGCCTTCTTAATAAGATCACTGTTAAGTTTCAGTATCCCTTGCCATTGATTTCTGACTTGTTTGCTCGGATTAAGGGGGCTAGTTGGTTTACTAAGATTGATCTTCGTGGTGCGTATAATCTGGTGAGAATCAGGCAGGGAGATGAATGGAAAACGGCATTTAATACGCCCGAGGGTCATTTTGAGTATCTGGTGATGCCGTTCGGACTTGCCAATGCTCCATCTGTTTTTCAGTCTTTTATGCATGACATTTTCCGTGAGTATCTGGATAAATTCTTGATTGTTTACTTGGATGACATTTTGATCTTCTCAGATGATTGGGAGTCTCATGTGAAGCAAGTCAGAATGGTTTTCCAGGTACTGCGTGCTAATTCCTTGTTCGTGAAGGGATCAAAGTGTCTCTTCGGTGTGCAGAAAGTTTCATTTTTGGGGTTCATCTTTTCCCCTTCTACTATCGAGATGGATCCGGTTAAGGTTCAGGCCATCCAGGATTGGACTCAGCCGACATCTCTAAAAAGTCTGCAGAAATTCCTGGGCTTTGCTAATTTTTATCGTCGCTTCATCTGTAATTTTTCTAGCATTGCCAGACCATTGACCGATTTGACCAAGAAGGGTGCTGATTTGGTTAATTGGTCTTCTGCTGCCGTGGAAGCTTTTCAGGAGTTGAAGCGTCGTTTTTGCTGTGCCCCTGTGTTGTGTCAGCCAGATGTATCTCTTCTGTTCCAGGTCGAGGTTGATGCTTCTGAGATTGGTGCAGGGGCGGTTTTGTCACAGAGAGGTTCTGGTTGCTCAGTGTTCAAACCATGTGCTTTCTTTTCCAGGAAATTTTCTGCTGCTGAGCGTAATTATGATGTGGGCAACCGAGAGTTGCTGGCCATGAAGTGGGCATTCGAGGAGTGGCGTCATTGGCTTGAGGGTGCTAAGCATCGCGTGGTGGTTTTGACTGATCATAAGAACCTTACTTATCTTGAGTCTGCCAAGCGCTTGAATCCTAGACAGGCCCGTTGGTCGTTATTTTTTGCTCGTTTTGATTTTGTGATTTCATACCTTCCGGGCTCTAAAAATGTGAAGGCGGATGCTCTGTCTAGGAGTTTTGTGCCCGACTCTCCGGGGTTGTCTGAGCCGGCGAGTATCCTCAAGGAAGGAGTCATTGTGTCTGCCATCTCCCCTGATTTGCGGAGAGTGTTGCAGAAATTTCAGGCTAATAAACCTGATCGTTGTCCGGCCGAGAAACTGTTCGTCCCTGATAGGTGGACTAGTAAAGTTATCTCTGAACTTCATTGTTCGGTGCTGGCCGGTCATCCAGGAATCTTTGGTACCAGGGAGTTGGTTGCTAGATCCTTCTGGTGGCCATCTCTGTCACGGGATGTGCGTGCTTTTGTGCAGTCCTGTGGAATTTGTGCTAGGGCTAAGCCCTGCTGTTCACGTGCCAGTGGGTTGCTTTTGCCCTTGCCGGTCCCGAAGAGGCCTTGGACACATATTTCGATGGATTTCATTTCTGACCTTCCCGTTTCTCAAAAAATGTTGGTCATTTGGGTGGTCTGTGATCGCTTTTCTAAAATGGTCCATCTGGTGCCCTTGGTTAAATTGCCTTCCTCCTCTGATTTGGTGCCTTTGTTCTTCCAGCATGTGGTTCGTTTACATGGCATTCCTGAGAATATTGTTTCTGACAGAGGTTCCCAGTTTGTCTCGAGGTTCTGGCGAGCCTTTTGTGGTAGGATGGGCATTGACCTATCGTTCTCCTCGGCCTTCCATCCTCAGACTAATGGCCAGACCGAACGAACCAATCAGACCTTGGAAACATATCTGAGATGTTTTGTTTCCGCTGACCAGGATGATTGGGTGTCATTTTTGCCGTTGGCTGAGTTCGCCCTTAATAATCGGGCCAGCTCGGCTACCTTGGTCTCTCCATTTTTCTGCAATTCTGGGTTCCATCCTCGTTTCTCTTCAGGACAGGTTGAGTCTTCGGACTGTCCTGGTGTGGATTCTGTGGTGGACAGGTTGCAGCAGATCTGGACTCAGGTAGTGGACAATTTGACCTTGTCCCAGGAGAAGGCTCAGCTTTTCGCTAATCGTAGACGCCGTGTGGGACCCCGACTTCGTGTTGGGGATCTGGTTTGGTTATCTTCTCGTCATATTCCTATGAAGGTTTCCTCTCCTAAATTTAAACCTCGTTTTATTGGTCCGTATAGGATTTCTGAGATTCTCAATCCGGTGTCTTTTCGTCTGACCCTCCCAGACTCCTTTTCCATACATAATGTATTCCATAGGTCGTTGTTGAGGAGATACGTGGCACCTATGGTTCCATCTGTGGAGCCTCCTGCCCCTGTTTTGGTGGAGGGGGAATTGGAGTATATCGTGGAGAAGATTTTGGATTCTCGTGTCTCTAGACGGAAACTCCAGTATCTGGTCAAATGGAAGGGTTATGCTCAGGAAGATAATTCCTGGGTTTTTGCCTCTGATGTCCATGCCCCAGATCTTGTTCGTGCCTTTCATGTGGCTCATCCTGGTCGGCCTGGGGGTTCTGGTGAGGGTTCGGTGACCCCTCCTCAAGGGGGGGGTACTGTTGTGAATTCTGTGGCTGAGTTCACTTCTGTGGTCACAAGTGGTATTGCAGTCTCTGGGCCTTCTCCCTCAGGTGTTTTGGTGAGCTCGTTGGCTGCCTTGCTATTTAGCTCCACCTGAGTCTGTCTTCCTTGCTCCTTGTCAATGTTCCAGTGTTCGATCTGAGCTTCTGCATCTTTCCTTGGGCCTGCTGCTCTGCTAGATAAGTGCTTCTAGTTTGTTTTCTGTTTTTTCTGTCCAGCTTGCTATTAACTTTTGCTGGAAGCTCTGAGAAGCAAAGGGGTGCACCGCCGTGCTGTTAGTTCGGCACGGTGGGTCTTTTTGCCCCTTTGCGTGGTTTTCGTTTTAGGGTTTTTTGTAGACTGCATAGTTCTCTTTGCTATCCACGCTCTGTCTAGAATATCGGGCCTCACTTTGCTGAATCTATTTCATTCCTACGTTTGTCTTTTCATCTTGCTAACAGTCATTATATGTGGGGGGCTGCCTATTCCTTTGGGGTATTTCTCTGAGGTAAGTCAGGCTTGTATTTCTATCTTCAGGCTAGTCAGCTCCTCAGGCAGTGCCGAGTTGCATAGGTAGTGATAGGCGCAATCCACTGCTGCTTATAGTTGTGTGAGGATAGATCAGGTACTGCAGTCTACAGAGATTCCACGTCTCAGAGCTCGTCCTATTGTTTTTGGTTATTGCCAGATCTCTGTATGTGCGCTGATTACTGCACGCTGTGTTGCCTGATTGCCAGCCATAACACAGCACATCGTTAGTGGATGTTCACGGTCAGGGACAAGTCGCTTCCTTGTCTTCTTCACCAAGAACAACAGAGAAGGATGCATCAGGCGACACAACGAGTTACTCCATGGAGCTCTTTACACATACCATTCCTGGGTTAGAAAGTGAAACAGTTAACAGGCCATGCCCATTACAAGTTGAATCGGATATGGAGTGCACAGATGCAAAGCCACAGCCAGATTACTATGCTGTTCCTTTGACTCAGACCAGAACATTGCCCTCGCAGTGTACTGATCCAGAATCAGACCCTGATGAGACTATGGTGCCCCATCACGAACGCTATACCACCGGCTTACACGGTGACACAGACGAAGTTGCACAAGAGATAGAAGAGGAGGTCATAGATGACCCAGTTGTTGACCCCGATTGGCAGCCATTGGGGGAACAGGGTGCAGGCGGCAGTAGCTCTGAAGCGGAGGAGGAGGAGCTGCAGCAGGCATCAACATCGCAACAGGTTCCATCTGCCGGGCCTGTATCTGGCCAAAAACGCGTGGCGAAACCAGTTGTAGGACAGCGTGGCCATCCGTTTAAAGAAGCTCAGTCTGCAATGCCTGAAAAGGTATCCGATAGTAGGAAGAGTGCAGTCTGGCATTTTTTTAAACAACATCCAAATGATCAGCGCAAAGTCATCTGTCAAAAATGTTCAACTACCTTAAGCAGAGGTCAGAATCTTAAAAGTCTAAATACAAGTTGCATGGGTAGACATTTAACCATCATGCATTTGCAAGCCTGGACTTACTACCAAACGTCCCTTAAGGTTGTAGCACCCTCGACCAATGAAGCTTGTCAGCAACACTACATCCCTTCCCTCACTGTAAGCCCACCGTTTACCACACCACCTGCAGTAAATGTGCAGGTTTCGTCACCAGCCCAAAGCAGCCAGGGAATCACCAGGTTCGTGGTAGGAAACACTGCATGTAGGGCACCAGCAAGAATACCATCTCCAACCCTCTCTCAGTCTGCCATGTCCACCGGCACCCCCGCTAGTTCCACCATCTGCAGCTCTCCAGTCCAGCTCACCCTACATGAGACTCTCATTAGGAAAAGGAAGTACTCATCCTCGCATCCACGTACACAGGGTTTGAATGCCCACTAGACTAATCTCATTAGAGATGATGCCCTACCGGTTAGTTGAAAGCGAAGCTTTCAAAGCCCTGATGGAGTACGCTGTACCACGCTACGAGCTACCCAGTCGACACTTCTAATTTGAGAAAAGCCACCCCAGCCCTCCACCAGCATGTAAAAGACCGCATCTTCCATGGACTCAGGCAATCTGTGAGTACAAAGGTGCACCTGACAACAGATGCATGGACCAGTAGGCATGGCCAGGGACGTTAAGTGTCCATCACGGCACACTGGGTTAACGTGGTGGATGCAGGGTCCACAGGGGACAGCAATATTGGGACAGTTCTCCCTAGCCCACGGTCTAGGAAACAGTTGGCTGTAGGTGTTCGCCCCCCATCCTCCTCCTCCTCGTCCTCCTGCAGAAGAGAGAGCTCATCCACAGACCGCAGTCGCATGACCACTCCATCCGCAGCTGCCACTGTTGCACACGAGGTGTCCCATTATGGGACAGCTAGTGGCAAGCGTCAGCAGGCTGTATTGGCAATGAAGTGTTTGGGCAGACACACCGCGGAAGTTCTGTCCAAGTTCTTGCAGAAAGAAACTCAGGCATGGCTGGGCACTGTACATCTTGAGGCAGGCAAGGTAGTGAGTGATAACGGAAGGAATTTTATGGCTGCCATAGCCCTTTCACAACTGAAACACATTCCTTGCCTGTCTCACACCTTAAACCTGGTGGTGCAGTGTTTCCTGAAAAGTTATCCGGGGTTACCCGACCTGCTCCTCAAAGAGCGCAGACTTTGCGCCCATATCCGCTGTTCGCCCGTACACTCCAGCCGTATACAGAACCATCAGCGGTCTTTGGTCTTTGAACCTTCCCCAGCATCGCCTAATCATCGACGTTGCAACAAGGTGGAACTCCATACTGCACATGCTTCAGAGACTGTGCGAACAGAGGCGTGCTGTTATGTATTTGTGGGAGGATACACATACACGGGCAGGCAGTTGGATGGCAGACATGGAGTTGTCAGGTGTGCAGTGGTCGAAGGTACAAGACCTGTGTCAAGTCCTTCAGTGTTTTGAGGAATGCACACGGCTGGTTAGTGCAGACAACGCCATAATAAGCATGAGCATCCCCCTAATGTGTCTGTTGATGCTAAGTTTGACGCACATAAAGGAGCAGCCTGTTATGATCTGGTGGTTTAGGAGCAATATGGGACGAGCTCTGAAGGAAGAGGTATCTGTACTGACCACAGTCCCTAAGCTCAACACAACACTAGAAGTAGCCATGGGATGCTCCTAACTCTCCCTAGGCACCTCGTCACAGCCTAAGAGCTAACTACCCCTAAAGATAGAAGCAGGAAAACTATCTTGCCTCAGAGAAAATCCCCAAAGGATAGATTAGCCCCCCACAAATAATGACTGTGAGTGGAGAGGGAAAAAACATACACAGAATGAAACCAGGATGAGCACAGGAGGCCAGTCTAGCTAGAAAGATAGGACAGGATGGAATACTGTGCGGTCAGTATAAAACACAACAAAAATCCACGCAGAGATTACAAAAATCTCCACACCTGACTAAAGGTGTGGAGGGTAAATCTGCTTCCCAGAGCTTCCAGCAACACAGAGATAATTCATACTGATAAGCTGGACAAACATAGAAAGCACAGAACAAATAAGTCCACAATCTGTGGACAGAAATGAGCAAGCAAGAACTTAGCTTTGCTGAACTGGTCAGGATAACAGGGAAATCCAAAGAGATGTGAATCCAACCAGGAACCATTTACAAGTGGTACTGGCTGAAGGAAAGAGCCAGGCATCAATAGCCGAGCAGAAAAGACAATTAGTAGAAGCAGCTGCTGACAGCTAAATCCAAGGAGCAGCCATACCACTTGAAACCACAAGAGGGAGCCCAAGAGCGGAATTCACAACAGTACCCCCCTTGAGGAGGGGTCACCGAACCCTCACCAGAGCCCCCAGGCCGATTAGGACGAGCCAAGTGAAAAGCACGAACCAAATCGGTGGCATGGACATCGGAGGCAACAACCCAAGAATTATCCTCCTGGCCATAACCCTTCCACTTGACAAAATACTGAAGCCTCCGCCTCGAAAAACGAGAATCCAAAATCTTCTCAACCTCATATTCCAACTCTCCCTCAACCAACATCGGGGCAGGAGGGTCAACCGAGGGAACAACGGGCACCACATATCTCCGCAACAAAGATCTATGGAAAACATTATGAATGGCAAAAGAGGCTGGAAGAGCCAAACGAAAAGACACCGGATTAATAATTTCAGAAATTTTATAAGGACCAATAAACCGAGGCTTAAACTTAGGGGAAGAAACCTTCATAGGAACATGACGAGAAGACAACCAAACCAAATCCCCCACACGAAGCCGGGGGCCAACACACCGACGGCGGTTAGCAAAACGTTGAGCCCTCTCCTGAGACAATGTCAAATTGTCCACTACATGAGTCCAAATCCGCTGCAGCCTGTCCACCACAGAATCAACACCAGGACAATCAGAAGGCTCAACCTGCCCAGAAGAAAAACGAGGATGAAAACCAAAATTACAAAAAAAAGGTGAAACCAAAGTAGCCGAACTAGCCCGATTATTAAGGGCAAACTCGGCCAACGGCAAGAAAGACACCCAATCATCCTGATCAGCAGACACAAAGCATCTCAAATAGTTCTCCAAGGTCTGATTAGTTCGCTCAGTTTGGCCATTAGTCTGAGGATGAAACGCCGAAGAAAAAGACAAATCAATGCCCATCCTAGCACAAAAGGCCCGCCAAAACCTAGAGACAAACTGAGAACCTCTGTCAGACACAATATTCTCCGGAATGCCATGCAAACGAACCACATGCTGAAAAAAACAACGGAACCAGATCTGAGGAGGAAGGCAACTTAGGCAAAGGTACCAGATGGACCATTTTAGAGAACCGGTCACAAACAACCCAGATAACAGACATCTTCTGGGAAACAGGAAGGTCTGAAATAAAATCCATGGAAATATGCGTCCAGGGGCTCTCAGGGACCGGCAAAGGCAAAAGCAACCCACTAGCGCGGGAATAGCAAGGCTTGGCTCGGGCGCAAGTCCCACAGGACTGCACAAAAGCACGGACATCGCGCGACAAGGAAGGCCACCAAAAGGACTTATGTTATGATAGGCAATTCAGTAACACAATGTACATAGCGATCAGAGCACATACAGTGATCAGACAATAACCCAAAATAATAGAACGAGCTCTGAGACGTGGAAACTCTGTAGACCGCAATTCCTGATCCTCTCCAAACACAACTAGAGGCAGCTGTGGATTGCGCCTAACGCTCCCTATGCAACTCGGCACAGCCTGAGAAACTAACTAGCCTGAAGATAGAAAAATAAGCCTACCTTGCCTCAGAGAAATACCCCAAAGGAAAAGGCAGCCCCCCACATATAATGACTGTGAGTAAGATGAAAAGACAAACCTAGGGATGAAATAGATTCAGCAAAGTGAGGCCTGATATTCTAGACAGAACGAGGATAGGAAAGATAACTTTGCGGTCTACACAAAACCCTAAAGAAAACCACGCAAAGGGGGCAAAAAGACCCTCCGTACCGAACTAACGGCACGGAGGTACACCCTTTGCGTCCCAGAGCTTCCAGCAAAACAAATAGACAAGCTGGACAGAAAAAATAGCAACAAATAGCAAAGAAGCACTTAGCTATGCAGAGCAGCAGGCCACAGGAATGATCCAGAGAAACACAAGTCCAACACTGGAACATTGACAGGAAGCATGGATCAAAGCATCAGGTGGAGTCAAGTAGAGAAGCAGCCAACGACCTCACCAGATCACCCGAGGGAGGAAACTCAGAAGCCGCAGCACCACTTTCCTCCACAAACGGAAGCTCCCAGAGAGAATCAGCCGAAGTACCACTTGTGACCACAGGAGTGAACTCTGCCACAGAATTCACAACAGTACCCCCCCTTGAGGAGGGGTCACCGAACCCTCACCAGAGCCCCCAGGCCGACCAGGATGAGCCACATGAAAGGCACGAACAAGATCGGGAGCATGGACATCCGAGGCAAAAACCCAGGAATTATCTTCCTGAGCATAACCCTTCCATTTAACCAGATACTGGAGTTTCCGTCTTGAAACACGAGAATCCAAAATCTTCTCCACAATATACTCCAATTCCCCCTCCACCAAAACCGGGGCAGGAGGCTCAACAGATGGGACCATAGGTGCCACGTATCTCCGCAACAATGACCTATGGAATACGTTATGTATGGAAAAAGAATCTGGAAGGGTCAGATGAAAAGACACAGGATTAAGAACCTCAGAAATCCTATACGGACCAATAAAACGAGGTTTAAACTTAGGAGAGGAAACCTTCATAGGAATATGACGAGAAGATAACCAAACCAGATCCCCAACACGAAGTCGGGGACCCACACTGCGTCTGCGATTAGCGAAAAGTTGAGCCTTCTCCTGGGACAAGGTTAAATTGTCCACTACCTGAGTCCAAATCTGCTGCAACCTGTCCACCACAGTATCCACACCAGGACAGTCCGAAGACTCAACCTGTCCTGAAGAGAAACGAGGATGGAACCCAGAATTGCAGAAAAACGGCGAAACCAAGGTAGCCGAGCTGGCCCGATTATTAAGGGCGAACTCAGCCAAAGGCAAAAAGGACACCCAGTCATCCTGATCAGCAGAAACAAAGCATCTCAGATATGTTTCCAAGGTCTGATTGGTTCGTTCGGTCTGGCCATTAGTCTGAGGATGGAAAGCCGAGGAAAAAGACAAGTCAATGCCCATCCTACCACAAAAGGTTCGCCAAAACCTCGAAACAAACTGGGAACCTCTGTCAGAAACAATATTCTCTGGAATGCCATGCAAACGAACCACATGCTGGAAGAACAAAGGCACCAAATCAGAGGAGGAAGGCAATTTAGACAAGGGTACCAGATGGACCATCTTAGAAAAGCGATCACAGACCACCCAAATGACTGACATCTTTTGAGAAACAGGAAGGTCAGAAATAAAATCCATAGAGATATGTGTCCAAGGCCTCTTCGGGACCGGCAAGGGCAAAAGCAACCCACTGGCACGAGAACAGCAGGGCTTAGCCCGAGCACAAATCCCACAGGACTGCACAAAAGTACGCACATCCCGCGACAGAGAGGGCCACTAAAAGGATCTAGCCACTAACTCTCTGGTACCAAAGATTCCAGGATGACCAGCCAACACCGAACAATGAAGTTCAGAGATAACTCTATTCGTCCACCTATCAGGGACAAACAGTTTCTCCGCTGGGCAACGATCAGGTTTATTAGCCTGAAATTTTTGCAGCACCCGCCGCAAATCAGGGGAGATGGCAGACACAATTACTCCTTCCTTGAGGATACCCGCCGGCTCAGATAAACCCGGAGAGTCGGGCACAAAACTCCTAGACAGAGCATCCGCCTTCCCATTTTTAGAGCCCGGAAGGTACGAAATCACAAAGTCAAAACGGGCAAAAAACAACGATCAACGAGCTTGTCTAGGATTCAAGCGCTTGGCAGACTCGAGATAAGTCAAGTTCTTATGATCAGTCAATACCACCACGCGATGCTTAGCTCCTTCAAGCCAATGACGCCACTCCTCGAATGCCCACTTCATGGCCAGCAACTCTCGGTTGCCCACATCATAATTTCGCTCAGCAGGCGAAAACTTCCTGGAAAAGAAAGCGCATGGTTTCATCACTGAGCAACCAGAACCTCTCTGTGACAAAACAGCCCCTGCTCCAATCTCAGAAGCATCAACCTCGACCTGGAACGGAAGAGAAACATCTGGTTGACACAACACAGGGGCAGAAGAAAAACGACGCTTCAACTCTTGAAAAGCTTCCACAGCAGCAGAAGACCAATTGACCAAATCAGCACCCTTCTTGGTCAAATCGGTCAATGGTTTGGCAACACTAGAAAAATTGTAGATGAAGCGACGATAAAAATTAGCAAAGCCGAGGAACTTTTGCAGACTTTTCAGAGATGTCGGCTGAGTCCAATCATGGATGGCTTGGACCTTAACCGGATCCATCTCGATAGTAGAAGGGGAAAAGATGAACCCCAAAAATGAAACCTTCTGCACATCAAAGAGACACTTTGATCCCTTCACAAACAAAGAATTAGCACGCAGGACCTGAAAAACCGTTCTGACCTGCTTCACATGAGACTCCCAATCATCCGAGAAGATCAAAATGTCATCCAAGTACACAATCAGGAATTTATCCAGGTACTCACGGAAGATGTCATGCATAAAGGATTGAAACACTGATGGAGCATTGGCAAGTCCGAACGGCATCACTAGATACTCAAAATGACCCTCGGGCGTATTAAATGCAGTTTTCCATTCATCGCCTTGCCTGATTCTCACCAGATTATACGCACCACGAAGATCTATCTTAGTGAACCAACTAGCCCCCTTAATCCGAGCAAACAAATCAGATAACAATGGCAAGGGGTACTGAAATTTAACAGTGATCTTATTAAGAAGGCGGTAATCTATACACGGTCTCAGCGAACCATCCTTCTTGGCTACAAAAAAGAACCCTGCTCCTAATGGCGACGATGACGGGCGAATATGCCCCTTCTCCAGGGATTCCTTCACATAACTACGCATAGCGGTTTGCTCAGGCACGGATAAATTAAACAGTCGACCTTTTGGGAATTTACTACCAGGAATCAAATTGATAGCACAATCACAATCCCTATGCGGAGGCAGGGCATCGGACTTGGGCTCATCAAATACATCCCGGTAATCAGACAAGAACTCTGGAATCTCAGAAGGGGTGGATGACGAAATTGACAGAAATGGAACATCACCATGAACCCCCTGACAACCCCAGCTGGACATCAACATGGAATTCCAATCCAATACTGGATTATGGGCTTGTAGCCATGGCAACCCCAACACGACCACATCATGCAGATTATGCAACACCAGAAAGCGAATAACCTCCTGATGTGCAGGAGCCATGCACATGGTCAGCTGGGTCCAGTATTGAGGCTTATTCTTGGCCAAAGGTGTAGCATCAATTCCTCTCAATGGAATAGGACACTGCAAGGGCTCCAATAAAAACCCACAACGTTTAGCATAATCCAAGTCCATCAAATTCAGGGCAGCGCCTGAATCCACAAACGCCATGACAGAATACGACGACAAGGAGCATATCAAGGTAACGGACAGAAGAAATTTTGACTGTACAGTACCAATGGCGGCAGACCTAGCGAACCGCTTAGTGCGCTTAGGACAATCAGAGATAGCATGAGTGGAATCACCACAGTAGAAACACAGCCCATTCAGACGTTTGTGTTCTTGCCATTCAACTCTGGTCATAGTCCTATCGCACTGCATAGGCTCAGGTTTAATCTCAGGTAATACCGCCAAATGGTACACAGATTTACGCTCACGCAAGCGTCGACCGATCTGAATGGCCAAAGACAGACTCATTCAAACCAGCGGGCATAGGAAATCCCACCATGACATCCTTAATGGCTTCAGAGAGACCCTTTCTGAAAATGACTGCAAGCGCAGATTCATTCCATTGAGTGAGCACGGACCATTTTCTAAATTTCTGGCAATATAGCTCTATCTCATCCTGAGCCTGACAAAGAGACAGCAAATTTTTTTCTGCCTGATCTACTGAATTAGGCTCATCGTACAGCAATCCAAGCGCCAGGAAAAACGCACCGATATCACTCAATACAGGATCTCCTGACGCAAGAGAAAATGCCCAGTCCTGAGGGTCGCCACGCAAAAAAGAAATGACGATCCTAACCTGTTGCGCTGGGTCACCAGAGGAGCGAGGTTTCAAAGCCAGAAACAGTTTACAATTATTCTTGAAACTCAGAAATTTAGTTCTATCTCCAAAAAACAAATCTGGAATAGGAATTCTCGGTTCTAACAAAGAATTCTGAACCACAAAATTTTGAATATCTTGAACTCTTGCCGTGAGCTGATCTACACATGAAGACAGACCTTTAATGTCCATTGTAACACCTGTGTCCTGAACCACCCAAATGTCTAGGGGAAAAAAAGACAAATCACAGTGCAAAGGAAAAAAAATGGTCTCAGAACTTCTTTTTTCCCTCTATTGAGAATCATTAGTACTTTTGGCTTCCTGTACTGTTATGATAGGCAATTCAGTAACACAATGTACATAGCGATCAGAGCACATACAGTGATCAGACAATAACCCAAAATAATAGAACGAGCTCTGAGACGTGGAAACTCTGTAGACCGCAATTCCTGATCCTCTCCAAACACAACTAGAGGCAGCTGTGGATTGCGCCTAACGCTCCCTATGCAACTCGGCACAGCCTGAGAAACTAACTAGCCTGAAGATAGAAAAATAAGCCTACCTTGCCTCAGAGAAATACCCCAAAGGAAAAGGCAGCCCCCCACATATACTGTGAGTAAGATGAAAAGACAAACGTAGGGATGAAATAGATTCAGCAAAGTGAGGCCCGATATTCTAGACAGAACGAGGATAGGAAAGATAACTTTGCGGTCTACACAAAACCCTAAAGAAAACCACGCAAAGGGGGCAAAAAGACCCTCCGTACCGAACTAACGGCACGGAGGTACACCCTTTGCGTCCCAGAGCTTCCAGCAAAACAAATAGACAAGCTGGACAGAAAAAATAGCAACAAATAGCAAAGAAGCACTTAGCTATGCAGAGCAGCAGGCCACAGGAATGATCCAGAGAAACACAAGTCCAACACTGGAACATTGACAGGAAGCATGGATCAAAGCATCAGGTGGAGTCAAGTAGAGAAGCAGCCAACGACCTCACCAGATCACCCGAGGGAGGAAACTCAGAAGCCGCAGCACCACTTTCCTCCACAAACGGAAGCTCCCAGAGAGAATCAGCCGAAGTACCACTTGTGACCACAGGAGTGAACTCTGCCACAGAATTCACAACAGACTTAGCAACCAAATCTCTGGTACCAAAAATCCCAGGATGACCAGCCAACACTGAACAATGAACCTCAGAAATCACCTTACTTGTCCATCCATCAGGAACAAACAGCTTCCCCACAGGACAGCGGTCAAGCCTATCAGCCTGAAATTCCTGAAGCACCCGCCGCAAATCAGGGGAGATGGCAGAAAGAATCACCCCTTCCTTAAGAATGTCAACCGGCTCAAGGACTCCAGGAGAATCAGGCGAAAAACTCCTAGAGAGGGCATCAGCCTTAACATTCTTAGATCCCGGAAGATACAAGACCACAAAATCAAAACGGGAGAAAAACAGGGACCATCGAGCCTGTCTAGGATTCAGCCGCTTGGCCGACTCGAGGTAAATCAGATTCTTATGATCAGTCAGGACCACAACGCGGTGCTTAGCTCCCTCAAGCCAATGTCTCCACTCCTCAAACGCCCACTTCATAGCCAACAACTCCCGATTGCCGACATCCTAATTGCGTTCCGCAGGCGAAAACTTTCTGGAAAAAAAAGCACACGGTTTCATCAAAGAACCATCAGATTCCCTCTGAGACAAAACGGCCCCTGCCCCAATCTCAGAAGCGTCGACCTCCACCTGAAAAGGAAGAGAAACATCCGGCTGACGCAACACAGGGGCAGAAGTAAATCGGCGTTTAAGCTCCTGAAAGGCTTCAACAGCCGCAGAGGACCAATTCGTCACATCAGCGCCTTTCTTCGTCAAATCAGTAAGGGGCTTAACCACACTGGAAAAAAGTTGGCAATGAAACGGCGATAGAAATTAGCAAAGCCCAAAAATTTTTGAAGGCTCTTCACAGATGTAGGTTGAATCCAGTCATGAATAGCTTGGACCTTAACAGGATCCATTTCCATCGATGAGGGAGAAAAAATAAAACCCCAAAAAGAGACCTTCGGAACTCCGAATAGGCACTTAGACCCCTTCACAAATAAAGCATTATCACGAAGGATCTGGAATACCATCCTGACCTGCTTCACATGAGACTCCCAATCCTTGGAAAAAATCAAAATATCATCCAAATATACAACCATGAATTTATCAAGATAATTGCGGAAAATATCATGCATGAAAGATTGGAACACAGATGGAGCATTAGAGAGCCCGAGTGGCATCACGAGGTATTCAAAATGGCCTTCGGGCGTATTAAATGCAGTTTTCCATTCGTCACCCTGTTTAATACGAACAAGATTATATGCCCCTCGAAGGTCAATCTTAGTAAACCAACTAGCTCCCTTAATCTGAGCAAACAAATCAGAAAGCAAAGGCAAGGGGTATTGGAATTTGACCGTGATCTTATTAAGAAGACGATAATCTATACAGGGTCTCAAGGAGCCATGCTTCTTAGCAACAAAAAAGAAACCCGCTCCCAATGGTGACGAAGACGGCCGAATATGCCCCTTCTCCAAAGATTCCTTAACATAACTCCGCATGGCGGAATGCTCTGGCACAGACAGATTGAAAAGTCGGCCCTTAGGGAACTTACAACCTGGAATCAAGTTAATAGCACAATCACAGTCCCTATGTGGAGGAAGGGAACTGGACTTGGGCTCATCAAATACATCCTGGAAATCCGACAAAAACTCAGGGACCTCAGAAGAGGGGGAAGAGGAAATTGACGTCAAAGGAACGTCACTATTTACCCCTTGACAACCCCAACTAGTCACAAACATAGTTTTCCAATCCAGCACCGGATTATATTCCTGTAACCATGGAAAACCCAGTACAACAACATCATGCAGGTTATGCAACACCAGAAAACGGCAATCTTCCTGATGTGCTGGAGCCATGTACATGGTCTTCTGCGTCCAGTACTGAGGTTTATTCTTGGCCAATGGTGTAGCATCAATGCCCCTCAAAGGAATAGGGCTCTGCAAAGGCTGCAAGGAAAAACCACAGCGCCTGGCGAATTCTAAGTCCATTAGGTTCAGGGCAGCGCCTGAATCCACAAATGCCATTACAGAAAAGGACGACAATGAGCTAATCAGGGTCACAGATAAAAGAAATTTAGGCTGTACAGTACTGATGGTAGCAGACCTAGCGACCCTCCTAGTACGCTTAGGGCAATCGGAAATAACATGAGCAGAATCACCACAGTAAAAACACAGCCTATTCTGACGTCTGAATTCCTGCCATTCTGTTCTAGTCAAAATCCTATCACATTGCATAGGCTCAGGACTCTGCTCAGAGGACACTGCCATATGGTGCACAGCTTTGCGCTCGCGCAGATGCCGATCAATCTGAATGGCTAGAGACATAGATTCGCTCAAACCAGCAGGCGTAGGGAAGCCCACCATAACATCTTTAAGGGCTTCAGAAAGACGTTTTCTGAAAATAGCAGCCAGAGCATCGTCATTCCATTTAGTGAGCACAGACCATTTCCTAAATTTCTGGCAGTATAATTCTGCCGCTTCCTGACCTTGACACAGGGCCAACAGGGTTTTTTCTGCATGATCCACAGAATTAGGTTCGTCATACAATAATCCGAGCGCTTGAAAAAATGCGTCTACATTCAGCAATGCAGGATCCCCTGATTCAAGGGAGAATGCCCAGTCCTGAGGGTCACCACGCAGCAAGGATATGATGATTTTAACTTGCTGAATGGGATCACCAGAAGAACAGGGTTTCAAAGCAAAAAACAATTTGCAGTTATTTTTAAAGTTCAAAAACTTGGATCTGTCCCCAAAAAACAAATCAGGAGTAGGAATTCTAGGCTCCAAAGCCGGAGTCTGGACAACATAATCTTGGATACTCTGTACTCTTGCAGCAAGTTGATCCACACGAGAAAACAAACCTTGAACATCCATGCCAGAGCATAAATCCTGAACCACCCAGAGATCAAGAGGAAAAAAAAGACAAAACAGAGCACAGAAAAAAAAATGGCTCAGAATTTTTTTTTTCCTTCTTTTGAGATGCATTTAATTCATTTTTGGCCACTTGTACTGTTATGAACTGGTGGTTTAGGAGCAACATGGGACGAGCTCTGAAGGAGGTAGTACCTGTACTGACCGCAGTCCCTAAGCTCAACACAACACTAGAAGTAGCCGTGGGATGCTCCTGTCACTCCCTAGGCACCTCACCACAGCCTGAGAACTAACTACCCCTAAAGATAGAAACAGGAAAACTATCTTGCCTCAGAGAAAATCCCCAAAGGATAGATAGCCCCCCACAAGTAATGACTGTGAGTGGAGAGGGAAAAGACATACGTAGAATGAAACCAGGATGTAGCACAGGAGGCCAGTCTAGCTAGATAGATAGGACAGGACGGAATACTGTGCGGTCAGTATTAAAAACTACAAAAATCCACACAGAGTTTACAAAAATCTCCACACCTGACTAAAAGTGTGGAGGGTAAATCTGCTTCCCAGAGCTTCCAGCTTAACTGAATTAATCCATACTGACAAGCTGGACAAAACATAGAATGCACAGAACAAATAAGTCCACAACATGTGGACAGAAAAGAGCAAAGAAAAGAACTTATCTTTGCTGAACTGGTCAGGATATCAGGGAAATCCAAGAGAGATGTGAATCTAACCAGGAACCATTGACAAGTGGCACTGGCTGAAGGAAGAGCCAGGCATAAATAGCCGAGCAGAAAGACAATCAGTGGAAGCAGCTGCAGACTGCTAAATCCAAGGAGCAGCCATTCCACTTAAAACCACCGGAGGGAGCCCAAGAGCAGAACTCACAAAAGTGCCACTTACAACCACTGGAGGGAGCCCAATGGCGGAATTCACAACACTACTCACTTTGTCAGCCTCTCATTACAGTTGTACTCCACTGAACAAAGCAATGCCCCCTGGTTAGTCCTGTTACCAATTTTGAACTTCATTTAGCCCACTTTATTCTTTGGGCCTATATCTTTGTTTCCTCCTCATCATGCCCATTGCCCAGCCAGTGATGAATGAGTCTGCTGGTACATTGACCCAGAACGCTACATTCCCCGTGCACGCTACACAGCAAGAATGTGACCCTGCTGAAAGTCAGGTTCCCCTTCCCGCATACCATAACACCTTACACGGGGACAAAAAGGAAGGTGCAGATGAAAGTGCAGGTTCCTTCATCAGGTGGGGGGGAATACTTGTTGGCGACGTCACTGGCACAGAGCCCCTCATAGTACACAAAAAGTGTCGCTGCCGGTGGTAGGCGCCCCCACCGTGCAAACACACCGCCGTACTTTGAGGGGCCCTGTGTCAGTGCCAATGCCAACGAGTGGGCCCCCCCTGCTTGCTCAGGATCACAGCACTTGCAAAGTTTAAATACTTACCTCTCCCTGCTCCACTGCCCTGAGGTGGTCCAGATTACCTGGGCCCACTAAATACTTGAACCAGCCCTACCCCCCACAACTTTAGCCAAATGACCCCCAATTTCCAATGCCTAACTATTAGTATAAGGTAAATTAAGATTGGCAAGCTTCAGTAACAAGAATGGATGTTTTTGCCATTAAAATGGGCACTGTACGTGTTTTCCTGGCCTCCACTCACTGCCGACTATGCTTCCCCATTGACTTGCATTGGGTTTCGTGTTTCGGTCGATCCCCGACTTTTCGCAATAATCGGCCGATTCCACTCGACTCGACTTTTGAGATAGTCGGGTTTCGCGAAACCCGACTCGACCCTAAAAAACTAAAAGTGGCTCAACCCTACTCACCACTATTCGTTACTCTGGGTAACTGAGGTACTCGCCGAGCACTGAGCATTTCTGGGAATATTCGGCGGTAACTGCAGTCTCCACTCAGCAGTTTTGGCCAACTTTAGAGACCCAATCATGGTGCAGGGATTGTCTGCCAGGCCATGAAATGCCGCAGCCATCTTTGTTGTGGTCGTGCAGTGATTGACTGGGCCGTACAGCATCATCCCGAGTATAAGAGACCAGGCGCCGCCCTGCTTGCCACATTCTGTTCCTGTTTCAGCGAGAGTAGGGAGAACTGCTGCCGAGATAGGGTCAGAATCGTGGTTTTAGAGTTGGTGTAGGTCTGCAACTCCTGAGAAACCAACAGTCCTTTTTAGGGCTAATTCATGGGTCCTGATATTGCTGCGCTAGGTAGGCAGGGCACAACATATCCACATCAGTGCAAGGGCTGCAGGCACTGTATGTGTGTCCATTGCTCCCACTGTATCCTTCACAAAGCTACATAACTGCCTGCTGCTGCAGCTTATTTACAGTCTATATAACTTTTTTTCACAAATCCCCCCCCCCAAAAAATAATATACAGTCTGTTCTGTAAGATTGAGGCCTGTTGAAAAGTGAGTTTGTCAGGCATACGTAGCATAGTTGTGTGCTACCCTTGTGCCCCCTTTTTTTTTTTGGTGATTTAAATTTACCAAAAAAGGCCTCATATATTTCTGTGCTCCAAGTTTGGTCTTTGGAGGCCGGTGTACTTATTTTGTGGCTGTGTGATATTCAAATTCTATACATCACTATTTGGCATCCCAAAAAATTCAAAGGCCACAGATTTGCCAGTGTGGTATTTCCGTTACAGCCATCATATCTCTCTGTGCTCCAGGTTTGGACGTTGGAGGCCAGTGTACTTATTTTGTGGTTGTGTGATACTCAAATTCTATACAGCGCTATTTAGCATCCAAAAAAATTGAAAGGCCACAGATTTGCCAGTGTGGTATTTCCATTACAGCCGTCAACCATCATATATCTCTGTGCTCCAAGTTTGGGCATTGGAGGCCGGTGTACTGACTTTGTGGCTGTGTGATACTGAAACTCTTTACAGCGCTATTTAGCATCCAAAAAAATTGAAAGGCCACAGATTTGTCGGTGTGGTATTTCCTTTACAGCCGTCATGTATCTCTGTGCTCTAAGTTTGGGCATTGGAGGCCAGTTTACTTACTTTGTGGCTATGTGATGCTCAACTTCTATACAGCGCTATTTAGCATCCAAAAAAATTCAAAGGCCACAGATTTGCCAGTGTGGAATTTCCGTTACAGCTGTCATATATCTCTGTGCTCTACGTTTGGGCATTGGAGGCCGGTGTACTTATTTTGTGGTTGTGTGATACTCAAATTCTATACAGCGCTATTTAACATTCAAAAAAATTGAAAGGCCACAGACTTGCCAGTGTGGTATTTCCGTTACAGCCGTCATATATCTCTGTGCTCTAAGTTTGGGCATTGGAGGCTGGTGTACTTACTTTGGGGCTGTGTGATACTCTAATTCTATACAGAGCTATTTAGTATAAATTAACTTTAAAAAAAAAATTGAATACAGTCTGTTAGGTCAGACTGAGGCCTGCCTGGTGTTTGGGTTTGAAAAATCGTAGATTTGCAGGCATACTGATCACATATTATTTTGCTAGTAATAAAGACATTTCTGTTGAGCATTTGAAATAGTGCAGTAGTCCATTTAAATGGTTAAGGCAAGGGGCAAGGGACGGGGAAGTGGACGTGATGCTGATGGTGCATCCAGAGGACGAGGCCATGGGCAAGGTGAAAGTGGGCAACAACAAAGACCAACATCTTCTTGCTCGACCTTCCTGTACCAGTTTCTGGGGGACAGCAGCACACACGCTATTGAAGCCAGAGCAGTGTGAAATGGTTGTTGGTTGGATAGTGGATAATGCTTCCAGTCACTTAGCCACCACCACCACCTTGTCTTCCACACGGTCAAGTCTGAGTAGCCATGAGTGTGGCCAGTATATTCCTCACCCTGATCCTCCTTCCTCCCACCATGCCGAGTGCCCTGAGACAACTGATCCCACACTTGGACACTCTGAATAGCTGTTCAGTTTTCCATTTCAAGATTCAGAAATCTCCGCTGTCAACTTGAAGTGGTGAAAGATGAGATCTCATGTAGAGCTGCCCAAAGCTTTGACCAGCCCCGGTCTCACGAAGGTGATGGTGGGAAAGTGTCACAAGAGGTGGACGATGATGAGACACAATTGCCCTTCATAGTGTATTTAATTAAGTGCCCTTGTGGCCTACTGTATGTTGGTGAGACCACACAACCTGTCCTGGACAGAATCTCAAAGCATAAATCAACAATTCGCTGTAAAAACTTACTCTTGCCTATCCCATACCACTTCCATTCACAGGGCCATTCCATTTCCCAATTGAAGTATCAGGTAATTGATTCTGTCCCCCCACCACGACGAGGAGGTGATAGGATATCTCTGCTAACAAAACGCGAAGCGTATTGGATACACACTCACCCCTAAGGGGTTAAATAGAGAGTACGACCTGTTAGCATTTGCATAGAGTATGTCTTTGTGATAATTGTATGTCGTGAGCATTAGCTGCATTTTCTCTATTCCTTTAGAGTCATCTTTATTGATCTGTGGACACATCGTTTCACAAGCACCTCCTTGTCCTCACTGCCTGTCGCACCATGTGAAAGATTGTGCCTTCCAGAAATGCCACATTGGATTTATGTATTCTTTCTGCACCTTTTTATAATTATAGCCCATTCTTCTACTTCTTAAACATGACTCACACTCATACATTTTAGGAATATTCACTCCACTTCATACTGTGGCTTTCACATATCTATAGAATTCCTCCATAATATCCACTTTACACTATATAGTGGCCTCCCTGTATCCCTGCGCCATAATAAACCCCCCTGTAACATATATATGCAACGTGACTCCTTCACATAACAGTCAGACTGTGATCTGACTATTACTATATTGGTGGAACACATTCAATGTGTAACTGGAGCGCACCTCCATCTTGGTTAGATCACATCTGCTCCCAGCACACATCAGCACTCACCAGCTCCCGCCCACTTTCGGTCTACGGCGTTTACATGCCTCCCTCCATGTGCATATCAGGTAACACTCTTACTGCAAACCCCAGACAAGCGGTGGAGTCCGAGTCTGCAGCACTACAGCCGGGCGAGCTATTGCACGTCGTTCGCATCACCCCCTGACTATTTAACCTTTGGGCCTCTGATCTGATAACAACTTTCCCTCATTACAGGGTGCGCTCATATTAGCGTCCTCTAATCAGTGCCTTCCTTTAAAGGGGTATGCCGACATACTTTTATCCACACTGGTATATTACATCAGAGTCACATTCCCTATTCTCTATTTTCTAACACACTCACCCTTGTCCATCTTTTCAGCCATAAGCATTACAATCGGTTAATCAGAGTTAACACTTACTTCAACACCAATCACCATACGGTATGTACCTTTGCTCATTTCTCACTATCTCCCATTTGACTGTGCCATGATGTGTCTATTTTTCTTCAAACCATTTTCATTTTGTTAATGTAGTGCCATGTATCTTTTTGTATATACTTTATTTAATCAGAGTTAACACTTACTTCACCACCAATCACCATACGTAACTAATGAAGGTCATTTTTTCATGACCGAAACGTTTTGCTGTTACTGCACTTTTGCTTGGAATATTGCTGTTACTACACTTCCGCTTGGAATATATAAAAAAAATCATCTTTTAAAAAAGTTGAGTGCGAGGTTTTATTATATGTACAATTGCCAGAAAGTCACGAGGAGGAGCAGGGTGCGGATGTGGAAGACAAGGTGGTGGATGACATAGTGACTGACCCAACCTGGCAGGAGGACTTGCATAGCGAGGACAGCAGCACAAATGGGGAAGGAGGCATATCCCTCAACAGGCAGGAAGAAGCAGTGTGGTGGCCACAGAAAGAAGGAGTGCATCTGTTCCCCGTAACACCAACATGAGGGAAGTTACCATTCCACCTCTGAGATCTTCCCGAGTCTGGCTATTTTTTTAAAGACTCTGCTGATAACCCCAAACAGGCTATTTGTAGCACCTGTCATGTCCGCATCAGCATGGGTAGCAAAACAACGAGCCTGACCACCACCAGCTTCATCAGGCACATGCAAGCAAAGCACACGACTTTGTGGGCCGAACCCAAGGCTCCAGGACCACTGCCTGCTGGTCACACCACTGCTTCTTCCACTGTTTTTCAGAGAAGGCAATCCCTAGTACACCGTGCATGTGAAGATGCCTCTATCCCTGCACCTGTTGTAGCCCACAGTAAAGCAGCACCATCAGCAAGCGCGTCCACATCCTTGTCCCATTTCAAAAAACCTGATCTGCACATCCAAACATAGACACAGTGTGAACAGGTGCTGAACCCAGAGTCGCCAACTCGTATATATTTAAGTAAATAGGGCAGCACACTGCAGCGCCAAAACATGCAAACTTGAAAACACAAAATTTGAACTGCATTGCTGCACTGAAAATATGAAAAATGAGAGCTTTTAGCGCATAAAAATGGCCATATTTATGTGTACCTCGTAGCCACGATAAGGCATCTCTCTTATACGAGGCCCTACGCTTGACCTACCTCTCTGAGAATAAACGTCTCCATCTGAATGGGTACATGTGAAACCTCTCCTTGGACTCAAATTCTCTCTCACTGTGGAGGGGTATTGGACCTATTATAATTAAAACACCTGAAGCTAGGAGGCGGGGAGTGCACGATCAGAAGGCTAGAGAATACATTTCAAAAAACCTGATCTGCACATCCAAACATAGACACAGTGTGAACAGGTGCTGAACCCAGAGTCGCCAACTCGTATATATTTAAGTAAATAGGGCAGCACACTGCAGCGCCAAAACATGCAAACTTGAAAACACAAAATTTGAACTGCATTGCTGCACTGAAAATATGAAAAATGAGAGCTTTTAGCGCATAAAAATGGCCATATTTATGTGTACCTCGTAGCCACGATAAGGCATCTCTCTTATACGAGGCCCTACGCTTGACCTACCTCTCTGAGAATAAACGTCTCCATCTGAATGGGTACATGTGAAACCTCTCCTTGGACTCAAATTCTCTCTCACTGTGGAGGGGTATTGGACCTATTATAATTAAAACACCTGAAGCTAGGAGGCGGGGAGTGCACGATCAGAAGGCTAGAGAATACATTTCAAAAAACCTGATCTGCACATCCAAACATAGACACAGTGTGAACAGGTGCTGAACCCAGAGTCGCCAACTCGTATATATTTAAGTAAATAGGGCAGCACACTGCAGCGCCAAAACATGCAAACTTGAAAACACAAAATTTGAACTGCATTGCTGCACTGAAAATATGAAAAATGAGAGCTTTTAGCGCATAAAAATGGCCATATTTATGTGTACCTCGTAGCCACGATAAGGCATCTCTCTTATACGAGGCCCTACGCTTGACCTACCTCTCTGAGAATAAACGTCTCCATCTGAATGGGTACATGTGAAACCTCTCCTTGGACTCAAATTCTCTCTCACTGTGGAGGGGTATTGGACCTATTATAATTAAAACACCTGAAGCTAGGAGGCGGGGAGTGCACGATCAGAAGGCTAGAGAATACATTTCAAAAAACCTGATCTGCACATCCAAACATAGACACAGTGTGAACAGGTGCTGAACCCAGAGTCGCCAACTCGTATATATTTAAGTAAATAGGGCAGCACACTGCAGCGCCAAAACATGCAAACTTGAAAACACAAAATTTGAACTGCATTGCTGCACTGAAAATATGAAAAATGAGAGCTTTTAGCGCATAAAAATGGCCATATTTATGTGTACCTCGTAGCCACGATAAGGCATCTCTCTTATACGAGGCCCTACGCTTGACCTACCTCTCTGAGAATAAACGTCTCCATCTGAATGGGTACATGTGAAACCTCTCCTTGGACTCAAATTCTCTCTCACTGTGGAGGGGTATTGGACCTATTATAATTAAAACACCTGAAGCTAGGAGGCGGGGAGTGCACGATCAGAAGGCTAGAGAATACATTTCAAAAAACCTGATCTGCACATCCAAACATAGACACAGTGTGAACAGGTGCTGAACCCAGAGTCGCCAACTCGTATATATTTAAGTAAATAGGGCAGCACACTGCAGCGCCAAAACATGCAAACTTGAAAACACAAAATTTGAACTGCATTGCTGCACTGAAAATATGAAAAATGAGAGCTTTTAGCGCATAAAAATGGCCATATTTATGTGTACCTCGTAGCCACGATAAGGCATCTCTCTTATACGAGGCCCTACGCTTGACCTACCTCTCTGAGAATAAACGTCTCCATCTGAATGGGTACATGTGAAACCTCTCCTTGGACTCAAATTCTCTCTCACTGTGGAGGGGTATTGGACCTATTATAATTAAAACACCTGAAGCTAGGAGGCGGGGAGTGCACGATCAGAAGGCTAGAGAATACATTTCAAAAAACCTGATCTGCACATCCAAACATAGACACAGTGTGAACAGGTGCTGAACCCAGAGTCGCCAACTCGTATATATTTAAGTAAATAGGGCAGCACACTGCAGCGCCAAAACATGCAAACTTGAAAACACAAAATTTGAACTGCATTGCTGCACTGAAAATATGAAAAATGAGAGCTTTTAGCGCATAAAAATGGCCATATTTATGTGTACCTCGTAGCCACGATAAGGCATCTCTCTTATACGAGGCCCTACGCTTGACCTACCTCTCTGAGAATAAACGTCTCCATCTGAATGGGTACATGTGAAACCTCTCCTTGGACTCAAATTCTCTCTCACTGTGGAGGGGTATTGGACCTATTATAATTAAAACACCTGAAGCTAGGAGGCGGGGAGTGCACGATCAGAAGGCTAGAGAATACATTTCAAAAAACCTGATCTGCACATCCAAACATAGACACAGTGTGAACAGGTGCTGAACCCAGAGTCGCCAACTCGTATATATTTAAGTAAATAGGGCAGCACACTGCAGCGCCAAAACATGCAAACTTGAAAACACAAAATTTGAACTGCATTGCTGCACTGAAAATATGAAAAATGAGAGCTTTTAGCGCATAAAAATGGCCATATTTATGTGTACCTCGTAGCCACGATAAGGCATCTCTCTTATACGAGGCCCTACGCTTGACCTACCTCTCTGAGAATAAACGTCTCCATCTGAATGGGTACATGTGAAACCTCTCCTTGGACTCAAATTCTCTCTCACTGTGGAGGGGTATTGGACCTATTATAATTAAAACACCTGAAGCTAGGAGGCGGGGAGTGCACGATCAGAAGGCTAGAGAATACATTTCAAAAAACCTGATCTGCACATCCAAACATAGACACAGTGTGAACAGGTGCTGAACCCAGAGTCGCCAACTCGTATATATTTAAGTAAATAGGGCAGCACACTGCAGCGCCAAAACATGTAAACTTGAAAACACAAAATTTGAACTGCATTGCTGCACTGAAAATATGAAAAATGAGAGCTTTTAGCGCATAAAAATGGCCATATTTATGTGTACCTCGTAGCCACGATAAGGCATCTCTCTTATACGAGGCCCTACGCTTGACCTACCTCTCTGAGAATAAACGTCTCCATCTGAATGGGTACATGTGAAACCTCTCCTTGGACTCAAATTCTCTCTCACTGTGGAGGGGTATTGGACCTATTATAATTAAAACACCTGAAGCTAGGAGGCGGGGAGTGCACGATCAGAAGGCTAGAGAATACATTTCAAAAAACCTGATCTGCACATCCAAACATAGACACAGTGTGAACAGGTGCTGAACCCAGAGTCGCCAACTCGTATATATTTAAGTAAATAGGGCAGCACACTGCAGCGCCAAAACATGCAAACTTGAAAACACAAAATTTGAACTGCATTGCTGCACTGAAAATATGAAAAATGAGAGCTTTTAGCGCATAAAAATGGCCATATTTATGTGTACCTCGTAGCCACGATAAGGCATCTCTCTTATACGAGGCCCTACGCTTGACCTACCTCTCTGAGAATAAACGTCTCCATCTGAATGGGTACATGTGAAACCTCTCCTTGGACTCAAATTCTCTCTCACTGTGGAGGGGTATTGGACCTATTATAATTAAAACACCTGAAGCTAGGAGGCGGGGAGTGCACGATCAGAAGGCTAGAGAATACATTTCAAAAAACCTGATCTGCACATCCAAACATAGACACAGTGTGAACAGGTGCTGAACCCAGAGTCGCCAACTCGTATATATTTAAGTAAATAGGGCAGCACACTGCAGCGCCAAAACATGCAAACTTGAAAACACAAAATTTGAACTGCATTGCTGCACTGAAAATATGAAAAATGAGAGCTTTTAGCGCATAAAAATGGCCATATTTATGTGTACCTCGTAGCCACGATAAGGCATCTCTCTTATACGAGGCCCTACGCTTGACCTACCTCTCTGAGAATAAACGTCTCCATCTGAATGGGTACATGTGAAACCTCTCCTTGGACTCAAATTCTCTCTCACTGTGGAGGGGTATTGGACCTATTATAATTAAAACACCTGAAGCTAGGAGGCGGGGAGTGCACGATCAGAAGGCTAGAGAATACATTTCAAAAAACCTGATCTGCACATCCAAACATAGACACAGTGTGAACAGGTGCTGAACCCAGAGTCGCCAACTCGTATATATTTAAGTAAATAGGGCAGCACACTGCAGCGCCAAAACATGCAAACTTGAAAACACAAAATTTGAACTGCATTGCTGCACTGAAAATATGAAAAATGAGAGCTTTTAGCGCATAAAAATGGCCATATTTATGTGTACCTCGTAGCCACGATAAGGCATCTCTCTTATACGAGGCCCTACGCTTGACCTACCTCTCTGAGAATAAACGTCTCCATCTGAATGGGTACATGTGAAACCTCTCCTTGGACTCAAATTCTCTCTCACTGTGGAGGGGTATTGGACCTATTATAATTAAAACACCTGAAGCTAGGAGGCGGGGAGTGCACGATCAGAAGGCTAGAGAATACATTTCAAAAAACCTGATCTGCACATCCAAACATAGACACAGTGTGAACAGGTGCTGAACCCAGAGTCGCCAACTCGTATATATTTAAGTAAATAGGGCAGCACACTGCAGCGCCAAAACATGCAAACTTGAAAACACAAAATTTGAACTGCATTGCTGCACTGAAAATATGAAAAATGAGAGCTTTTAGCGCATAAAAATGGCCATATTTATGTGTACCTCGTAGCCACGATAAGGCATCTCTCTTATACGAGGCCCTACGCTTGACCTACCTCTCTGAGAATAAACGTCTCCATCTGAATGGGTACATGTGAAACCTCTCCTTGGACTCAAATTCTCTCTCACTGTGGAGGGGTATTGGACCTATTATAATTAAAACACCTGAAGCTAGGAGGCGGGGAGTGCACGATCAGAAGGCTAGAGAATACATTTCAAAAAACCTGATCTGCACATCCAAACATAGACACAGTGTGAACAGGTGCTGAACCCAGAGTCGCCAACTCGTATATATTTAAGTAAATAGGGCAGCACACTGCAGCGCCAAAACATGCAAACTTGAAAACACAAAATTTGAACTGCATTGCTGCACTGAAAATATGAAAAATGAGAGCTTTTAGCGCATAAAAATGGCCATATTTATGTGTACCTCGTAGCCACGATAAGGCATCTCTCTTATACGAGGCCCTACGCTTGACCTACCTCTCTGAGAATAAACGTCTCCATCTGAATGGGTACATGTGAAACCTCTCCTTGGACTCAAATTCTCTCTCACTGTGGAGGGGTATTGGACCTATTATAATTAAAACACCTGAAGCTAGGAGGCGGGGAGTGCACGATCAGAAGGCTAGAGAATACATTTCAAAAAACCTGATCTGCACATCCAAACATAGACACAGTGTGAACAGGTGCTGAACCCAGAGTCGCCAACTCGTATATATTTAAGTAAATAGGGCAGCACACTGCAGCGCCAAAACATGCAAACTTGAAAACACAAAATTTGAACTGCATTGCTGCACTGAAAATATGAAAAATGAGAGCTTTTAGCGCATAAAAATGGCCATATTTATGTGTACCTCGTAGCCACGATAAGGCATCTCTCTTATACGAGGCCCTACGCTTGACCTACCTCTCTGAGAATAAACGTCTCCATCTGAATGGGTACATGTGAAACCTCTCCTTGGACTCAAATTCTCTCTCACTGTGGAGGGGTATTGGACCTATTATAATTAAAACACCTGAAGCTAGGAGGCGGGGAGTGCACGATCAGAAGGCTAGAGAATACATTTCAAAAAACCTGATCTGCACATCCAAACATAGACACAGTGTGAACAGGTGCTGAACCCAGAGTCGCCAACTCGTATATATTTAAGTAAATAGGGCAGCACACTGCAGCGCCAAAACATGCAAACTTGAAAACACAAAATTTGAACTGCATTGCTGCACTGAAAATATGAAAAATGAGAGCTTTTAGCGCATAAAAATGGCCATATTTATGTGTACCTCGTAGCCACGATAAGGCATCTCTCTTATACGAGGCCCTACGCTTGACCTACCTCTCTGAGAATAAACGTCTCCATCTGAATGGGTACATGTGAAACCTCTCCTTGGACTCAAATTCTCTCTCACTGTGGAGGGGTATTGGACCTATTATAATTAAAACACCTGAAGCTAGGAGGCGGGGAGTGCACGATCAGAAGGCTAGAGAATACATTTCAAATAACCTGATCTGCACATCCAAACATAGACACAGTGTGAACAGGTGCTGAACCCAGAGTCGCCAACTCGTATATATTTAAGTAAATAGGGCAGCACACTGCAGCGCCAAAACATGCAAACTTGAAAACACAAAATTTGAACTGCATTGCTGCACTGAAAATATGAAAAATGAGAGCTTTTAGCGCATAAAAATGGCCATATTTATGTGTACCTCGTAGCCACGATAAGGCATCTCTCTTATACGAGGCCCTACGCTTGACCTACCTCTCTGAGAATAAACGTCTCCATCTGAATGGGTACATGTGAAACCTCTCCTTGGACTCAAATTCTCTCTCACTGTGGAGGGGTATTGGACCTATTATAATTAAAACACCTGAAGCTAGGAGGCGGGGAGTGCACGATCAGAAGGCTAGAGAATACATTTCAAAAAACCTGATCTGCACATCCAAACATAGACACAGTGTGAACAGGTGCTGAACCCAGAGTCGCCAACTCGTATATATTTAAGTAAATAGGGCAGCACACTGCAGCGCCAAAACATGCAAACTTGAAAACACAAAATTTGAACTGCATTGCTGCACTGAAAATATGAAAAATGAGAGCTTTTAGCGCATAAAAATGGCCATATTTATGTGTACCTCGTAGCCACGATAAGGCATCTCTCTTATACGAGGCCCTACGCTTGACCTACCTCTCTGAGAATAAACGTCTCCATCTGAATGGGTACATGTGAAACCTCTCCTTGGACTCAAATTCTCTCTCACTGTGGAGGGGTATTGGACCTATTATAATTAAAACACCTGAAGCTAGGAGGCGGGGAGTGCACGATCAGAAGGCTAGAGAATACATTTCAAAAAACCTGATCTGCACATCCAAACATAGACACAGTGTGAACAGGTGCTGAACCCAGAGTCGCCAACTCGTATATATTTAAGTAAATAGGGCAGCACACTGCAGCGCCAAAACATGCAAACTTGAAAACACAAAATTTGAACTGCATTGCTGCACTGAAAATATGAAAAATGAGAGCTTTTAGCGCATAAAAATGGCCATATTTATGTGTACCTCGTAGCCACGATAAGGCATCTCTCTTATACGAGGCCCTACGCTTGACCTACCTCTCTGAGAATAAACGTCTCCATCTGAATGGGTACATGTGAAACCTCTCCTTGGACTCAAATTCTCTCTCACTGTGGAGGGGTATTGGACCTATTATAATTAAAACACCTGAAGCTAGGAGGCGGGGAGTGCACGATCAGAAGGCTAGAGAATACATTTCAAAAAACCTGATCTGCACATCCAAACATAGACACAGTGTGAACAGGTGCTGAACCCAGAGTCGCCAACTCGTATATATTTAAGTAAATAGGGCAGCACACTGCAGCGCCAAAACATGCAAACTTGAAAACACAAAATTTGAACTGCATTGCTGCACTGAAAATATGAAAAATGAGAGCTTTTAGCGCATAAAAATGGCCATATTTATGTGTACCTCGTAGCCACGATAAGGCATCTCTCTTATACGAGGCCCTACGCTTGACCTACCTCTCTGAGAATAAACGTCTCCATCTGAATGGGTACATGTGAAACCTCTCCTTGGACTCAAATTCTCTCTCACTGTGGAGGGGTATTGGACCTATTATAATTAAAACACCTGAAGCTAGGAGGCGGGGAGTGCACGATCAGAAGGCTAGAGAATACATTTCAAAAAACCTGATCTGCACATCCAAACATAGACACAGTGTGAACAGGTGCTGAACCCAGAGTCGCCAACTCGTATATATTTAAGTAAATAGGGCAGCACACTGCAGCGCCAAAACATGTAAACTTGAAAACACAAAATTTGAACTGCATTGCTGCACTGAAAATATGAAAAATGAGAGCTTTTAGCGCATAAAAATGGCCATATTTATGTGTACCTCGTAGCCACGATAAGGCATCTCTCTTATACGAGGCCCTACGCTTGACCTACCTCTCTGAGAATAAACGTCTCCATCTGAATGGGTACATGTGAAACCTCTCCTTGGACTCAAATTCTCTCTCACTGTGGAGGGGTATTGGACCTATTATAATTAAAACACCTGAAGCTAGGAGGCGGGGAGTGCACGATCAGAAGGCTAGAGAATACATTTCAAAAAACCTGATCTGCACATCCAAACATAGACACAGTGTGAACAGGTGCTGAACCCAGAGTCGCCAACTCGTATATATTTAAGTAAATAGGGCAGCACACTGCAGCGCCAAAACATGCAAACTTGAAAACACAAAATTTGAACTGCATTGCTGCACTGAAAATATGAAAAATGAGAGCTTTTAGCGCATAAAAATGGCCATATTTATGTGTACCTCGTAGCCACGATAAGGCATCTCTCTTATACGAGGCCCTACGCTTGACCTACCTCTCTGAGAATAAACGTCTCCATCTGAATGGGTACATGTGAAACCTCTCCTTGGACTCAAATTCTCTCTCACTGTGGAGGGGTATTGGACCTATTATAATTAAAACACCTGAAGCTAGGAGGCGGGGAGTGCACGATCAGAAGGCTAGAGAATACATTTCAAAAAACCTGATCTGCACATCCAAACATAGACACAGTGTGAACAGGTGCTGAACCCAGAGTCGCCAACTCGTATATATTTAAGTAAATAGGGCAGCACACTGCAGCGCCAAAACATGCAAACTTGAAAACACAAAATTTGAACTGCATTGCTGCACTGAAAATATGAAAAATGAGAGCTTTTAGCGCATAAAAATGGCCATATTTATGTGTACCTCGTAGCCACGATAAGGCATCTCTCTTATACGAGGCCCTACGCTTGACCTACCTCTCTGAGAATAAACGTCTCCATCTGAATGGGTACATGTGAAACCTCTCCTTGGACTCAAATTCTCTCTCACTGTGGAGGGGTATTGGACCTATTATAATTAAAACACCTGAAGCTAGGAGGCGGGGAGTGCACGATCAGAAGGCTAGAGAATACATTTCAAAAAACCTGATCTGCACATCCAAACATAGACACAGTGTGAACAGGTGCTGAACCCAGAGTCGCCAACTCGTATATATTTAAGTAAATAGGGCAGCACACTGCAGCGCCAAAACATGCAAACTTGAAAACACAAAATTTGAACTGCATTGCTGCACTGAAAATATGAAAAATGAGAGCTTTTAGCGCATAAAAATGGCCATATTTATGTGTACCTCGTAGCCACGATAAGGCATCTCTCTTATACGAGGCCCTACGCTTGACCTACCTCTCTGAGAATAAACGTCTCCATCTGAATGGGTACATGTGAAACCTCTCCTTGGACTCAAATTCTCTCTCACTGTGGAGGGGTATTGGACCTATTATAATTAAAACACCTGAAGCTAGGAGGCGGGGAGTGCACGATCAGAAGGCTAGAGAATACATTTCAAAAAACCTGATCTGCACATCCAAACATAGACACAGTGTGAACAGGTGCTGAACCCAGAGTCGCCAACTCGTATATATTTAAGTAAATAGGGCAGCACACTGCAGCGCCAAAACATGCAAACTTGAAAACACAAAATTTGAACTGCATTGCTGCACTGAAAATATGAAAAATGAGAGCTTTTAGCGCATAAAAATGGCCATATTTATGTGTACCTCGTAGCCACGATAAGGCATCTCTCTTATACGAGGCCCTACGCTTGACCTACCTCTCTGAGAATAAACGTCTCCATCTGAATGGGTACATGTGAAACCTCTCCTTGGACTCAAATTCTCTCTCACTGTGGAGGGGTATTGGACCTATTATAATTAAAACACCTGAAGCTAGGAGGCGGGGAGTGCACGATCAGAAGGCTAGAGAATACATTTCAAAAAACCTGATCTGCACATCCAAACATAGACACAGTGTGAACAGGTGCTGAACCCAGAGTCGCCAACTCGTATATATTTAAGTAAATAGGGCAGCACACTGCAGCGCCAAAACATGCAAACTTGAAAACACAAAATTTGAACTGCATTGCTGCACTGAAAATATGAAAAATGAGAGCTTTTAGCGCATAAAAATGGCCATATTTATGTGTACCTCGTAGCCACGATAAGGCATCTCTCTTATACGAGGCCCTACGCTTGACCTACCTCTCTGAGAATAAACGTCTCCATCTGAATGGGTACATGTGAAACCTCTCCTTGGACTCAAATTCTCTCTCACTGTGGAGGGGTATTGGACCTATTATAATTAAAACACCTGAAGCTAGGAGGCGGGGAGTGCACGATCAGAAGGCTAGAGAATACATTTCAAAAAACCTGATCTGCACATCCAAACATAGACACAGTGTGAACAGGTGCTGAACCCAGAGTCGCCAACTCGTATATATTTAAGTAAATAGGGCAGCACACTGCAGCGCCAAAACATGCAAACTTGAAAACACAAAATTTGAACTGCATTGCTGCACTGAAAATATGAAAAATGAGAGCTTTTAGCGCATAAAAATGGCCATATTTATGTGTACCTCGTAGCCACGATAAGGCATCTCTCTTATACGAGGCCCTACGCTTGACCTACCTCTCTGAGAATAAACGTCTCCATCTGAATGGGTACATGTGAAACCTCTCCTTGGACTCAAATTCTCTCTCACTGTGGAGGGGTATTGGACCTATTATAATTAAAACACCTGAAGCTAGGAGGCGGGGAGTGCACGATCAGAAGGCTAGAGAATACATTTCAAAAAACCTGATCTGCACATCCAAACATAGACACAGTGTGAACAGGTGCTGAACCCAGAGTCGCCAACTCGTATATATTTAAGTAAATAGGGCAGCACACTGCAGCGCCAAAACATGCAAACTTGAAAACACAAAATTTGAACTGCATTGCTGCACTGAAAATATGAAAAATGAGAGCTTTTAGCGCATAAAAATGGCCATATTTATGTGTACCTCGTAGCCACGATAAGGCATCTCTCTTATACGAGGCCCTACGCTTGACCTACCTCTCTGAGAATAAACGTCTCCATCTGAATGGGTACATGTGAAACCTCTCCTTGGACTCAAATTCTCTCTCACTGTGGAGGGGTATTGGACCTATTATAATTAAAACACCTGAAGCTAGGAGGCGGGGAGTGCACGATCAGAAGGCTAGAGAATACATTTCAAAAAACCTGATCTGCACATCCAAACATAGACACAGTGTGAACATCCTTGTCCCAGCACAGCGTTCAGTTGTCTATAACCCAGTTTTTGAAACGCATGCGGAAATACCCAGCCAATGCCCCACAGGCCACAATCCTTAATTCTAATATTTCTCTTCTGCTTGTGCTAGAAATGCTGCCTTTTAGGCTTGTTGAGACAGAAGCTTTCCACAACTTGATGGCGGCGGCCGTCCCAAGGTACTCAGTCCCCAGTCACCACTATTTCTCCCGGTGTGCTGTGCCGGCATTACACCAGAATGTGTCCCACCACATTACCCGTGCCCTCAACAATGCCGTTACTGGGAAAGTCCACCTAACCACGGACATGTGAACAAGTGCTTGTGGGCAGGGACGTTACATCTCAATGACGGCACACTGGGTTAACATAGTGGAAGCCAGGACCCAGTCAGACCTTGGGATGGAATTCATCTTCCCCACGCCAAGGATTGCTGGCCCTATGTCAATCAGGGTTGCCCCCACAGTCTACAGCTCCTGCACCTCCTCCTCCTCATCTCCATCCTCTATGTCTGAAATCAACACATCAGTCAGAAGCTGGAAGCACTGCAGCACTGCCTCAGCCAAGCGGTAACAGGCTGTGCTGAAGCTAATCTGCAAAGGTGACAAACCGCACAATGCAGAAGAGTTGTGGACAGCGCTGAAAGAGCAGTCAGATGTTTGGATGACACCGCTGAACCTACAGCCAGGCATGGTTGTGTGTGACAATGGCCATAACCTGGTGGCGGCTCTGAGGCAAGGTGAGCTCACACACGTACCTTGCTTGTCCCATGTGCTTAACCTCGTGGTTCAACATTTTCTGAAAAGCTACCTAGAGCTGCCGGATCTGCTAGTTAAAGTACGCCATCTGTCTGCCCATTTTAGAAAGTGAGCTACAGCTTCAGCCGCCCTTGCCGTGCTTCAGCAGCGGTTTCAGCTTCCAGCTCACCGACTGTTATGTGATGTCCCCACGCGCTGGAACTCTACGCTGCATATGTTGGAAAGGATTTGTGAGATGGAGAGGGCAGTTGTTGACTAGCAACATCAACAAGGCCGTCGAATTTCAGGTCAGACTCCACACATAAGACCTCAGGAGTGGACATGGATGTCAGATATATGTACCAACCATCCTCCAAAGCTTTGAGGACTGCACCAAGATAGTGAGTGGTGATGACACCATAATTAGCATCACCATTAAGCTTCTCAGCATTCTGAAAAACTCTCTGCTCATAATCAAAGAGGATGCTTTGCAGGCGGAGCACGAGAACAAGGAGCAAGGAAACATACAGGGGGATTACACTCAGCCCAGCGTCATGTCTTCACAACGTGGATTGGTAGGCAATGAGGAGGAGGAGGAGGAGAAAGAACAGGAGCTACTTTCAAGCGCTTTAGACGGTACTACAAACACATGTGCATTAGCTTCTGTTCAACGGGGATGGCCTGAGGACAGGGAGGAGGAGGAGGGAGGAGGATGACGATGAGGAGGAGGAAGACAGCATGGTCCGTCGTCCTGTTGGTGAGGACACAGAAGTTTTGCCTGTTAGCAAACTGGCACTCATGGCTGACTTTATGTTGCTCTGCATTTCACGTGACCCTCGGATTATCAAAATGTTTGGTGACACTCATTACTGGTTGGTGACACTTCTAGACCCACGCTACAAGGTGAACTTTCAATCTCTTCTGCCTGAGGCAGAGAGGTGTACTAAAACGTTGCAGTACCACAGGGCTCTTGTAGCGGAATTACTTAGAAAATTCCCATGTGAGAACGCTGGCAGCAGAAATCAGAGTTTGTTGTACAACCAAGGACTCCAAGTGACAGAGAGAGAAGGCAGGGGAACAATGGCCAAGTTCTGGGACAGTTTTCTCAGACCCTCCCATCTTGGTGGCACAGAGGCAAGGGGTGCTGTCACAAGAAGTGCAATATTTGGGAAGATGGTGAGGGAGTACCTTGCAGATCGTACAAACGTCCTCCGTGATTCCTCTGTGCCTTTTAATTATTGGGTGTCCAAGCTGGACACGTGGCATGTACTGGTTTTCTACACCTTGGAGGTCCTGGCCTGCCCTGCTGCTAGCTGTTGTGAATTCTGTTGTCGAGCTCCCTCCTGTGGTCGTGAATGGTACTTTGGCGAGTTATGTCTATTGGCTCCCTCTGGTGGCTATGAGTGAAGCTGCGGCTTCTGAGGTTCCTTACACAGGTGACGTGGTTTATCCTTTGGTTGGCTGCTCTATTTAACTCCTCTCAGATCGTTACTCCATGCCAGCTGTCAATGTTTTTGCATTTGTTCAGTTCGCTCCTGGATCTCTCTGGTGACCTGCCTTCTCCTGCAGAAGCTAAGTTCCTGATAGTCATTATTTGTTCTTTGTTTTCTTGTCCAGCTGGTTTTCATGATTTTGTCTTGCTAGCTGGAAGCTCTGGGATGCAGAGTGGTCCCTCCGCACCGTGAGTCGGTGCGGAGGTCTTTTTTGCACACTCTGCGTGGTCTTTTGTAGGTTTTGTGCTGATCGCAAAGTTACCTTTCCTATCCTCTGTCTATTTAGTAAGTCTGGCCTCCCTTTGTTGAAACCTGTTTCATTTCTGCGTTTGTGACTTTCATCTTTACTCACAGTCAATATATGTGGGGGGCTTCCTTTACCTTTGGGGAATTTCTCTGAGGCAAGGTAGGCTTTATTTTCCATCTCTAGGGCTAGATAGTTCTTAGGCTGTGACGAGGCGCCTAGGTCTGGTCAGGAGCGCTCCACGGCTATTTCTAGTGTGTGTGATAGGATTAGGGCTTGCGGTCAGCAGAGTTCCCACATCCCAGAGCTCGTCCTGTATGAGGTTTAACTATCAGGTCATTCCGGGTGCTCCTAACCACCAGGTCATAACAGTACAGCTGGCCCAAAGTATTAATGCATCTCAATAGAGGGATAAGAGAACTTCTGAGACCATTTTTTCTTTGCACTGTGTTTTGTTTCTCTTTTCCCCTAGACCTTTGGGTGGCTCAGGACACAGGTGTAGGTATGGACATTCAAGGTCTGTCCTCTTGTGTGGATCATCTCACTACAAGGGTACAAAACATTCAAGATTTTGTGGTTCAGAATCCTATGTTGGAGCCTAGAATTCCTATTCCTGACTTATTTTCTGGGGATAGATCTAGGTTCTTGAATTTCAAAAATAATTGTAAACTGTTTCTAGCTTTGAAACCCCGCTCCTCTGGTGACCCCGCTCAACAAGTAAAAATCATTATTTCTTTGTTGCGTGGTGACCTTCAAGACTGGGCATTTTCCCTTGCGCCATGAGATCCTGCATTGCGTGATGTTGATGCATTTTTTCTGGCGCTTGGATTGCTTTATGATGAACCAAATTCAGTGGATCAGGCAGAGAAAATCTTGCTGGCTTTGTGTCAGGGTCAGGATGAAGCGGAGGTGTACTGTCAGAAGTTTAGAAAATGGTCTGTGCTTACTCAGTGGAATGAATGTGCCCTGGCAGCAATTTTCAGAAAGGGTCTTTCTGAAGCCCTTAAGGATGTCATGGTGGGATTTCCCACGCCTGCTGGTCTGAATGAGTCTATGTCTTTGGCCATTCAGATCGATCGGCGCATGCGTGAGCGCAAAGCTGTGTACCATCTGGCGGTCTTCTCTGAGCATAGGCCTGAGCCTATGCAGTGTGATAGGACTTTGACCAGAGCTGAAAGGCAAGAACACAGTCGTCGGAATGTGCTGTGTTTTTACTGTGGTGAATCCACTCATGCTATCTCCGATTGTCCTAAGCGCACTAAGCGGTTCGCAAGGTCTGCCACCATTGGTACGGTACAGTCTAAATTTCTTTTGTCCGTTACTCTGATTTGCTCTTTGTCATCCTATTCTGTTATGGCATTTGTGGATTCAGGCGCTGCCCTGAATTTGATGGACTTGGAGTTTGACAGGCGCTGTGGTTTTTTCTTGGAGCCCTTGCAGTATCCTATTCCATTGAGAGGAATTGATGCTATGCCTTTGGCCAAGAATAGGCCTCAGTACTGGACTCAATTGACCATGTGCATGGCTCCTGCACATCAGGAGGATATTTGCTTTTTGGTGTTGCATAATCTGCATGATGTGGTTGTTTTGGGGTTGCCATGGCTACAGGTCCATAATCCAGTGTTAGATTGGAAATCTATGTCTGTGTCCAGCTGGGGTTGTCAGGGGGTACATGGTGATGTTCCATTGCTGTCTATTTCGCCTTCCACTCCTTCTGAAGTCCCTGAGTTTTTATCAGATTACCGGGATGTATTTGAAGAGCCCAAATCCGGTGCCCTACCCCCTCATAGGGATTGCGACTGTGCTATTAATTTGATTCCTGGTAGTGAGTTTTCTAAGGGCCGTCTGTTTAATTTATCTGTGCCAGAGCACGCCGCTATGCGGAGTTATATAAAGGAATCCTTGGAGAAGGGTCATATTCGTCCGTCGTCATCACCATTGGGAGCAGGGTTCTTTTTTGTGGCCAAGAAGGATGGTTCTTTGAGACCTTGTATTGATTACCGCCTTCTTAATAAGATCACAGTCAAATTTCAGTATCCTTTGCTGCTGCTGTCTGATTTGTTTGCTTGGATTAAGGGGGCTAGTTGGTTCACCAGGATAGATCTGCGTGGTGCGTATAATCTTGTGCGAATTAAACAGGGTGATGAATGGAAAACGGCATTTAATACGCCCGAGGGCCATTTTGAGTACCTGGTTATGCCATTCGGGCTTTCTAATGCTCCATCTGTGTTTTAGTCCTTTATGCATGACATCTTCCGAGAGTACCTGGATGATTGTATATTTGGATGACATTTTGGTCTTTTCGGATGATTGGGAGTCTCATGTGAAGCAGGTCAGAATGGTGTACCAGGTCCTTCGTGCGAATTCCTTGTTTGTGAAGGGGTCAAAGTGTCTCTTTGGTGTTCAGAAGGTTTCATTTTTGGGTTTCATTTTTTCCCCTTCTACTATCGATATGGACCCTGTTAAAGTTCAGGCCATTCACAATTGGACTCAGCCGACATCTGTGAAGAGCTTGCAGAAGTTCCTGGGCTTTGCTAATTTTTATCGTCGCTTCATCGCTAATTTTTCCAGTATTGCTAAACCGTTGACTGATTTGACCAAGAAAGGTGCTGATGTGGTCAATTGGTCCTCTGCGGCTGTAGAGGCTTTTCAGGAGTTGAAGCGACGTTTTGCTTCTGCCCCTGTGTTGTGCCAGCCAGATGTTTCGCTCCCGTTTCAGGTCGAGGTTGATGCTTCTGAAATTGGAGCAGGGGCTGTTTTGTCGCAAAGAAGTTCTGATGGCTCAGTGATGAAACCCTGTGCCTTCTTTTCTAGAAAATTCTCGCCTGCTGAGCGCAATTATGATGTGGGCAATCGGGAGTTGTTGGCCATGAAGTGGGCATTCGAGGAGTGGCGACATTGGCTTGAAGGAGCTAAACATCGCGTGGTGGTCTTGACGGATCACAAGAATTTAACTTATCTCGAGTCTGCCAAACAGTTGATTCCTAGACAGGTTCGATGGTCGCTCTTTTTCTCCCGTTTTGATTTTGTGGTTTCATACCTTCCGGGATCTAAGAATGTGAAGGCTGACGCCCTGTCAAGGAGTTTTGTGCCTGACTCTCGGGGGGGTCCGGAGCCGGCGGGTATTCTTAAAGAAGGGGTAATTTTGTCTGCCATTTCCCCTGATTTGCGGCGTGTGCTGCAAAAGTTTCAGGCTGATAGACCTGACCGTTGTCCTACGGAGAAACTGTTTGTCCCTGATAGATGGACTAGTAGAGTTATCTCTGAGATTCATTGTTCAGTGTTGGCTGGTCATCCTGGAATCTTTGGTACCAGAGATTTGGTGGCTAGATCCTTTTGGTGGTCTTCTTTGTCACGGGATGTGCGTTCTTTTGTGCAGTCCTGTGGGACTTGTGCTCGGGCTAAGCCCTGCTGTTCTCGTGCCAGTGGGTTGCTTTTGCCCTTGCTGATCCCGAAGAGGCCCTGGACGCATATTTCCATGGATTTTATTTCAGATCTCCCTGTTTCTCAAAGGATGTCGGTCATTTGGGTGGTTTGTGATCGCTTCTCTAAGATGGTCCATTTGGTACCCTTATCTAAATTGCCTTCCTCCTCTGATTTGGTGCCATTGTTTTTCCAGCATGTGGTTCGTTTGCATGGCATTCCAGAGAACATCGTCTCGGACAGAGGTTCCCAGTTTGTTTCGAGGTTTTGGCGGTCCTTTTGCGCTAAGATGGGCATTGATTTGTCTTTTTCTTTGGCTTTCCATCCTCAGACTAATGGCCAAACCGAACGAACTAATCAGACTTTGGAGACATATCTGAGATGCTTTGTTTCTGCTGATCAGGATGATTGGGTGTCCTTCTTGCCTTTGGCTGAGTTCGCCCTCAATAATCGGGCCAGCTCGGCTCCTTTAGTTTCTACTTTTTTCTGTAATTCTGGTTTCCGTCCTCGTTTCTCTTCAGGGCAGGTTGAGCCTTCGGACTGTCCTGGTGTGGATGTGGTGGTGGACAGGTTGCAGCAGATTTGGACTCATGTGGTGGACAATTTGACATTGTCCCAGGACAAGGCTCAATGTTTCGCTAACCGCCGGCGTTGTGTTGGTCCCCGACTTCGTGTTGGGGATTTGGTTTGGTTGTCATCTCGTCACGTTCCTATGAAGGTTTCCTCTCCTAAGTTTAAGCCTCGTTTCATTGTGCCTTATAAGATTTCTGCAGTTCTTAATCCTGTGTCATTTCGTTTGGACCTTCCAGCTTCTTTTGCCATCCATAATGTGTTCCATAGGTCGTTGTTGCGGAGATACGTGGCACCTGTGGTTCCCTCCGTTGATCCCCCTGCCCCGGTGTTGGTTGAGGGGGAGTTGGAGTATGTGGTGGAGAAGATTTTGGATTCTCGTGTTTCGAGACGGAAACTTCAGTACCTGGTCAAGTGGAAGGGTTATGGTCAGGAAGATAATTCCTGGATTTTTGCCTCTGATGTTCATGCTGCCGATCTTGTTCGTGCCTTTCATCTGGCTCATCCTGATCGGCCTGGGGGCTCTGGTGAGGGTTCGGTGACCCCTCCTCTAGGGGGGGTACTGTTGTGAATTCTGTTGTCGAGCTCCCTCCTGTGGTCGTGAATGGTACTTCGGCGAGTTCTGTCTATGGGCTCCCTCTGGTGGCTATGAGTGAAGCTGCGGCTTCTGAGGTTCCTTACACAGGCGACGTGGTTTATCCTTTGGTTGGCTGCTCTATTTAACTCCTCTCAGATCGTTACTCCATGCCAGCTGTCAATGTTTTTGCATTTGTTCAGTGCGCTCCTGGATCTCTCTGGTGACCTGCCTTCTCCTGCAGAAGCTAAGTTCCTGATAGTCATTATTTGTTCTTTGTTTTCTTGTCCAGCTGGTTTTCATGATTTTGTCTTTCTAGCTGGAAGCTCTGGGATGCAGAGTGGTCCCTCCGCACCGTGAGTCGGTGCGGAGGTCTTTTTTGCACACTCTGCGTGGTCTTTTGTAGGTTTTTGTGCTGATCGCAAAGTTACCTTTCCTATCCTCTGTCTATTTAGTAAGTCTGGCCTCCCTTTGCTGAAACCTGTTTCATTTCTGCGTTTGTGACTTTCATCTTTACTCACAGTCAATATATGTGGGGGGCTTCCTTTACCTTTGGGGAATTTCTCTGAGGCAAGGTAGGCTTTATTTTCCATCTCTAGGGCTAGATAGTTCTTAGGCTGTGACGAGGCGCCTAGGTCTGGTCAGGAGCGCTCCACGGCTATTTCTAGTGTGTGTGATAGGATTAGGGCTTGCGGTCAGCAGAGTTCCCACATCCCAGAGCTCGTCCTGTATGAGGTTTAACTATCAGGTCATTCCGGGTGCTCCTAACCACCAGGTCATAACAGCTAGCGTTCTCTCAGAGAGGGTTTTTAGTGCTGCTGGTAGAATTATAACAGATAATCGCATCCACCTGTCAACTGAAAATGCTGACAGGCTGACTCTCATCAAAATGAACAAGGCCTGGATTGTGAAAAACTTCTGTGCACCACCAAGTGAAAACAGCGAAACATAACCTCAAATACATTCTCTCTTTTGGGGAGGTGTATTCTCATGCACCTCTTCACAACCACACATGGATATACGCTTCCAGATTTGGTCTATTTGTTTTTATCCTCCTCTTTATCCTCATCCTCCTCATCCAGAACCACTATATCACCAGGGTGTATGCTGCATTTTGGCCAAGGGTGCTGTGATGGCACTCTTTTATTTTTTTTTTAAAAAGGACAACACATTGGGGAATTGGGCATGACATTACATTGGGCCTACTTCTTAACTCGGTCTCCTGCAATCTGTCCTGTACCTGCCACTAGATCACCAGGGTCAACGTGCACGGTACAGTATATTTTGGCCTAGGGGGCGGTCATGCCACTCTTTTTTTTTTAAAAAAAGGATTTTACATTGGGGAATTGGGCATGACATTACTTTGGGCCTACTTCTTAACTCTGTCTCCTGCAATCTGTCCAGTTCCTGCCTATAGATCACCAGGGTGAACGTGGTCTGTAAGGGGCATTGAAGTCTAGGAGACAGCGATGGCACTTTTTTAATCAGTCCAAAAAGGACCCCACATTGGGGAATTGGGCATTGCATTCCATTGGGCTTACTTCTTAACTCTGTCTACTGCATTGTCTCTTGTTTAACTGCCACTAGATCACCAGGGTGAACGTGCTTTTTCCTGTTATAGGCCGGTGAAGTTTGGTCAAGGGGGTCTGTGATGGCACTGCTCTATTTTTACAAAAGGTACCCCCCCATTGGTGAAACCACATCCTTGTTGGCAAACACTTCATAACATTTATGTACCTTAACCCCTTAGCGACCGCCGATACGCCTTTTAACGGCGGCCGCTAAGGGTACTTAAACCACAGCGCCGTTAATTAACGGCGCTGTGGAAAAAGTGTATAGCGCCCCCCAGAGTCGGATTTTCTTTGGGGTCTCGGCTGCCGGGGGTAGCCGAGACCCCAGAGAACATGATTCGGGGGGTTTTGTACCCACCTCGCATTTGCGATCGCCGGTAATTAACCGTTTACCGGCGATCGCAAAAAAAAAAAAAACGCGATCTCTTTTTAATTTCTCTGTCCTCCGATGTGATCGCACATCGGAGGACAGAGAAAGGGGGTCCCAGATAGCCCCCCGATACTCACCTAGCTCCCCCGGTGCTCCTCGTGTCTCCCGGTGGGCGCCGCCATCTTCAAAATGGCGGGCGCATGCGCAGTGCGCCCGCCGGCCGGCCCCGTGAGAATCTTTGGGGTCTCGGCTGCCGGGGGTAGCCGAGACCCCAAAGAGCATGATCGGGGTCGGTTTTACCGACCCCCTGTTTTGCGATCGTCGGTAATTAACTGTTTACCGGCGACCGCAAAAAAAAAAAAAAAAAGTAAAGTGTAATTCTCTGTCCTCTGATGTGATCGCACATCAGAGGACAGAGAAATAGGGGGATTCGGGGACCCTATCATACTCACCTATGTCCCTGGATCCTCCTGCTGCTCCTCCTGGCCGCCGGCAAAAGAAAATGGCGGGCGCATGCGCAGTGCGCCCGCCATCTGTCTCCATCTGCTGGCCGGCAGGAGAACAGCAGTTGGGGTTAAAATTAGGGTTAGGGGTAGGGTTAGGGGTAGGGTTAGGGTTAGGGGTAGGGGTAGGGTTAGGGTTAGGGTTAGGGGTAGGGGTAGGGTTAGGGTTAGGGGTAGGGTTAGGGTTAGGGTTAGGGGTAGGGGTAGGGTTAGGGGTAGGGTTAGGGTTAGGGGTAGGGTTAGGGGTAGGGTTAGGGCTAGGGTTAGGGCTAGGGTTAGGGGTAGGGTTAGGGCTAGGGTTGGGGCTAAATTTAGGGTTAGGGTTGGGGCTAAATTTAGGGTTAGGGTTGGGGCTAAATTTAGGGTTAGGCTTCTTTAACGCTTACGTCGGTACGGGGCCGTCGCAATGCGTCGGCCCGACATACCGACGCACGTTGTGAAAATTGCTCACAACGTGGGCAGCGGCTGTAGTTTTTCAACGCATCCGCTGCCCAATCTATGTCCTGGGGAGGAGGGGGCGGAGTTACGGCCACGCATGTGCGGTCAGAAATGGCGGATGCGACGTACAAAAAAACGTTTCATTGAATGTTTTTTTGTGCCGACGGTCCGCCAAAACACAACTGATCCAGTGCACAACGGACGCGACGTGTGGCCATCCGTCACGATCCGTCGGCAATACAAGTCTATGGGCAAAAAACGCATCTTGCGGGCACATTTGCAGGATCCGTTTCTTGTCCAAAACGACGGATTGCGACGGATGCCAAATGACGCAAGTGTGAAAGTAGCCTTAGGGCTAGGGTTAGGGTTGGGGCTAAAGTTAGGGCTAGGGTTGGGGCTAAAGTTAGGGTTAGAGTTGGGATTAGGGTTAGGGTTTGGATTAGGGTTGGTATTAGGGTTAGGGTTGGCATTAGGGTTAGGGTTAGGGTTAGGTTTGGGATTAGGGTTAAGGTTAGGGTTGTGATTAGGGGTGTATTGGGATTAGGGTTAGGTTTGAGGTTAGGGTTGAGATTAGGATTAGGGGTGTGTTGGATTTAGGGTTTTGATTAGGGTTATGGTTAGGGTTGACATTAGGGTTGTTTTGGGGTAAGGATTGTGATTATGGTTAGGGTTAGTGATTAGGATTATGGATCAGGTTGGGATTAGGGTTAGGGGTGTGTTGGGGTTAGGGTTGGAGCAAGAATTGGGGGGTTTCCACTGTTTAGGTACATCAGGGGGTCTCCAAACACGACAGCCAATTTTGCGCTCAAAAAGTCAAATGGTGCTCCCTCCTTTCTGAGCTCTGCCGTGTGCCCAAACAGTGGGTTACCCCCACATATGGGGCATCAGCGTACTCAGGATAAATTGGACAACAACTTCTGGGGTCCAATTTCTCTTGTTACCCTTGTGAAAATAAAAACTTGGGGGCTACAAAATCTTTTTTTGTGAAAAAATATATATATATTTTTTTATGACTCTGCATTATAAACTTCTGTGAAGCACTTGGGCATTCAAAGTTCTCACCACACATCTAGATAAGTTCCTTGGGGGGTCTAGTTTCCAAAATGGGGTCACTTGTGCGGTGTTACTTCAGTTTAGGTACATCAGGGGCTCTGCAATCGCAACATAATGCCCACAGACCATTCTATCAAAGTCTGCATTCCAAAAAGGCGCTCCTTCCCTTCCGAGCTCTGCCGTGCGCCCAAACAGTGGTTTACCCCCACATATGGGGCATCAGCATACTCAGGATAAATTGGACAACAACTTTAGCAGTCCAATTTCTCCTGTTACCCTTGTGAAAATAAAAACTTGGGGGCTACAATATCTTTTTTGTGAAAAAAAAAAAATTTTTTATTTTCACGACTCTGCATTCTAAACTTCTGTGAAGCACTTGGGCATTCAAAGTTCTCACCACACATCTAGATAAGTTCCTTGGGGGTCTAGTTTCCAAAATGGGGTCACTTGTGGAGGGTTTCTACTGGTTAGGTACATCAGGGGCTCTGCAAACGCAACATAATGCCCGCAGACCATTCTATCAAAGTCTGCATTCCAAAAAGGCGCTCCTTCCCTTCCGAGCTCTGCCGTGCGCCCAAACAGTGGTTTACCCCCACATATGGGGCATCAGCATACTCAGGATAAATTGGACAACAACTTTAGTGGTCCAATTTCTCTTGTTACCCTTGTGAAAATAAAAACTTGGGGGCTAAAAAATCTTTTTTGTGGAAAAAAAAATATTTTTTATTTTCACGACTCTGCATTCTAAACTTCTGTGAAGCACTTGGGCATTCAAAGTTCTCACCACACATCTAGATAAGTTCCATGGGGGGTCTAGTTTCCAAAATGGGGTCACTTGTGGGGGATTTCTACTGTTTAGGCACATCAGGGGCTCTGCAAACGCGACATGGCGTCCGATCTCAATTCCAGCCAAATCTACATTGAAAAAGTAAAACGGCACTCTTTCTCTTCCAAGCTCTGCGGTGCGCCCAAACAGTGGTTTACCCCCACATATTGGGTATCGACGTACTCAGGAGAAATTGCACAACAACGTTAGTGGTCTAATTTCTCCTGTTACCCTTGTGAAAATAAAAATTTGTGGGCAAAAAGATCATTTTTGTAGAAAAAATGCGATTTTTTTTTTCACGGCTCTACGTTATAAACTTCTGTGAAGCACATGGGGGTTCAAAGTGCTCACCACACATCTAGATAAGTTCCTTAAGGGGTCTAGTTTCCAAAATGGGGTCACTTGTGGGGGGTTTCCACTGTTTAGGCACATCAGGGGCTCTCCAAACGCGACATGGCGTCCAATCTCAATTCCAGCCAATTCTACATTGAAAAAGTAAAACGGCACTCCTTCTCTTCCAAGCTCTGCGGTGCGCCCTAACAGTGGTTTACCCTCACATATGGGGTATCAGCGTACTTGGGAGAAATTGCACAACAACTTTTGTGGTCTAATTTCTCCTGTTACCCTTGTGAAAATAAAAATTTGTGGGCAAAAAGATCATTTTTGTAGAAAAAAGGTTTTTTTTTTTTTTTTTATGGCTCTACATTATAAACTTCTGTGAAGCACATGGGGGTTCAAAGTGCTCACCACACATCTAGATAAGTTCCTTAAGTGGTCTAGTTTCCAAAATGGGGTCACTTGTGGGGGGTTTCCACTGTTTAGGCACATCAGGGGCTCTCCAAACGCGACATGGCGTCCAATCTCAATTCCAGCCAATTCTTCATTGAAAAAGTAAAACGGCGCTCCTTCACTTCACTTCCAAGCTCTACGGTGCGCCCAAACAGTGGTTTACCCTCACATATGGGGTATTGACATATTCAGGAGAAATCGCACAACAACTTTTGTGGTCTAATTTCTCCTGTTACCCTTGTGAAAATAAGAATTTGTGGGCGAAAAGATTATTTTTGTGTAAACAAAAGCGATTTTTTATTTTCACGGCTCTGCGTTATAAACTTCTGTGAAGCTCTTGGGGGTTCAAAGTGCTCACCACACATCTAGATAAGTTCCTTAAGGGGTCTAGTTTCCAAAATGGTGTCACTTGTGGGGAGTTTCCACTGTTTAGGCACATCAGTGGCTCTCTAAACGTGACATGGCGTCCGATCTCAATTCCAGCCAATTCTGCATTGAAAAAGTCAAACGGCGCTCCTTCACTTCCAAGTTCTGCGATGTGCCCAAAAAGTGGTTTACCCCCACATATGGGGTATTGGCGTATTCAGGAGAAATTGCATAACAAAATTTATGGTTACATTTCGGATTTTACACTTGTGAAAATAAAAAAAATGGTTCTGAATTAAGATGTTTGCAAAAAAAAGTTAAATGTTCATTTTTTCCTTCCACATTGTTTCAGTTCCTGTGAAGCACGTAAAGGGTTAATAAACTTCTTGAATGTGGTTTTGAGAACCTTGAGGGGTGTAATTTTTAGAATGGTGTCACACTTCATTATTTTCTATCATATAGACCCCTCAAAATGACTTCAAATGTGATGTGGTCCCTAAAAAAAAATGGTGTTGTAAAAATGAGAAATTGCTGGTCAACTTTTAACCCTTATAACTCCCTAACAAAAAAAAATTTTGTTTCCAAAATTGTGCTGATGTAAAGTAGACATGTGGGAAATGTTATTTATTAACTATTTTTCGTGACATATCTCTCTGATTTAAGGGCATAAAAATACAAAGTTTGAAAATTGCAAAATTTTAAAAATTTTCGCCATATTTCCGTTTTTTTCATAAATAATCACAAGTAATATCGAAGAAATGTTACCACTAACATGAAGTACAATATGTCACGAAAAAACAATCTCAGAATCAGCGGGATCCGTTGAAGCGTTCCAGTTCCGTTTAACCTCATAAAGTGACAGTGGTCAGAATTGCAAAAATTGGCTCGGTCATTAAGTACCAAATTGGCTCTGTCACTAAGGGGTTAAAGAGCTCACTTGAAAAGCTCCTTTTTGTGTTGCCTGGTTGCTATCATTGGACACAATAGACTTCATATAAATTTGATAAAGCAAACTTTGCCTCAGTAGTTCTTAAAAAATATAGCTTTGTCCTTGCGAGCCTTAACTTTGTCTGCCTCAAATGTACAAATGAAGAATATACAAATGGTGATTTGTAAACAAGATTGAAATACTGAATGCATTCAGACAATCACATAGCTGCATTTCTTGTAAAACATTTAGAGATATGACAGACAATGCTCATAGTGACACAATCTTGATAAATGTTTGTTTATTCACTTCACAAACAGCTTCCCATGAATACCAGCAACTCAGTGTGAGTAAATCAGAGGACACTGCGTGGCGGGATCTCTGGCTGCGTGGCCGCACAGGCGCAGTTATCCTGACACCAAAAGATGTCAGAAGATGGGCAGCGCTAACTGCGCATGGCCAAGGGTTAACACAACAGCGCGGGCTCTGTGACAGATTCAAACAACGCTGAGGAGGTGGCGCCTGGTGCCAAAGGGGTATGAATGCAGGCTGTACTGCGTCTCATTGCGAAGGAAAGTCCCACCTCCGGGACGGTTTCACGTTATGAGGGGACACATATTTTATAATTGTTAAGTGCAGCGTCTGCAAGGAGCATAACTAAAAGACCCACCTGTTTCTTGTGCAGCATTACTGCTGCACAAGGTGGCTCTTAGAGTTACAAACGCCTGAGAGGGGGGACAGGTTCCCTTTAATTGCAATTATTGTGCCAACGTGGCGGTCGCATGACACGTTGCCGGATACACAGCAGGGGAGCAGCTGGCGTTACTGAACCCCACTAACACATTGGCGAGGTGTTTAGCTCTGTGCAAACAGCACTTCCGGGCAGCAACCAGTGGTGTTGGAGCCCAGGTACAGCAAGAAGAGCAGAGTGTAGGCCGAAGCCTGCACTGGAGGCATTTCAATGTCTGTTATTGTGCCAGCATGGTGGTCGCATGACACGTTGCCGGATACACAGCAGGGGAGCAGCTGGCTTTACTGAACCCCACTAACACATTGGCGAGGTGTTTGGCTCTGTGCAAACAGCACTTCCGGGCAGCAACCAGCGGTGTTGGAGCCCAGGTACAGCAAGAGGAGCAGAGTGAAGGCCGAAACCTGCACTGGAGGCATTTGAATGTCTGTTATTGTACCAGTGTGGCGGTCGCATGACACGTTGCCGGATACACAGCAGGGAGCAGCTGGCATTACTGAACCCCACTAACACATTGACTGGAGCTTTTTTCGTTTATCGCTCCCCTTCTTTCCAGAGCCATATTGTTTCCGTCACTATGGCCATGTGAGGGCTTATATTTTGCCGGACAAGTTCTACTTTTGAATGACACCATTGGTTTTAGCATGTCGTGTAACAGAAAATGTGAAAAAAATTCAAAGTGAGATGAAATTGCTAAAAAGTGCAATCCCACACTTGTTTTTTGCTTGCCTTTTTGCTAGGTTCACTAAATGCTAAGACTGCGTGCACACGTTGCGGATTTGATTGCATATCCACAGCGTTTTTTGCTGTACAGAATTGCATCAAATCCGCAGTGTAGTGCACAACCAATGTAAGTCTATGGGAGCCGCAGACTTGTTGTGCACATGCTGCGGAAAAGGCCGCACCGAAGCGCAGCTTTTTTTTTTCCGCAGCATGTCACTTCTTTTGTGCCGAACTGCAGCGTTTCTGCACCCTTACGCCGGGATCACACTACAGCGAGATACGGCCGAGTCTCGCAGGTTAAAACCAAGCTCTGGCATCGGCACTCCGGAGCAGAGCGTGTGGCCGCATAGCAATACATGGAGCCACACGCTCCGCTCCGGAGTGCCGGTGCCAGAGCTTGTATTTAACCTGCGAGACTCGGCCGTAGCTCGCTGTAGTGTGACTCCGGCCTTACACTTTCATTGAGATGCAAAAAATATCTGCAGTTTTGCTGCGTTTGTGGGTCCGAGAAATGCTGCAGTTCAGAAGGAGGGAAGTGTGTGGGCGGTGACCAGGGCCAGACTGGCCATCGGGCACTTCTGACAAATGCCAGAAGGGCCGGTGCCAGTAGTGGGCCGCTGCACTCTTTCCCCCTTACTCCCGCCAGTCCCGCCGCCGCATTCAACTATACCGGCGTCTATGACGCCGGTATAGTTCAATGCAATGATGGAGGAGAGAGCATCCGCTGACGCTCCCTCTCCCATCATTCCCCGCTCTGCCTCTGACACTGCGGGTCATATCATCGCACACCTGCTGTGTCCCGGGCAGACTGCCGCCGAGACAGGAGCCAGGAGCAGTGCGGGCAAGAGGAAAGGTGAGGAGAGTGTTTTTTTTTTTACTGGACTGTGGAGCCATTATCGGGGGATGAGATGTGGATTGTGCTCTATATACCACTGTGTGGGCTGTGCTGTGTATATACCACTGTGTGGGCTGTGTATATACCACTGTGTGGGCTGTGCTGTGTATATACCACTGTGTGGGCTGTGCTGTGTATATACCACTGTGTGGGCTGTGCTGTGTATATACCACTGTGTGGGCTGTGCTGTGTATATACCACTGTGTGGGCTGTGCTGTGTATATACCACTGTGTGGGCTGTGCTGTGTATATACCACTGTGTGGGCTGTGCTGTGTATATATCACTGTGTGGGCTGTGCTGTGAATAAATCACTGTGTGGGCTGTGCTGTGTATATACCACTGTGTGGGCTGTGCTGTGTATATACCACTGTGTTGGCTGTGCTGTGTATATACCACTGTGTGGGCTGTGCTGTGTATATACCACTGTGTGGGCTGTGCTGTGTATATACCACTGTGTGGGCTGTGCTGTGTATATACCACTGTGTGGGCTGTGTATATACCACTGTGTGGGCTGTGTATATACCACTGTGGGGGCTGTGCTGTGTATATACCACTGTGTGGGCTGTGCTGTGTATATACCACTGTGTGGGCTGTGTATATACCACTGTGTGAGCTGTGCTGTGTATATACCACTGTGTGGGCTGTGTATATACCACTGTGTGGGCTGTGTATATACCACTGTGTGGGCTGTGCTGTGTATATACCACTGTGTGGGCTGTGCTGTGTATATACCACTGTGTGGGCTGTGCTGTGTATATACCACTGTGTGGGCTGTGCTGTGTATATACCACTGTGTGGGCTGTGCTGTGTATATACCACTGTGTGGGCTGTGCTGTGTATATACCACTGTGTGGGCTGTGCTGTGTATATACCACTGTGTGGGCTGTGCTGTGTATATATTACTGTGTGGGCTGTGCTGTGTATATATCACTGTGTGGGCTGTGCTGTGTATTTACCACTGTGTGGGCTGTGCTGTGTATATACCACTGTGTGGGCTGTGCTGTGTATATACCACTGCGTGGGCTGTGCTGTGTATATACCACTGTGTGGGCTGTGCTGTGTATAGTACTACGCGGGCTGTGCTGTATATACTACTACGCGGGCTGTGCTGTATATACTACGACCCGGGCTGTGCTGTATACTACTACATGGGCTGTGCTGTATACTACTACGCAGGCTGTGCTATATTATGCAGGCTGTGCTATATACTATGCAAGTTGTGCTATATTATATGTGGGCTTTGATATATACTATGGGAGGTATATTATATTCTATGGGGGAGGCCGTGCTATTTACTATGTGGCTGTGTTATATACTATTGCGGGGGTATATTCTATTCTATGGGGGAGGCTGTCTTATATACTATGGGGGGTATATTATATTCTATGGGGGAGGCTGTCTTATATACTATGGGGGGCTGCATTATATTCTATGGGGGCTACATTATATTCAATGGGGGCTACATTATATATTATGGGGAGGTGGGCTGCATTATATTCTATGGGGGGCTGTATTAGATTTTATGAAGGATGATTGCATCATACTCTTTGATGGGGCTGCATTATATTCTATGGAGAGGTGGGCTGCATTCTATTCTATTCAGGGCTACATTATATTCTATGGGGGGCTGTATTATATTTATATTCTATGAGGGGTGATTGCATCATACTCTATGGGGGGCTGCATTATATTCTTTGGGGGGTTACATTATACTCTGGGGTGGCTGCATTATACTCAGCAAATTCAGATGTAAGGCTACTTTCACACTTGCGTCGGTACGGGGCCGTCGCAAACCTTCGGCCAGATGTACCGACGGACGTTATGCTAAATTTAGCACAACATGGGCAGCGGATGCAGTTTTACAACGCATCCGCTGCCCATTGTGATGAGCGTGGAGGAGGGGGCGGAGTTCCAGCCACGCCTGCGTGGTCGGAAATGGCAGACACGTCGCACAAAAAAAGTTACATTGAACTTTTTTTGTGTGTCGCGTCCGCCAAAACACGACAGATCCATTGCTAATACAAGTCTATGGGTACAAAACGCATCCTGCGAGCACATTTGCAGGATCCGTTTTTTTTGCCGGATCTTTTTTTACGCCGTATCCGTTTTTTCCACCTGATCGATTTTTTCTGCCAGATCCGCTTTTTTTCTCATAGAGTTGTATTAGCGCCGGAGTGCGTCTGATGGCCACACGTTTCATCCGTTTTTTGCTAGATCCGTCGCTGTGCATTTTTTCGACGTACCGAAAAACCGTTCCTCTGTATTTGTTTTCCGTCCGGCGGAAACAGCTTTTTTGACGGATCCTGCAAAAATGGATTAAATGTGTGGCCATCAGGCGCAATCCGTACCGTGCCGTACAGAATTGCATCAAATCCGCAGTGTAGTGCACAACCAATGTAAGTCTATGGGAGCCGCAGACTTGTTGTGCACATGCTGCGGAAAAGGCCGCACCGAAACGCAGCTTTTTTTTTTCCGCAGCATGTCACTTCTTTTGTGCCGAACTGCAGCGTTTCTGCACCCTTATGCCGGGATCACACTACAGCGAGATACGGCCGAGTCTCGCAGGTTAAAACCAAGCTCTGGCACCGGCACTCCGGAGCAGAGCGTGTGGCCGCATAGCAATACATGGAGCCACACGCTCCGCTCCGGAGTGCCGGTGCCAGAGCTTGAATTTAACCTGCGAGACTTGGCCACAGCTCGCTGTAGTGTGACTCTGGCCTTACACTTTCATTTAGATGTAAAAAATGTCTGCAGTTTTGCTGCGGATGTGGGTTCGAGAAACACTGCAGTTCATAAGGAGGGAAGTGTGTGGGCGGTGACCAGGGCCGGGCTGGCCATCGGGCACTTCTGGCAAATGCCAGAAGGGCCGGTGCCAGTAGTGGGCCGCTGCACTCTTTCCCCCCTACTCCCGCCAGTGCCGCCGCCGCATTCAACTATACCGGCATCTATGACGCCGGTATAGTTCAATGCAATGATGGAGGAGAGAGCGTCCACTGACGCTCCCTCTCCCATCATTCCCCGCTCTGCCTCTGACACTGCGGGTGCTCGATGATGTCATATCATCGCACACCTGCTGTGTCCCGGGCAGACTGCCGCCGAGACAGGAGACAGGAGCAGCGCGGGCAAGAGGAAAGGTGAGGAGAGTGTTTTTTTTTTTTACTCGACTGTGGAGCCATTATCGGGGGATGAGATGTGGATTGTGTAGTATATACCACTGTGTTGGCTGTGCTGTGTATATACCACCGTGTGGGCTGTGTATATACCACTGTGTGTGCTGTGCTGTGTATATACCACTGTGTGGGCTTTGCTGTGTATATACCACTGTGTGGGCTGTGCTGTGTATATACCACTGTGTAGGCTGTGCTGTGTATATACCACTGTGTGGGCTGTGCTGTGTATATACCACTGTATGGGCTGTGTATATACCACTGTGTGGGCTGTGCTGTGTATATACCACTGTGTGGGCTGTGCTGTGTATATACCACTGTGTGGGCTGTGCTGTGCATATACCACTGTGTGGGCTGTGCTGTGTATATACCACTGTGTGGACTGTGCTGTGTATATATCACTGTGTGGGCTGTGCTGTGAATAAATCACTGTGTGGGCTGTGCTGTGTATATACCACTGTGTGGGCTGTGCTGTGTATATACCACTGTGTGGGCTGTGCTGTGTATATACCACTGTGTGGGCTGTGCTGTGTATATATCACTGTGTGGGCTGTGCTGTGAATAAATCACTGTGTGGGCTGTGCTGTGTATATACCACTGTGTGGGCTGTGCTGTGTATATACCACTGTGTGGGCTGTGCTGTGTATATACCACTGTGTGGGCTGTGCTGTGTATATACCACTGTGTGGGCTGTGCTGTGTATACTACTACGCGGGCTGTGCTGTATATACTACTATGTGGGCTGTGCTGTATATACTACAACCCGGGCTGTGGGGTATACTACTACATGGGCTGTGCTGTATACTACTACACGGGCTGTGCTGTATGCTACTACACGGGCTGTGCTGTATACTACTACGCAGGCTGTGCTATATTATGCAGGCTGTGCTATATACTATGCAAGTTGTGCTATATTATATGCGGGCTTTGATATATACTATGGGAGGTATATTATATTCTATGGGGGAGGCCGTGTTATATACTATGTGGCTGTGTTATATACTATTGCGGGGGTATATTCTATTCTATGGGGGAGGCTGTCTTATATACTATGGTGGGCTGCATCATATTCTATGGGGGCTACATTATATTCAATGGGGGCTATATTATATATTATGGGGAGGTGGGCTGCATTATATTCTATGGGGGGCTATATTAGATTTTATGAGGGATGATTGCATCATACTCTTTGATGGGGCTGCATTATATTCTATGGGGAGGTGGGCTGCATTCTATTCTATTCGGGGCTACATTATATTCTATGGGGGGCTGTATTATATTTACATTCTATGAGGGGTGATTGCATCATACTCTATGGGGGGCTGCATTATATTCTTTGGGGGGTTACATTATACTCTGGGGTGGCTGCATTATACTCAGCAAATTCAGATGTAAGGCTACTTTCACACTTGCGTCGGTACGGGGCCGTCGCAAACCTTCGGCCAGATGTACCGACGGACGTTATGCTAAATTTAGCACAACATGGGCAGCGGATGCAGTTTTACAACGCATCCGCTGCCCATTGTGATGAGCGTGGAGGAGGGGGCGGAGTTCCAGCCACACATGCGCGGTCGGAAATGGCAGACACATCGCACAAAAAAAGTTACATTGAACTTTTTTTGTGCGTCGCGTCTGCCAAAACACGACAGATCCATTGCTAATACAAGTCTATGGGTACAAAACGCATCCTGCGAGCACATTTGCAGGATCCGTTTTTTTTCGCCGGATCTTTTTTTACGCCGTATCCGTTTTTTTCCACCTGATCATTTTTTTCCGCCAGATCTGTTTTTTTCTCATAGAGTTGTATTAGCGCCGGAGTGCGTCTGATGGCCACACGTTTCATCCGTTTTTTGCTAGATCCGACGTACCGAAAAACCGTTCCTCTGTATGTGTTTTCCGTCCGGCGAAAACAGCTTTTTTGACGGATTCTGCAAAAACGGATTAAATGTGTGGCCATCAGGCGCAATCCGGCGCTAATACAACTCTATGAGAAAAAACAGATCTGGCCGAAAAAAAAACATCCGGTGGAAAAAAATGGATCCGGCGGAAAAAAACTGATCCGGTTGAAAAAAACGGATCTGGTGGAAAAAAACGATCCAGTGCAAAGAAACAGATCCTGCAAATGGGCTCGCAGGATGCGTTTTACCCATAGACTTGTATTAGCGACGGATCGTGACGGATGGCCAGACATCGCCTCCGTCATGCTACGGATCCGTCGTGTTTTGGCGGACCGTCGGCACGAAAACACATTCAAGTGAAAGTTTTTTTGGCCGTCGCGCCTGCCATTTTCTACCGCGCATGCGCGGCAGAAACTCCGCTCCCTCCTCCTCCTCCACCCACTTCAGAATGGGCAGCGGATGCGTTGAAAAACTGCATCCGCTGCCCACGTCGTGCACAAATTTCACAACGTGCGTCGGTACATCGGCCCGACGCATAGCGATGGACCCGTACCGACGCAAGAGTGAAAGAGGCCTTAATGAGCAATGAATTTTTAAAAAAAAAAGCGGAAAAAAACGGCGTGGGCTCCCGCGCAATTTTCTGCAGCAGATGGAAAAAGCCGACGGCCGGGGCCAATATCTGTAGCCTGCTATGAATACCAGCCCGCAGCTGTCTGCGTAGCCTTTACTGGCTATTAAAATAGGGGGACCTCCCCAAAAAATGACGTGAGGTTCCCCTATATTTTATAGCCAGAAAGGCTACGCAGACAGCTGCAGGCTGATATTCATAGCCTAGAGAGGGGCCATGGATATTGCCCCCCCCCCCCCAGGCTACAAATACCAGTCCGCAGCCGCCCCAGAAATGGCGCATCTGTAAGATGCGCCAATTCTGGCACTTAGCCCCTCTCTTCCCACTCCCGATTAGCGGTGGGATATGGGGTAATAAGGGGTTTATGTCACCTTGCTATTGTAAGGTGACATTAAGCCGGGTTAATAACGGAGAGGCGTCAATAAGACGCCTATCCATTATTAATCCAATAGTAAGAAAGGGTTAATAAAACACACACACATTTGGAAAAAAGTATTTTAATATTCTTCATTTAACCATACTTACCATACTTCAGCGCCTGCAAAAAAAAGTAAAATAATAAACCGTATACTACCTTTCCGCCGTAACGAGGGTCCCACGACAATCTTCCCTATAGAACAGTGACATTGGGTGATGTCACTGCTCTATAGGACCCTCAGTGACACACTGACAGGAGACAATGGCTCCTGCAGTGCATCACTGAGGTTACTATAGTTCACTGGTCTCACTTTATGGCAATTGCTGCGTGGGAAAATGTCTCACCCAGCAATGCCAATAGTGAGACTAGGGACTATTTTCTCACAGGTGCATAGGAATACTTTGTGAGGAATACATGATGGAAGGATACCTTCCATCATTGTGTTCCTGGAGCCTCTGGAGAGCGGTCGCATCAGCTGATGCTCGCATGGTGCATGTTGCATGTTGTTGCATGGTGCATGTCGTCGCATGGTGCATGTCGTTGCATGGTGCATGTCGCATGTTGTTGCATGGTGCATGTCGTCGCATGGTGCATGTCGCATGTCGTCGCATGGTGCATGTCGTCGCATGGTGCATGTCGTCGCATGGTGCATGTCGCATGTCGTCGCATGTAGCATGTCGCATGGTGCATGTCGTCGCATGGTGCATGTCATTGCATGGTGCATGTCGTTGCATGTCGTCGCATGGTGCATGTCGCATGTTGTCTCATGGTGCATGTCGTGGCATGGTGCATGTCGTCGCATGGTGCATGTCGTCGCATGGTGCATGTAGCATGTCGCGTGGTGCATGTTGTCGCATGGTGCATGCCGCATGTCGTCGCATGGTGCATGTCGCATGTCGTCGCATGGTGCATGTCACATGGTGCATGTCGTCGCATGGTGCATGTCGCCGCATGGTGCATGTCGCCGCATGGTGAATGTCGTCGCATGGTGCATGGCGCATGGTGCATGTGTTGCATGATGTCACATGGTGTGTGTTTTATGTATGTATGTATGTATGTATGTACTATGTGTTTGTTTTTTTTTACATTCAACACATTAGCCGGATGATGGGACTACTACTGTCCCATCATTGGCTAATGTGTCACTCACTGTCAGTGTAGCAGGCAGAGCCCGATGGGACTTGTAGTCCCATCGGACGATGCCTGCACACACACACACACCACACACTACACACACACCCTGCAGCGGACCCCAGCACGTACATACCGGCGCCGGCAGGCAGACACCGGCGCCGGTCCGCACACACCGGCGCCGACCCCCGGTGACCGCTCACCGCAGCACAGTCCCGCCCGCAGATCCCAGCAGCAGTGAGCACACACAGTCAGCCCCGCCCGCCCCCAGCACAGCCCTGCAGGCAGCCCCCAGCACCGCCCACAGCCCAGTCACTCTTGATGAGTGACTGCTGACTGTGAGGCTGGGTCACGCCTGCTGCTGACGTCACATCAATTTTCAGAGCCTGGAAATGAGTGGCGGCTGCAACCTGGGGGTCACGTGACCCGGACTCAGCAGCCAGAATAGCGCCGCTCACAGGCGAAAACGGCAATGGAAGGTAATTGCACAAATCATTAGGGGCCCGGGGGGGGGTACATTGGGGGGTTAATTGAAAGTAGTGGAGAACCCCTTTAAACCTTGGCCATGCGCAGTTAGTGCTGCCCATCTTCTAACATCATTTGGTGTCATGGTGGATGTGGCTGTGCGGCCGTGCTTGCAGAGATCACGCCACTCTGTGTCTTCTGATTTAGTCCCACTGCAGGGCTGGGATTCCGGAGCCTGCGCAGTGCATATCTTCGCCTCTCCCTACTGTCCATCCGCCTTCTTCGGAGTGTGTAGCGTCACGGCCGTGGCATGTGAATTGGTATCCGCTGACGCCACACTGTCTGTAGAAGGAGGAGGGAGAAGAGGGAGAGGCGAAGATATGCACTGCGCAGGCCCTTGAATCACAGCACCACAGTGTGACTAAATCAGAAGACACAGCATGGCGTGATCTCTGCAAGTGCGGCCGCACAGGCACAATGACATCAAATGATGGCAGAAGATGGGCAGCGCTAACTGTGCATGCCCAAGGTTAAACATTACAGCGTAGGCTCCGGGACAGATGCAAACAATGCTGAGGAGGCGGCGCTCGGCACCATGGAGGTATGAATGCCGGCTGTGATGCGTCTCGTTGCAAAGGAAAGTCCCACCTACGGGACGGATTCACGGTATGAGGGGACACATATTTAATAAGTGTTAAGTGCAGCATGTGCAAAAAGCATAACAAAAAGAGCCACCTGTTCCTTGTGCAGCATTACTGCTACACAAGGTGGCTCTTTAAGTTACAAATGCCTGGGGGGAGGGGACAGGTTCCCTTTTATTTGATGTTATTGTGCCAGCGTGGCTTTTGCTGGACACATTGCCGGCTACACAGCAGGGGAACAGCTGGCGCTGCTGAACCCCACTGACACGTGAGCGAGTGTTTTTTTCTGTGTAGCCAGCACTTCCGGGTGACAACTGACAGTGTTGAAACCCAGGGAATCCAAGAGGAGCAGAGTGTAGGCCGAAGCCTGAACTGGAGGCAGGTAAATGTCTGTTATTGTGCCAGCGTGGCTTTTGCTGGACATGTTGCCAACTACACAGCAGGGGAACAGCTGGCGTTGCTGAACCCCACTGACACGTGAGCGAGTGTTTTTTCTGTGTAGCCAGCACTTCCGGGTGACAACTGACAGTGTTGAAACCCAGGGAATCCAGTAGGCCGAAGCCTGCACTGGAAGGTAAATGTCTGTTATTGTGCCAGCGTGGCTTTTGCTGGACACGTTGCCGGCTACACAGCAGGGGAACAGCTGGCGCTGCTGAACCCCACTGACACGTGAGCGAGTGTTTTTTCTGTGTAGCCAGCACTTCCGGGCGACAACTGACAGTGTTGAAACCCAGGGAATACAAGAGGAGCAGAGTGTAGGCCGAAGCCTGCACTGGAGGCAGGTAAATGTCTGTTATTGTGCCAGCGTGGCTTTTGCCAGTGTGACAAAATCAGAAGACACTGCGGGGCGTGATCTCTGGCAGCGCGCCTGCACAGGCACAGTCAGCATGACATCAAATGATGTCAGAAGATGGGCTGCGCTAACTGTGCACGTCCAAGGTTAAACATAACAGCACAGGCTCCAGGACAGATGCAAACAACGCTGAGGAGGCAGGGCTCGGCACCATGGGGGTATGAATGCCGGCTGTGCTACGTCTCATAGCAAAGGAAAATATAGTGGTATAGAAGATGCAAAGCACAGCCGAGGAGGGAGGTGCACAGTCAATAGGTGCCCAAACCTTGATGTATAGATTACAAGTGACTAGCACACTCCAAGGAATTGTGATGCAAAATAAAGGGGTTTATTACGTACAAAGTCACAAACGTTTCGGTCAACACTTGACCTTCATCAGTGTGCTAGAAAGAAAATTATATACAGAACAAAAAATATATTAACAAAACTAGGAGTGTAACAAAAAATGGTGATAACAAAACAACAAAAGTATATACATCACGAGAACAACAAAGTCATAAGACGTAAAGAAATTGACAATCATGGAGTACAAACAACAAGACCACGTCTATGTATGAATACAGCTGCAGATCGATATATGTGCATGGAACCACAAGAATAGATCATAAGCACCAGTGTGGGACTATGAAGAATATAGTGGCATGGCAAGGAGAAGAATATAGTAGCATGGCAGTGGAGAGAGGGGGGAGTGGCAATGTCTATGATATGAGACCTACCTAAGTACACTTGTATGCTTGAGAGAGCCCCAATGAGGAGTACTATATATTGCATCTATAGAGAACGAAAATAAAATAATGACCTATACAGCAGTGGTGCCGTTGCAGTGTGCTATGTGAGACTAAACATAGTCGTAGCATAAGGGTACGTACCAATTAGATAGTTCTGGTGAGAATGAGCCAGATAGGGTTGCAGACAATGGTCTATAGAAGAGAATATGCTGAATAAAGCGGGGGGGGTGGGTATATAGAAAAAATATATAATAAAATATCGTATATAGTAAAATACCAACTGGCTAAGATAGGGGTACATACCCGGTAAATAGATAGGCCAAAAAAAGAAAACCTTGCGGCTGTAAACCTAGACCGCCAATCTATGAGGGTGAAAAAATGTATATAAGTACACAGAACGGCTGCTGGGAGGCCTGCCACATAAGCGATAGGTGGGAATAGTATAGGGGAAAGCCCGATATAGAGAACTTACCAGCGCACAGGGGGAATGGGTCTCCGCGGTGTCCACCGCAAGAAGGTGTGAGGTAATGTGCCTAGTTCTGCTATATATAATAAGTGAAAGAGCGCGCAGTATCAGCCGGCATGTGGTCCGGAAGAGGGGCGGGGCGGTGATGACGCCGGTGTCAGCTGACAGTAGGGGGCGGTAACATGTGCGTTCCACAGAAGAGAATCAAGATGGAGGTACGTTCCAAAAGAGAAAGCGGTGAATCGCTGTGCAGGTGGCCGTAGAGTGTCACAGGCAGCAGAAGCGTGGAATCAAAATGGACGGTTCTGTAGAAACAAAACTCCAATTAGTATATGATGGTAATGGTGCTAGGGGCCACACATGGTACATATTAAAGAAACCAAAAAGATACTGTAGGCATATCATAGTGTTAAAATATGTACATATAAATGCAGTAACTCTATCAAAGGGTAAGGCATGACTAATACAAATCCCAAAATTGGTTACATGATAGACGTAAATGTACTAGTTACTAAAAAGCACATACTACTCTATATCTTATCTTTATGAGACGTGGGGTTAAGGACCCCTCTGGGTAAAATGAATGCCCATGATATAACAGAGAGTGATGTGAGGGATAGGATCCCAAAGTATGTTTACAAAGACCTGGTATAAGGACATCATGTGTGGTTCCCAATTCGTAAAATTCTTCTGTTCCAAGGGAACGGCTGCAAGTTATAGATGGTGGTGAAAAAAAAATTGCATGGTAAATAGCAGAGACACATGTATCATATAGCTCGCAAAAGGACACTGATTACATAAAGGACATTAGTTCATAGTCCCTATTAAGTCCTCTAGGGGTGAGGGTGTTGAGCTCATGGATCCAGTATGCCTCCCTACGTTTAAGCATAGAGATGCGATCCCCGCCGCGCCTAGGTGGTGTAACCTGTTCTATAATTTGAAATTTTAATTGTGACAAATTATGACCCTTTTCAATAAAGTGTGATGGAAGAGGAAGTAAAAGGTTCTTACACCGGATGGTGGATTTGTGTTTAGATATCCGTGATTTAACCAGTTGGGTGGTCTCACCCACGTACAACAAACCGCAGGGGCATTTGATTAGATATACTGCAAAATTGGTATTGCAGGTGAAAAAGCCGTTAACTTGATATCTTTTCCCAGTGTGTGGATGATGGATGCTATTGCCCTTTATAACGTTATTGCACTGGTTACAGCTGAGACAAGGGAAAGTACCCGTTTTTGGATTACTCAAGAATCGCTGGGATGGCCCAGGGTGTATGGGACCTATGTCTGCACGAACCAGACTGTCCTTAATGTTGCGGGGTCGCTTGAAACACGGAAGAAAGGGGTGTTGGAACTCTTTTACCATGGGGAATGCTGTTTGAAGGATATGCCAATGTTGGCGGATGGTTTTGTGTAATCTGTATGCCGCGGGATGGTATTGGTGCACGAATGGGATACGTGACATGGCAGAATCTCTTTCCCTCGTGGTATCGTTGGGATTAACGGTATCCAGGATACGAGGGGGATACCCTCTGTCTCGGAATTTGGACTTCATCTCTGATGTCCTCTGTACTTTGATAATAGGATCGGAGACGATTTTGGTAACTCTATGTAGCTGTGATTTAGGGATGGATTTTTTCATGTTTCTAGGATGGAAGCTATCATAGTGTAACAAACTGTTACGGTCAGTGGGTTTGGAGTATAGATCTGTCGAAAGATTGCCATTGGTATCCTTGATGACTAAAGTATCTAGGAAGCTTATTTGGTAAGGATCATGTGTTATAGTGAAATCCAATCCGGGCCATGATGTTTTAAGGAATTGAAAAAAATCTTGCAAAGTGTCTAGTCCACCCCTCCAGATACAGAAGACATCATCTATATAGCGCTTCCATGTCAAGACATGGTTCTGGAAGAGTTCGTGGGCATATATAGATGTGTTTTCGAAATGGGCCATATAAGCATTCGCGTATGGAGGTGCCACGTTCGAGCCCATAGCTGAGCCCCTTATTTGGAGATAGTAGGTATCTTCAAACAGAAAAAAATTGTTGTTAAGAACAATAGACAAGAGATCAATGCATAGGTCGATGAGATCAGGATCCATGTCGTTAGTGGAGAGAAGCCACCGGGTAGATTGTATACCATTTGTGTGGGGTATTGACGTATACAAATCTTTAACGTCGAATGAGACTAAGAGACTGTCTGGAGGGATGGGTGTAATGCTCCTAATGATTTCAAGAAAAGCTCCAGTATCTAGTAAAATAGAACTGGTATTCCTGATGAGAGGTGTCAGGATTTTCTCCAGATAGATGGAGATGGGGGCCAAAATCGAGTCTGTGGAAGCTACAATAGGTCTGCCCGGTGGATTTTGCAGATTCTTATGTATCTTAGGTAAGATATAAAAAACTGGTGATCCAACATCATCGCCTTATCTAAGATTCCGAGCGACTTCCTTAAGATCCCCCCCTGCGAAACAAGGGGCAGGGATTGGGAGCGCGAACTTCGACGCTGCACTAATCTTGAATTGCACGGGGCCACTTTAACCGAGTATCGTAAAGCCCAGAGGATTCCTCGGGGCTTAAGAGTTGCACTTCGTCCCACCCTTTTTAGTAATTCAATAGAATTTTGTACCATCACATACTAATTGGAGTTTTGTTTCTACAGAACCGTCCATTTTGATTCCACGCTTCTGCTGCCTGTGACACTCTACGGCCACCTGCACAGCGATTCACCGCTTTCTCTTTTGGAACGTACCTCCATCTTGATTCTCTTCTGTGGAACGCACATGTTACCGCCCCCTACTGTCAGCTGACACCAGCGTCATCACCGCCCCGCCCCTCTTCCGGACCACATGCCGGCTGATACTGCGCGCTCTTTCACTTATTATATATAGCAAAACTAGGCACATTACCTCACACCTTCTTGCGGTGGACACCGCGAAGACCCATTCCCCCTGTGCGCTGGTAAGTTCTCTATATCGGGCTTTCCCCTATACTATTCCCACCTATCGCTTATGTGGCAGGCCTCCCAGCAGCCGTTCTGTGTACTTATATACATTTTTTCACCCTCATAGATTGGCGGTCTAGGTTTACAGCCGCAAGGTTTTCTTTTTTTGGCCTATCTATTTACCGGGTATGTACCCCTATCTTAGCCAGTTGGTATTTTACTATATACGATATTTTATTATATATTTTTTCTATATACCCACCCCCCCGCTTTATTCAGCATATTCTCTTCTATAGACCATTGTCTGCAACCCTATCTGGCTCATTCTCACCAGAACTATCTAATTGGTACGTACCCTTATGCTACGACTATGTTTAGTCTCACATAGCACACTGCAACGGCACCACTGCTGTATAGGTCATTATTTTATTTTCGTTCTCTATAGATGCAATATATAGTACTCCTCATTGGGGCTCTCTCAAGCATACAAGTGTACTTAGGTAGGTCTCATATCATAGACATTGCCACTCCCCCCTCTCTCCACTGCCATGCTACTATATTCTTCTCCTTGCCATGCCACTATATTCTTCATAGTCCCACACTGGTGCTTATGATCTATTCTTGTGGTTCCATGCACATATATCGATCTGCAGCTGTATTCATACATAGACGTGGTCTTGTTGTTTGTACTCCATGATTGTCAATTTCTTTACGTCTTATGACTTTGTTGTTCTCGTGATGTATATACTTTTGTTGTTTTGTTATCACCATTTTTTGTTACACTCCTAGTTTTGTTAATATATTTTTTGTTCTGTATATAATTTTCTTTCTAGCACACTGATGAAGGTCAAGTGTTGACCGAAACGTTTGTGACTTTGTATGTAATAAATCCCTTTATTTTGCATCACAATTCCTTGGAGTGTGCTAGTCACTTGTAATCTATTCATCAAGGTTTGGGCACCTATTGACTGTGCACCTCCCTCCTCGGCTGTGCTTTGCATCTTCTATACCACTATATTTTCCCGTATGTTCAGCACGCCGTCATTGTCATGTCAGCCTTAACCTTCTCATACAATCCAGAGGAGACATCCAACATCATCGCCTTATCTAAGATTCCGAGCGACTTCCTTAAGATCCCCCCCTGCGAATCAAGGGGCAGGGATTGGGAGCGCGAACTTCGACGCTGCACTAATCTTGAATTGCACGGGGCCACTTTAACCGAGTATCTTAAAGCCCAGAGCATTCCTCGGGGCTTAAGAGTTGCACTTCGTCCCACCCTTTTTAGTAATTCAATAGAATTTTGTACCAAGTTTGAATTAATATTGAATAAATGCTCCTTTGATCTTATGGTTCTCACATTAGAACATTTGCACAAGGAGATCTCTGCTACCCAAGAACAAATCAAAAGCATCGAAAATCAACTCTCCTCGACTCTATCGGTGGACGATTTCAACACCCTCAAAAAGAAGATTGAGTCCAACATTACCCAACATCGCCGTGACATTGAACTTAAGAAGAGAACTAAGTTTCAGAGGGACCTTGAGGACTACGAACAAAATAGAGTTTATCAATGGCAGGACAAATCCACAATCATAAAGCCCTCCAGACAGGATGGATATCGCTCATCCAGGGACTATACTACCTCCAGAGGACTAGACGGGGGCTCCACAGGACCAAGAAACATGGACTTCATGAGAGTGACACGATCACAGGTATACAACCACTAGTTGTGAATATTTCCTCTAAATCCCTAGGAGTGGCTGAATATAGCGCCTTACAAAAAGGCCTATCTTTCTGTCCTAGTTACAGACATAATACGTTTCAAATGGACATGGACCTACAAAAGTTTTACAGATCTCTAAGGTTGAAAGTACACTTCTCCAATACTGACCAGGTTGTACCATCCAACTCACAAACCCCTCCATCTATAGGCATCACAGCAGCTAGCATTGGTCTGAGAGAAAAAAGTACATATCAGCCACCCAAAGGATCACACCCCCTAGAGACTTTTATCCAATTTGTCGATAGTTCTTTCCAAAAATTACGTAATGATATTGATAAAGGTAAGATCCATTACCCCTCCAACCTTTCAACAATTGAGCGTCAAGCCCTTAAATCCCTACAGCAGGAGGAAAGTATTATCATTAAGCCGGTGGATAAGGGAAGAGCTATAGTGGTTATGGACAAACTCCTTTATAGGAATGAGATATACCGCCAACTCGGTGACACGACCACGTATAGAAAACTTCCTCATAACCCTACAACTAGAATTCAAAATACTATTCAGACAACTCTAGAAGCTTTTCAGTCCCGTGGTATTCTTGACTGCAAAACACGAGTGTTCCTAACAAAAAAAACATCCAATCACACCAGTTTTTTATATCTTACCTAAGATACATAAGAATCTGCAAAATCCACCCGGCAGACCTATTGTAGCTTCCACAGACTCGATTTTGGCCCCCATCTCCATCTATCTGGAGAAAATCCTGACACCTCTCATCAGGAATACCAGTTCTATTTTACTAGATACTGGAGCTTTTCTTGAAATCATTAGGAGCATTACACCCATCCCTCCAGACAGTCTCTTAGTCTCATTCGACGTTAAAGATTTGTATACGTCAATACCCCACACAAATGGTATACAATCTACCCGGTGGCTTCTCTCCACTAACGACATGGATCCTGATCTCATCGACCTATGCAGTGATCTCTTGTCTATTGTTCTTAACAACAATTTTTTTCTGTTTGAAGATACCTACTATCTCCAAATAAGGGGCTCAGCTATGGGCTCAAACGTGGCACCTCCATACGCGAATGCTTATATGGCCCATTTCGAAAACACATCTATATATGCCCACAAACTCTTCCAGAACCATGTCTTGACATGGAAGCGCTATATAGATGATGTCTTCTGTATCTGGAGGGGTGGACTAGACACTTTGCAAGATTTTTTTCAATTCCTTAAAACATCATGGCCCGGATTGGATTTCACTATGACACATGATCCTTACCAAATAAGCTTCCTAGATACTTTAGTCATCAAGGATACCAATGGCAATCTTTCGACAGATCTATACTCCAAACCCACTGACCGTAACAGTTTGTTACACTATGATAGCTTCCATCCTAGAAACATGAAAAAATCCATCCCTAAATCACAGCTACATAGAGTTACCAAAATCGTCTCCGATCCTATTATCAAAGTACAGAGGATATCAGAGATGAAGTCCAAATTCCAAGACAGAGGGTATCCCCCTCGTATCCTGGATACCGTTAATCCCAACGATACCACGAGGGAAAGAGATTCTGCCATGTCACGTATCCCATTCGTGCACCAATACCATCCCGCGGCATACAGATTACACAAAACCATCCGCCAACATTGGCATATCCTTCAAACAGCATTCCCCATGGTAAAAGAGTTCCAACACCCCTTTCTTCCGTGTTTCAAGTGACCCCGCAACATTAAGGACAGTCTGGTCCGTGCAGACATAGGTCCCATACACCCTGGGCCATCCCAGCGATTCTTGAGTAATCCAAAAACGGGTACTTTCCCTTGTCTCAGCTGTAACCAGTGCAATAACGTTATAAAGGGCAATAGCATCCATCATCCACACACTGGGAAAAGATATCAAGTTAACGGCTTTTTCACCTGCAATACCAATTTTGCAGTATATCTAATCAAATGCCCCTGCGGTTTGTTGTACGTGGGTGAGACCACCCAACTGGTTAAATCACGGATATCTAAACACAAATCCACCATCCGGTGTAAGAACCTTTTACTTCCTCTTCCATCACACTTTATTGAAAAGGGTCATAATTTGTCACAATTAAAATTTCAAATTATAGAACAGGTTACACCACCTAGGCGCGGCGGGGATCGCATCTCTATGCTTAAACGTAGGGAGGCATACTGGATCCATGAGCTCAACACCCTCACCCCTAGAGGACTTAATAGGGACTATGAACTAATGTCCTTTATGTAATCAGTGTCCTTTTGCGAGCTATATGATACATGTGTCTCTGCTATTTACCATGCAATTTTTTTTCACCACCATCTATAACTTGCAGCCGTTCCCTTGGAACAGAAGAATTTTACGAATTGGGAGCCACACATGATGTCCTTATACCAGGTCTTTGTAAACATACTTTGGGATCCTATCCCTCACATCACTCTCTGTTATATCATGGGCATTCATTTTACCCAGAGGGGTCCTTAACCCCACGTCTCATAAAGATAAGATATAGAGTAGTATGTGCTTTTTAGTAACTAGTACATTTACGTCTATCATGTAACCAATTTTGGGATTTGTATTAGTCATGCCTTACCCTTTGATAGAGTTACTGCATTTATATGTACATATTTTAACACTATGATATGCCTACAGTATCTTTTTGGTTTCTTTAATATGTACCATGTGTGGCCCCTAGCACCATTACCATCATATACTAATTGGAGTTTTGTTTCTACAGAACCGTCCATTTTGATTCCACGCTTCTGCTGCCTGTGACACTCTACGGCCACCTGCACAGCGATTCACCGCTTTCTCTTTTGGAACGTACCTCCATCTTGATTCTCTTCTGTGGAACGCACATGTTACCGCCGCCTACTGTCAGCTGACACCGGCGTCATCACCGCCCCTCTTCCGGACCACATGCCGGCTGATACTGCGCGCTCTTTCACTTATTATATATAGCAGAATTAGGCACATTACCTCACACCTTCTTGCGGTGGACACCGCGGAGACCCATTCCCCCTGTGCGCTGGTAAGTTCTCTATATCGGGCTTTCCCCTATACTATTCCCACCTATCGCTTATGTGGCAGGCCTCCCAGCAGCCGTTCTGTGTACTTATATACATTTTTTCACCCTCATAGATTGACGGTCTAGGTTTACATCCACAAGGTTTTCTTTTTTTGGCCTATCTATTTACCGGGTATGTACCCCTATCTTAGCCAGTTGGTATTTTACTATATACGATATTTTATTATATATTTTTTCTATATACCCCCCCCCCCCGCTTTATTCAGCATATTCTCTTCTATAGACCAATGTCTGCAACCCTATCTGGCTCATTCTCACCAGAACTATCTAATTGGTACGTACCCTTATGCTACGACTATGTTTAGTCTCACATAGCACACTGCAACGGCACCACTGCTGTATAGGTCATTATTTTATTTTCGTTCTCTATAGATGCAATATATAGTACTCCTCATTGGGGCTCTCTCAAGCATACAAGTGTACTTAGGTAGGTCTCATATCATAGACATTGCCACTCCCCCCTCTCTCCACTGCCATGCTACTATAGTCTTCTCCTTGCCATGCCACTATATTCTTCATAGTCCCACACTGGTGCTTATGATCTATTCTTGTGGTTCCATGCACATATATCGATCTGCAGCTGTATTCATACATAGACGTGGTCTTGTTGTTTGTACTCCATGATTGTCAATTTCTTTACGTCTTATGACTTTGTTGTTCTCGTGATGTATATACTTTTGTTGTTTTGTTATCACCATTTTTTGTTACACTCCTAGTTTTGTTAATATATTTTTTGTTCTGTATATAATTTTCTTTCTAGAACACTGATGAAGGTCAAGTGTTGACCGAAACGTTTGTGACTTTGTATGTAATAAACCCCATTATTTTGCATCACAATTCCTTGGAGTGTGCTAGTCACTTGTAATCATAGCAAAGGAAAGTCTCACCTACGGGACGGTTTCACGGTATGAGGGGACACATATTTTATAAGTGTTAAGTGCAGCGTGTGCAAGAAGCAGAACTAAAGGAGCCACCTGTTCCTTGTGCAGCATTTGTGGTACACACGGTGGCTCTTTCAGTTACAGATGCCTGGGGGGGACAGGTTCCCTTTAATTGCTGTTGTAGTGCCAGCGTGGCGATCGCTGGACACGTTGCCGGATACACAGCAGGGGATCAGCGGACGTTACTGAAACCCAATAACACTGGGTCGTGTGTTGTCTGTGCAGCCAGCACTTCTGGGCAGCAACTGGCGGTGTTGGAGCCCAGGGATTAAAGTTCAGGTGGTTGAAACATGAACACAGCTGGAGACCTGGATACTGTTGGCAGCCAATTATTTAATCGGTAAGAGGAGTGGCAAATTCCTGTGAGATCCAGGCCTTGTTCATTTTCAAAAAAGTAAGCCGGTCAACATTATCGGATGATAGTCGCATGCAACGGTCTGTTAGTACACCACCTGCAGCACTAAAGACGCGTTCCGATAATACACTGGCAGCAGGGCAAGCCAGCACCTCCAATGCATACTGGCTAAGCTCTGGCCATGTATCCAGCTTAGAGACCAAAAACTTGAAGGGGGAAGAGCCGTCTGGGAGTACGCTGAGAGTGCAAGACATGTAGTCTGTCACCGTCTGAAGGACACGTGACCTCCTGCTGACTGGATCCATCACCGTCAGTGATGGTGTAGACATTTGTGGCGGGCACACAAAACTTTGCCACTGTTGGAACAGACTGGTCTTGGCTTGTGCTGGGCCACTGCTTCTGCTACCTCTTTGTGCAGAGATTCTTCCACTGCCTCTACACACAGAGCTACTTTGTAAAGCACTAGCAGTAGCAGGCGCAGCACTTCTCTCGATTGGACTGGAGAAGATGATGGACTGCACCAGTGTGTCTTGGTACAGCCGCATTTTACGCTCCCGCTGCAACGGTGGTATGAGGGTTTGCAAATTGTCCCTGTAGCGCTGGTCGAGGAGGGTGTACACCCAATAATCAGCCGTGGTAAGAATGTGGGCGATGCGGCGGTCGTTTCTCAGGCACTGCAGCATGAAATTAACCATGTGCTGCAGACTGCCAACTGGCCAAGAAATGCTGCCCCCTGCTTGAGGCGTCATGTCTGCCTGCACTGCATCACCCCACCCTCACTCTACATACTGACTACTGGAGATTTGTGTAACTCCCTCCTCTGGGAAGATGTCTACCTCCTCCTCACCAAAGGTCCCCTGCCTATTCCTTTGTGAGGAACCACGTCGCGCAGACTGTCCAGAAGCCGATGGCATTTCTGACTCCTCATCCTCAACCTCTTCCACCACCTCATCCCTTAGCGCTTGCAGGGTTCTTTCAAGCAGGCAGATAAGGGGGACAGTCATGCTGACTAGCGCATCATCTACACTCGCCATCTGTGTGGGTTCATCAAAGGCCCGCAAAACCTGGCAGATGTCCTTCATAGTGGCCCCCTCAGTGGTTGTGAAGTCTGAACGGCGCGCACTGCGACATTTTTGCGCCTGATGCAGCTGGTATTCCATTACTGCTGGCTGCTGCTCACACAACCGCTCCAACATATGTAACGTGGAATTCCACCTGGTGGGGTGGTCACATATGATGCGATGTTCCAGAAGACGGAATCGGCGCTGCAGACTTGCAATGAGCTATCTGGCCATGCTGGAACGCCGCAAGTGAGCACACTCAAGGCGGACCTTGTGCAGCAGTGCATCAAGATTCAGATAGTCCCTCAGAAAACTCTGCACAACCAAATTGAGCACATGTGCCAGACATGGGATGTGAGTGAGGTTGCCAAGGGCCAGAGCTGCCACCAGATTTCGGCCATTGTCACACACTACCATGCCTGTCTGGAGATTCGCTGGCGCAAACCACTTCTCACTCTCAGAATTGATGGCATTCCAGAGCTCTTGCGCTGTGTGGCTTTGATTCCCCAAAGAAATTAATTTAAGTACGGCCTGTTGACATTTGGCCACAGCTGTGCTCATATCAGTTGTAACAGGTAAGCGTTCACGGGTCAAGGTGGAGGTAGACCGTGATGCCTCCTGCAGCAATGATTCTGAGGAACTGGAGTATGAGGAGTCAATGTGCACAGACTGGATTCCTGCAATCCTTGGTGTTGGCAGTACACGTACAGCGCCACTCGCCATGTCTGTACCCGGCTCCACAACAATGACCCAATGGGCAGTGAGGGAAAGGTATCGTCCCTGTCCATGGTGAGTGGTCGACGCATCGGTGGTGAGGTGGACCTTGCTACTAACAGCGTTTAGTAGCGCATGTTTGATGTTTGCCTCCACATGCTTTTGCAGGGCAGGGACGGCTTGCCTGCTGAAATAAAAGCGGCTGGGCACATTGTATTGTGGGACTGCCAATGCCATCAAGTTACAGAAGCTGTCAGTCTCCACCAGCCTGAATGAGAGCATTTCCAGTGACAGAAGTTTGGCAATGCCTGCATTCAGAGCCTGTGCTCGTGGGTGATTTGCCGAGAATGGCCGCCTTTTCTCCCATACCTGTGCTACTGATGGCTGTAGACTGGGCAGGGAGTGTGAGGATGACTGTGGGTGGAATTACACTGGATCTCTGGACAACAGTGCCAGAGGTTCTTCCATGGTGATCCTGTGAGGAAGCCGAACCAGCAGTGTGTGAGCTGGAGTAAGAGGCAACAACACGAGCTGAAGAGGTGGTAGGTGCCGCTGTAGGTTGGCCTAGGTCTTCAGTGTGTTTTTGTAACTCCACCGTGTGCTTGGTCCGCACATGTTTCCACATGTTTGAGGTATTGAGGTTGCTGACATTTCTACCTCGTTTGATTTTCTGACTACACAGCTTGCATTTGACAAAGCAAATGTCATCTGCAACTGTGTAAAAAAAGGACCAGGCACTGCAAGTCTTGGGAGCGCCTGCTTTGGATTTTGGAAGAGACATTCTCCTAATGGGTGCCGAAGTGGAGGCTCCAGGCGCCGCAGTCTTACCCCTCCCTCTCCCAGCCGTTTGGGGAATCTCTTCCTCAGAGCTGCTCCCACCACCTTCCTGTTCCTCATGCCATGATGGGTCGAGGAGCTCATCATCTACGCTACCCTCTGCCACCAACTGCTTCTCCTGGATAGTCTCGGCAGCACAGTACGCACCAGAAACTGGCACCTAGGTCTCCTCATCTGATGCATACTGAGAAGTTGTAACCAGAGGCACTGTCCCACCCACCTCTTCTGATTCAGAGAGACAAAGCTGTTGGGCATCACTGCATACAGCCTCTTCTGCTGATTCTCTAATGCTGCTTGGCTGGCCCCCTGTTTCCAAGCCAAGAGATTCAGAGAACAGAAGTAGAGATGGCTCCTGTCCTAGGCTCTCTGACTGCCTGGGCAATTTGGCAGGTGGTGAAGAGACAGATGGTTGCTCTTCAGTGCTCTGTGCCTGAGAGGATGTGGCACTAATTGAAGTTGATGCGTTAGCTGCTATCCATCCGACAAACGGCTTCAATTTGTTTGTCCGCAGCAGTGGGGTACGGCGAGCTCCGACAAAGCTGCGCATGAAGGTCTGCTCCCTGCTGAAACGGGGGGATGATGAGTCACTGGTGCCCGCAGCTGGTGCAGAATCCCGACGTCCTCTCCCTGCTCCACGCCCACGTGCCTTACTCCCTGCCAAGCAGATTAAATTTTATGTCGGCTTTTGCTAGAGTGGCCTTATCTTATCTCCTACAGTGTCTATTCTTTACAGTTAGTTTGGGGCAAACTCTTTTGGCTCTGCCGTGGCATTCCTTCAATCTTCCTATTCTGTGTCATAACTTGGAAGAAAAACAAGTACCTAATTGAAGCTGTGCTAGAAGATGGATCATTCAATTATGGAACTTCAAAACCCAAGGCCTTGTCATCGATCCAGATTCTATTGCATTCTGCAAATTGTCAATGTCGTTGAATGAATGCTATTCATAATTTACTTGGTTTCTTAATTGTCATGACTGAGAATGAAATCCTGTTCCACGTTTCTGTGTGCATGGAATGAAACTCAACTCAATGTTGTCTTGCTAAGTTAACCACTTGAAAGGTTTGATCGGTGCTTACATCTTCCCTAGATTTCATAGGCTTTCCAACTTGTGGTGCTGTGGCTTAGTTGGTTAAAGTGCCTGTCTAGTAAACAGGAGATCCTGAGCTTGAATCTCAGCAGTGCCTTGTTTTCATCATCTCAAAAAGAAACTTCCTATCTTAAAAATGGGAATTTCACTTGCATGAAACCTCAAATTTATCTTGGCTATGTCTTTACTAAGGGCCAAAAAGGAAGAAAGATGGCATCAAGCATGACAACGTAAAACCAGTGGATTTTATTTTGAAATTCCTCCTCTTTATGCATCTGACTTGCTAAGCAGGCTTTCCAAAGTATCACACCTTTTTGTCCTTTGGCTTAGTTGGTCTAAGTGCCTGTTTAGTAAACAGAAAATCTTGATTTCGAACGTCAGCAGTGGTTTTCTTTCTTCATCTCAGTTTGGGTCATTTTAGCCAAAAAAAGTGGACTTTTGTTCTTGTATGACATTAAACAAGTCTTTACCGACTTCCGGGAGGCGGAGCCTGACGATGGCCGCTTTTTGAAAGAGCTCCTGAGCCATAGGCGTTTCACAATATCTTAAATGCCGCAATATTACACCACAGGCCAGGATAAGGTCCGGACAACGATCGGGATTACAGATCCAGCTCTCCGGTCGCCTCGGAGTCGCCAGACGCAGGCAGCGTCGCAGACAGTGCCATTCATAGCAGAGAGCCAGAAGCAGGAGTCGGTGGGGAAAGGGTGAGTCACACATCACCCAAAGGATCATAAATGCTTACCGAACAATAGCTGGATGTGGGTAAGCGGCGTCGGAGGGAAGCGGCAGAATCCTCGGTCCACCTGACGGTAAGAGAGGTGAAGGAGGTGAAGAAGGCGGCATAAGACCGGCACCATCTTGCAGACTCACGTGCACAGCCTCGGTGCATTCTTCCCAGACTGATATCGCAGCACCACAGCCCTGTGCCAGCACAAGCACTTTTGAATACTGTCAGGCAACAGCAGGAGGTTGGAGGCAGAGCGGAGGGAGGCAAAGGAAGATGAACGGAGAAAGTAGGGGACAGCAAAGACCTCTGGCTGTGGGCGGTGGGTACGGAGAGGGAAGTAGGAGAGACTTAGTGCCATCTTGCCTTTAAAAAGCACGCTCAGCAGTCACCAGACACAGGCAGCACCTCTAACAACTTTCATCTCGGGGCTTGCAGCAGCAGCTGAAGGAAAGGGAGCCCAGGAGATATTAAACTTAAAGGAGAAGAATTATATACACCTTTGGTGCTGTTGTTTTTCTTTGAGCAACAGTTAAAAAAAAAAAAAAAAAGTGGGCGCAATACCTGTTCCACACTGCAGAGGGCAGCAGACACTGAATCAGAATATATTTACAGCATGACAACATAATCTGATACTGATGTTGATCAACAATATAAACGACATCACTGCCTTCTGTGCACAATACTACGAGCATCTGATTTATTATGGATAAATATGTGGGCAAAAATGCCAAGGCTGGCAGAAGTGTTACACGTAACCAAACAAATACCTCTCCTACATCAAAAACTCCTGAAGCCAATAGCGATAATCCGCAATCTATTGCAAACGCTATCATAGACCCGTTTAATGCCTGAAATTGATAACCGATTGGCAGCTTTTCAAACCTCCTTGGACAAGTTAATGCCCAAGGATCACGTATTGAAGAAGCTGAACAGAGAATATCAGACTTAGAGGACTCTACCAAGGCTCTTAAGGAAAAATTAGACAATAAAGAGAAAGATATCTCTGGCCTCATGGATAAGGTAGATGACCTTGAAAACAGGTCTCGCCGCAACAACTTAAGAATTATCGGTCTCCCAGAATCGATCCCCCCTTCAGAGCTGGTTAAGGTAGCATTGGAATGGCTACCAAAGTCACTGGGCATTTTACCTACGCCGGGAGCGATGGCCATTGAAAGAGCCCATAGATTGGGACCCCCAAGGGGAGGAGAAGGGGTTAGACCACGTCCGGTCATCTTCAGAGTCCTTGACTTTCAGGACAAAACACGTATACTGTCAGCTTACAGAAAGAAGCAATCCCTATTCTATGATAGCAGCAAAATTCTCCTCTTTCAGGATTACTCGGCCGCTTTGGCAGCTAGACGCAGGGCCTTCAATCCGGTCTGCAAAATATTGGTAGACAAAAACATCCGTTTCGGGTTGCAGTACCCTACGATTCTGCGGTTCAGTATGTCAGGAAAAAACTGGTCCTTTGACGATCCAGGAAAGGCCTTGAAATTTCTTCAAAGGGATCCTCAGCCACAATCGAGCCCTGATAATGCCTGATTTACAGATGCTGATTTAGATCATTTGTCTTTGGTGATGTCGTTGTTTATGACTTTGTTTATTTACCCTTTTGGGACATGTTTATTCTCTACGCTTTGCTCACTCTGCTTTTGAGCATAGCAGTTTCAGGTTCAAAGCTTAAATTGTTAGGGATTGGGGGGAGGGGAGGTTCTTTGCGTGCACAAACATAATATTTTTATTTTAAGAGCTTTCATGCCCACTTGCTGGGATGGGAGGGGGGCTCATTCACAGCTTTTGAATAAGGGTCCAATGTTTAACAGTATGGGTGTGGGATGATGACAGATCAGGTCAATATTGAGAACCCCATGATTCGCTCTCTACAATGGTGCTCGTGGAATGTCAATGGGTTAAATACACCGATTAAGAGGAAAAAGGTACTGAATTTTTTACAAAAGAAAATTTCCATATTATTTTCCTACAGGAAACACACTGGAAAAAGGACAATCATCCATCCTTGTTCAGTAGGAAATATACTCTATGTGCCGAGGCCTCATACTCTAAAATGCAGCGGGGAGTAGCCATACTAATCCACAAATGCCTTAACTATGAAGTCCTGGATGTGTTGGAAGACCCACAGGGAAGGTTTCTTTTGGTTAGAATTGTGATAGAGGGTATGAGTTTTAGCTTGGTTAACATCTACGCCCCTAATGTTCCCGATCCACACTTTCATGCTAAAATATTAGAGAACATGGCAGGGTGGGATACGTCCCGAACAGTCATGGGAGGTGATTTCAATGAGGTGAGTGATGCTTTAATGGACAGATCTAAGATGAGGTCAACACAACATACCGCACAGGGACATTGTATACAATCTCTGTCAGACCAATTGGACTTGGTAGACATCTGGAGAATACAACACCCGCTAGAGAAAGATTACTCCCATTATTCTCATGTACATGACTCGCACGCCAGAATTGACTGTTGGCTTCTACATTCATCACTACTACCATTAGTACTGCAGACGGATATATAAAATAACCATATATCAGACCATGCTCCAGTAACATTTAAATTAAGTTTAACAAATCCAATACATCGAGAGAGAAGGTGGCGTTTCCCCTCATATTTATATCAGTCGGACGATTTTAAAAAATATCTCCAGCTATCGTGGGAAGCTTATAAAAATGATAACCGCAGTCACTGTGATGATGCACAGCTGTTTTGGATGGCCTCTAAGGCTGTGCTGAGGGGCCAGATTATCTCCTATGTCAGCCATAAATGGAATAAATTAATGAAAGGAACATTAGAAACACAAAAATCATTAACTCAAGCATATAAAGCTTTCAAATCAAACAATACACCGCTAACAAAACGGGAATTTTTGGAGGCCAAGGAGGAAGCTGATGCATTAGCACATGAGTGGGCCATGCACAATCTAGATTATCAGAAACATAAATACTTTAAATGGGGCAACAAACCGGGGAGAGTGCTGGCTGTTATGAAAGGCAATTCAGTACTACAATGGACATAGCGGTCAGAGCACATACAGTGATCTGACAATAACCCAAAATCATAGAACGAGCTCTGAGACGTGGGAACTCTGCAGACCGCAATCCCTAATCCTCTCCAAACAACACTAGAGGCAGCCGTGGATTGCGCCTAACTCTGCCTATGCAACTCGGCACAGCCTGAGAAACTAACTAGCCTGAAGATAGAAAATAAGCCTACCTTGCCTCAGAGAACTACCCCAAAGGAAAAGGCAGCCCCCCACATATAATGACTGTGAGTTAAGACGAAAAGACAAACGTAGAGATGAAATAGATTCAGCAAAGTGAGGCCCGACTTTCTTAACAGATCGAGGATAGAAAAGGTAACTTTGCGGTCTACACAAAACCCTAAAGAAAACCACGCAAAGGGGGCAAAAAGACCCTCCGTACCGAACTAACGGCACGGAGGTACACCCTTTGCGTCCCAGAGCTTCCAGCAACAAATTAGACAAGCTGGACAGAAAAAATAGCAAACAAATAGCAAAGAAGAACTTAGCTATGCAGAGCAGCAGGCCACATGAATGATCCAGGGAAAAGCAAGTCCAACACTGGAACATTGACAGGAAGCCAGGATCAAAGCATTAGGTGGAGTTAAGTAGAGAAGCACCTAACGACCTCACCAGATCACCTGAGGGAGGAAACTCAGAAGCCGCAGTACCACTTCCCTCCACCAACAGAAGCTCACAGAGAGAATCAGCCGAAGTACCACTTGTGACCACAGGAGGGAGCTCTGCCACAGAATTCACAACAGTACCCCCCCTTGAGGAGGGGTCACCGAACCCTCACCAGAGCCCCCAGGCCGACCAGGATGAGCCACATGAAAGGCACGAACAAGCACGGGAGCATGGACATCAGAGGCAAAAACCCAGGAATTATCTTCCTGAGCATAACCCTTCCATTTAACCAGATACTGGAGTTTCCGTCTAGAAACACGAGAATCCAAAATCTTCTCCACAATATACTCCAATTCCCCCTCCACCAAAACCGGGGCAGGAGGATCAACAGATGGAACCATAGGTGCCACGTATCTCCGCAACAATGACCTATGGAATACGTTATGTATGGAAAAAGAATCTGGAAGGGTCAGACGAAGACACAGGATTAAGAACCTCAGAAATCCTATACGGACCAATGAAACGAGGTTTAAACTTAGGAGAGGAAACCTTCATAGGAATATGACGAGAAGATAACCAAACCAGATCCCCAACACGAAGTCGGGGACCCACATGGCGTCTGCGATTAGCGAAACGTTGAGCCTTCTCCTGGGACAAGGTCAAATTGTCCACTACATGAGTCCAAATCTGCTGCAACCTGTCCACCACAGTATCCACACCAGGACAGTCCGAAGACTCAACCTGTCCTGAAGAGAAACGAGGATGGAACCCAGAATTGCAGAAAAATGGCGAAACCAAGGTAGCCGAGCTGGCCCGATTATTAAGGGCGAACTCAGCCAAAGGCAAAAAGGACACCCAGTCATCCTGATCGGCAGAAACAAAGCATCTCAGATATGTTTCCAAGGTCTGATTGGTTCGTTCGGTCTGGCCATTAGTCTGAGGATGGAAAGCCGAGGAAAAAGACAAGTCAATGCCCATCCTACCACAAAAGGCTCGCCAAAACCTCGAAACAAACTGGGAACCTCTGTCAGAAACGATATTCTCTGGAATGCCATGTAAACGAACCACATGCTGGAAGAACAATGGCACCAAATCAGAGGAGGAAGGCAATTTAGACAAGGGTACCAGATGGACCATCTTAGAAAAGCGATCACAGACCACCCAAATGACCGACATCCTTTGAGAAACGGGAAGATCAGAAATAAAATCCATAGAGATATGTGTCCAAGGCCTCTTCGGGACTGGCAAGGGCAAAAGCAACCCACTGGCACGAGAACAGCAGGGCTTAGCCCGAGCACAAATCCCACAGGACTGCACAAAAACACGCACATCCCACGACAGAGACGGCCACCAAAAGGATCTAGCCACCAACTCTCTGGTACCAAAGATTCCAGGATGACCAGCCAACACCGAACAATGAACCTCAGAGATAACTTTATTGGTCCACCTATCAGGGACAAACAGTCTCTCCGCTGGACAACGATCAGGTTTATTAGCCTGAAATTTTTGCAGCACCCGCCGCAAATCAGGGGAGATGGCAGACACAATTACTCCTTCCTTGAGGATACCCGCCGGCTCAGACAAACCCGGAGAGTCGGTCACAAAACTCCTAGATAGAGCATCCGCCTTCACATTTTTAGAGCCCGGAAGGTACGAAATCACAAAGTCAAAACGGGCAAAAAACAGCGACCAACGAGCCTGTCTAGGATTCAACCGCTTAGCAGACTCAAGATAAGTCAAGTTCTTATGATCAGTCAATACCACCACGCGATGCTTAGCTCCTTCAAGCCAATGACGCCACTCCTCGAATGCCCACTTCATGGCCAGCAACTCTCGGTTGCCCACATCATAATTTCGCTCAGCAGGCGAAAACTTCCTGGAAAAAAAAGCGCATGGTTTCATCACTGAGCAATCAGAACCTCTCTGCGACAAAACAGCCCCTGCTCCAATCTCAGAAGCATCAACCTCGACCTGGAACGGAAGAGAAACATCTGGTTGACACAACACAGGGGCAGAAGAAAAACGACGCTTCAAGTCTTGAAAAGCTTCCACAGCAGCAGAAGACCAATTGACCAAATCAGCACCCTTCTTGGTCAAATCGGTCAATGGTTTGGCAATACTAGAAAAATTGCAGATGAAGCGACGATAAAAATTAGCAAAGCCCAGGAACTTTTGCAGACTTTTCAGAGATGTCGGCTGAGTCCAATCATGGATGGCTTGGACCTTAACCGGATCCATCTCGATAGTAGAAGGGGAAAAGATGAACCCCAAAAATGAAACCTTCTGCACACCAAAGAGACACTTTGATCCCTTCACAAACAAAGAATTAGCACGCAGGACCTGAAAAACTGTTCTGACCTGCTTCACATGAGACTCCCAATCATCTGAGAAGATCAAAATGTCATCCAAGTACACAATCAGGAATTTATCCAGGTACTCTCGGAAGATGTCATGCATATAGGACTGAAACACTAATGGAGCATTGGCAAGTCCGAATGGCATCACTAGATACTCAAAATGACCCTCGGGCATATTAAATGCAGTTTTCCATTCATCTCCTCGCCTGATTCGCACCAGATTATACGCACCACGAAGATCTATCTTGGTGAACCAACTAGCCCCCTTAATCCGAGCAAACAAATCAGATAACAATGGCAAGGGGTACTGAAATTTAACCGTGATCTTATTTAGAAGGCGGTAATCTATACAAGGTCTCAGCGAACCATCCTTCTTGGCTACAAAAAAGAACCCTGCTCCTAATGGTGACGATGACGGGCGAATATGCCCCTTCTCCAGGGATTCCTGCACATAACTGCGCATAGCGGCGTGCTCAGGCACGGATAAATTAAACAGTCGACCTTTTGGGAATTTACTACCAGGAATCAAATTGATAGCACAATCACAATCCCTATGCGGAGGTAGGGCATCGGACTTGGGCTCATCAAATACATCCCGGTAATCAGACAAGAACTCTGTAACCTCAGAAGGGGTGGATGACGAAATTGACAGAAATGGAACATCACCATGTACCCCCTGACAACCCCAGCTGGACACCGACATGGATTTCCAATCTAATACTGGATTATGGGCTTGTAGCCATGGCAACCCCAACACGACCACATCATGCAGATTATGCAACACCAGAAAGCGAATAACCTCCTGATGTGCAGGAGCCATGCACATGGTCAGCTGGGTCCAGTATTGAGGCTTATTCTTGACCAAAGGCATGGCATCAATTCCTCTCAATGGAATAGGACACTGCAAGGGCTCTAAGAGAAACCCACAACGCTTAGCATACTCCAAGTCCATCAAATTCAGGGCAGCGCCTGAATCCACAAATGCCATGACAGAATACGATGACAAAGAGCAGATCAAGGTAACGGACAGAAGAAATTTTGACTGTACCGTACCAATGGTGGCAGACCTAGCGAACCGCTTAGTGCACTTAGGACAATCAGAGATAGCATGAGTGGAATCACCACAGTAGAAACACAGCCCATTCAGACGTCTGTGTTCTTGCCGTTTAACTCTGGTCAAAGTCCTATCGCACTGCATAGGCTCAGGTTTAAGCTCAGGTAATACCGCCAAATGGTGCACAGATTTACGCTCACGCAAGCGTCGACCGATCTGAATGGCCAAAGACATAGACTCATTCAAACCAGCAGGCATAGGAAATCCCACCATGACATCCTTAAGGGCTTCAGAGAGACCCTTTCTGAACATAGCTGCCAGCGCAGATTCATTCCATTGAGTGAGCACGGACCACTTTCTAAATTTCTGACAATATACCTCTATCTCATCCTGACCCTGACAAAGAGCCAGCAAATTTTTCTCTGCCTGATCCACTGAATTAGGTTCATCGTACAGCAATCCGAGCGCCAGGAAAAACGCATCAATATTACTCAATGCAGGATCTCCTGGCGCAAGAGAAAATGCCCAGTCCTGAGGGTCGCCGCGCAAAAAAGAAATAACAATCAAAACCTGTTGAACTGGATCACCAGAGGAGCGAGGTTTCAAGGCCAGAAATAATTTACAATTATTTTTGAAACTCAGAAACTTAGTTCTATCTCCAAAAAACAAATCAGGAATAGGAATTCTTGGTTCCAACATAGCTTTCTGATCAATAGTGTCTTGAATCTTTTGTACTCTTGCCAAGAGCTGATCCACAAATGAAGACAGACTTCTAATGTCCATTGCTACACCTGTGTACTGAACCACCCAAATGTCTAGGGGAAAAAAAAAGGCAAAACACAGTGCAAAGAAAAAAAAATGGTCTCAGAACTTCTTTTTTCCCTCTATTGAGAATCATTAGTACTTTGGGCTTCCTGTACTGTTATGAAAGGCAATTCAGTACTACAATGGACATAGCGTTTAGAGCACATACAGTGATCTGACAATAACCCAAAATCATAGAACGAACTCTGAGACGTGGGACCTCTGCAGACTGCAATCCCTAATCCTCTCCAAACAACACTAGAGGCAGCCGTGGATTGCACCTAACTCTGCCTATGCAACTCGGCACAGCCTGAGAAACTAACTAGCCTGAAGATAGAAAATAAGCCTACCTTGCCTCAGAGAAATACCCCAAAGGAAAAGGCAGCCCCCCACATATAATGACTGTGAGTTAAGACGAAAAGACAAACGTAGAGATGAAATAGATTCAGCAAAGTGAGGCCCGACTTTCTTAACAGATCGAGGATAGAAAAGGTAACTTTGCGGTCTACACAAAACCCTAAAGAAATCCACGCAAAGGGGGCAAAAAAACCCTCCGTACCGAACTAACGGCACGGAGGTACACCCTTTGCGTCCCAGAGCTTCCAGCAACAAATTAGACAAGCTGGACAGAAAAAATAGCAAACAAATAGCAAAGAAGAACTTAGCTATGCAGAGCAGCAGGCCACAGGAATGATCCAGGGAAAAGCAAGTCCAACACTGGAACATTGACAGGAAGCCAGGATCAAAGCACTAGGTGGAGCCAAGTAGAGAAGCACCCAACGACCTCACCAGATCACCTGAGGGAGGAAACTCAGAAGCCGCAGTACCATTTCCCTCCACCAACAGAAGCTCACAGAGAGAATCAGCCGAAGTACCACTTGTGACCACAGGAGGGAGCTCTGCCACAGAATTCACAACAGCTGGCCTCCCTTACGCGTCCATTTAAGACGGCTACGAGGATACATAAAATTCAAAAACAAAATGGCCCCGTATTAACAAAAGATGAGGAAATAGTAAAGGAATTTAGATCATTCTTTGGTGAATTATACACTTCAGAGCCGAAGGAGGGAGGAGAAAATGGGAAATTCTTAAAAAACAATCTAGCACCGACACTCACAGAAGATGAAAGGGGAGCTATTAACTCCCCTATTACTACCACGGAAATACTGCAGGTAACCAGTACACTTAAATTATCCAAGGCCCCCGGTCCAGACGGTTTCAGCAATGAACACTATAAAATTCTGGGAGCTCCCATAGCATCTCATCTTTGTGAATTGTATAATGATATAGTCAATAACGGTTGTCTCCCAGATCGGTTTAATGAAGCTGTTATTATTGTTCTTCCAAAGCCAGGTAAAGATCACATGCAGGTTGAGGGATATAGACCAATATCATTGCTCAATTCCGACTTCAAGATCTTCACGAAAATTTTGGCCAACAGAATTCAAAAAATAATTCCAAATTTGATTTTGCCCCAACAAACTGGTTTTGTACACGGGAAATAAATTACATATAACATTAGAACGGCACTGGGAGCTATATCTTACAGCAGATCGCTTAAACACATGAAAACTATTGTGGTCAGCCTAGATGCCGATAAGGCATTCAACAGGGTAGCCTGGGATTATTTGCATGATCTGCTAACATTCAGAAATTTTGGTCCATGGTTCTGTGGTGCGGTTAAAGCAATCTACAGGAATCCGGTGTCCAGGCTGTCCATTAATAACACCCTATCCAGACCTTTTGAAATTCAGCGAGGAATGCGTCAGGGCTGCCCGTTGTCCCCTCTGCTGTTTAATCTGGCTTTAGACCCGCTCTTGAGAGCGCTGCAGGATGAGGCGGCATTCGAAGGAGTGAGGGTCGGAACCACCTCAATAAAAATCTCAGCTTTTGCCGATGACATCCTTTTATTCATTGCTAACCTGTTATGATACGGTGGTCTAGGAGCAACATGGAACGAGCTCTGAAGGAAGTGGTAACTGTACTGACCGCAGTCCCTAAGCTCAACACAACACTAGAAGTAGCCGTGGAATGCTCCTAACTCTCCCTAGGCATCTCGTCACAGCCTAAGAGCTAACTACCCCTAAAGAAAGAAGCAGGAAAGCTATCTTGCCTCAGAGAAAATCCCCAAAGGATAGATTAGCCCCCCACAAATAATGACTGTGAGGGGAGAGGGAAAAGACATACACAGAATGAAACCAGGATGAGCACAGGAGGCCAGTCTAGCTAAATAGATAGGACAGGATGGAATATTGTGCGGTCAGTATAAAACACTACAAAAATCCACGCAGAGTTTACAAAAAATCTCCACACCTGACTAAAGGTGTGGAGGGCAAATCTGCCTCCCAGAGCTTCCAGCAAGACAGAATTAATTCACACTGATAAGCTGGACAAACATAGAAAGCACAGAATGGATAAGTCCACAATCTATGGACAGAAAAGAGCAAGCAAAAACTTAGCTTTGCTGAACTGGTCAGGATAACAGGGAACTCCAAAGAGATGTGAATCCAACCAGGAACCATTTACAAGTGGCACTGGCTGAAGAAAGAGCCAGGCCTAAATAGCCGAGCAGAAGAGACGATAAGTGGAGGCAGCTGATGACAGCTAACTCCAAGGAGCAGCCATACCACTAGAAACCACAAGAGGGAGCCCAAGAGCAGAACTCACAAAAGTGCCACTTACAACCACCGGAGGGAGCCCAAGAGCGGAATTCACAACATAACCCGACTCGTGCGGTTCCGGCCATAATGGAAACTCTGGGAGATTTCGGCAGATGCTCAGGCTTCAAAGTCAATTTTAAAAAATCTGAGGCCATGGCACTCTTTAGATCCGGAAGATTACGTGACCCATTGTTTCCATTTCATTGGAGCCAAGAGTTCATTAAATATTTGGGTATACAACTCCCAGCAGACCCATCTATTCTATATAGACTCAATTATAGACCACTATTGGCTTCAATCACTGGTCTACTAAGCTCGTGGAAACATTTCACACTATCCTTTTTAGGCCATTGTCACTTGATCAAGATGATAGTGTTTCCTAAATTGATGTACACTTTTCAGACGCTTCCTCTGTTACTTTCCCGGGCAGATCTTAGATTGTTAAATACAGCTTTTCGGAGGTTTATATGGGGAGTTGGGGGCAGAACACGCTTAGGACTATTAAAATTACAGACTTCAAGGACTGAGGGAGGAATTAATTTCCCTGATATAGGAAGGTATAACTTAGCAGCCAACTTTAGGTACGCCATGTATTGGATACGGGGAGTTTCTCATTTTGCTAATATTAATTTAGAACAACAAATATATCCACATATATCGTTGTCAGCTATTTTGCATTTGGGCGGGGATGGACTTCCGTCCGAGCTTCAGGAGCACCCGATATTGTGGCAAACGATACAGACTTGGAGGCGATGTAGAAGGCTCTGCAAAGTACGTGCTGGGATATCCCCGTTTCAGCCATTCCTAGGCATTCCTGGTTTTCTACGAGGGACTCCACCACCGTTCTATAGTCTTCTGGCAGGCCAGGGATGCACACAAGCAATTGATTTGATGGATTTCTGGTTCTCGTTACTCTCCTTTGACATAGCATCACAACGTTTCCCGTTGTTTAACATCAATCCTTTCTTATTCCTTCAGGCACGCAGTCTAGTACAAAAATGTCTTCCAGATGGAGATGTGGGGGAGGTAAGGAATAGTTTGGACAGCTTTATCAGAAACACTAGATCGCAGCCGGCTTCTACAAGTAGCATTTACTCTATAATATGCAAAAGATGGTCATGGGAGGGGAGGGACACGGGACTAGCAAAATGATCAAAGGATATCCCAGGTTTCGGGGCAGGTGACTTCCTTGAAGCCACTTTAGCACAAAGAAAGATACTGGCATACAGTAGCTATATGGATATGGCCTTACTGATATTACACAGGGCCTATATTACCCCTTATTTGCAGTCTAGAATGTCTCCTTCAAATTCTTATTCTTGCACCAAATGTAAAACACAAAATATCGATATATATCATCATCTCTGGGATTGCCCAAAGATCCAGGAGCTGTGGGAAATGGTACATGATGGGTTGCAGACGATGTGTGGGATTAATTTCCCACTTACACCACAATGGGCTATTTTTAACATTTTAGATGAAAATCAACACAAATTACCTAAACATATTAAAGCTACTCTCACGATCTGGGCCTCGGCTACTAGGAAAAGCATATTACAGCACTGGTTAAGTCCGTTTGTCCCAAAACAGTCTCTCATCCATGCTAAGATTATGTTCCTTTTCAAAATGGAATGGATGGACGCGTTGACGAGTAAAGAAAAGATGTATGGTAAATTTTTAAACACATGGTCTTTCTTCATTCCATCCTTACCCCTGGGGGTTAGGGACAAACTCCGAGACCATTTTGAAAATACCCAATGGTATCTAGAGCAGCGAATTAGCGGTCACACACCAATCCCATAAATAACTCTATATTCAATGCACGCAGAGATGGGTTTGGGAGGGATTGGGGAGGGTTAGGGTTCTTGGGTATCATTTTGCTATATGACATATCTAATTGTATTGCATGTACACTTTGTTATCTTAAAAGTTAATAAAAAGAAGTTTAAAAAAAAACAAGTCTTTACCACAGTCATAACATAGTGCAGTTGAGAGAAAAAAAAATCTCTGCTGTCGAAACGCTTAAAAAGGAATTAGACGATATAACTTTCTTTAGAGAATAAAGGATGGCATCAAGCATTTCAAAATAAAACCAGTGGAATTACACTTCTAACTCTGCAAAGTTTGATAGCAGCTTTCTTAAAAAGGAAGATGAACTTTCAAGCTTGACGTATCTACCGCTTTGGCTAGAAATGAAAACAAAACAATACAACATGAAACAAGCAGATTAAACTGACGAGGATGGGATTCGAACCTATGCATGCAGAGCACAATGGATTAGCAGTCCATTGCCTTAACCACTCGGCCACCTCGTCTACATGGCGCACATGTGCTAAGGAGAAAAGATGTAATGATTATATTTACGGGTCAGTGTGTTTTCGTTGAAGATATTACAGTGTCTATTCTTTACAGTTAGATTGGGGCAAACTCTTTTGGCCCTGCTGTGGCATTCCTTCAATCTGCCTATTCTGTGTCATAACTTGGAAGAAAAACAAGTACCAAATTGAAGCTGTGCTAGAAGATGGATCATTCAATTATGGAACTTCAAAACCCAAGGCCTTGTCATCGATCCAGATTCTATTGCATTCTGCAAATTGTCAATGTCATTGAATGAATGCTATTCATAATTTACTTGGTTTCTTAATTGTCATGACTGAGAATGAAATCCTGTTCCACATTTCTGTGTGCATGGAATGAAACTCAACTCAATGTTGTCTTGTTAAGTTAACCACTTGAAAGGTTTGATCGGTGCTTACATCTTCCCTAGATTTCATAGGCTTTCCAGCTTGTGGTGCTGTGGCTTAGTTGGTTAAAGTGCCTGTCTAGTAAACAGGAGATCCTGAGTTCGAATCTCAGCAGTGCCTTGTTTTCATCATCTCAAAAAGAAACTTCCTATCTTAGAAATGGGAATTTCACTTGCATGAAACCTCAAATTTACCTTGGCTACGTCTTTACTGATAGTGCAATTGTGAGATGAAGAATGTCTTCTGCATAAGGGCCAAAAAGGAAGAAAGATGGCATCAAGCATGACAACTTAAAACCAGTGGATTTTATTTTGAAATTCCTCCTCTTTATGCATCTGACTCCCTAGCAGGCTTTCTAAAGTATCACACCTTTTTGTCCTTTGGCTTAGTTGGTCTAAGCGCCTGTTTAGTAAACAGAAAATCTTGATTTCGAACGTCAGCAGTGGTTTTCTTTCTTCATCTCAGTTTGGGTCATTTTAGCCAAAAAAAAGTGGACTTTTGTTCTTGTATGACATTAAACAAGTCTTTACCACAGTCATAACATAGTGCAGTTGAGAGAAAAAAAAATCTCTGCTGTCGAAACGCTTAAAAAGGAATTAGACGACATAACTTTCTTTAGAGAATAAAGGATGGCATCAAGCATTTCAAAATAAAACCAGTGGAATTACACTTCTAACTCTGCAAAGTTTGATAGCAGCTTTCTTAAAAAGGAAGATAAACTTTCAAGCTTGACATATCTACCGCTTTGGCTAGAAATGAAAACAAAACAATACAACATGAAACAAGCAGATTAAACCGACGAGGATGGGATTCGAACCCATGCATGCAGAGCACAATGGATTAGCAGTCCATCGCCTTAACCACTCGGCCACCTCGTCTACATGGCGCACATGCGCTAAGGAGAAAAGATGTAATGATTATTTTTACGGGTCAGTGTGTTTTCGTTGAAGATATTACAGTGTCTATTCTTTACAGTTAGATTGGGGCAAACTCTTTTGGCCCTGCTGTGGCATTCCTTCAATCTGCCTATTCTGTGTCATAACTTGGAAGAAAAACAAGTACCAAATTGAAGCTGTGCTAGAAGATGGATCATTCAATTATGGAACTTCAAAACCCAAGGCCTTGTCATCGATCCAGATTCTATTGCATTCTGCAAATTGTCAATGTCGTTGAATGAATGCTATTCATAATTTACTTGGTTTCTTAATTGTCGTGACTGAGAATGAAATCCTGTTCCACGTTTCTGTGTGCATGGAATGAAACTCAACTCAATGTTGTCTTGTTAAGTTAACCACTTGAAAGGTTTGATCGGTGCTTACATCTTCCCTAGATTTCATAGGCTTTCCAGCTTGTGGTGCTGTGGCTTAGTTGGTTAAAGTGCCTGTCTAGTAAACAGGAGATCCTGAGTTCGAATCTCAGCAGTGCCTTGTTTTCATCATCTCAAAAAGAAACTTCCTATCTTAAAAATGGGAATTTCACTTGCATGAAACCTTAAATTTACCTTGGCTACGTCTTTACTGATATTGCAATTGTGAGATGAAGAATGTCTTCTGCATAAGGACCAAAAAGGAAGAAAGATGGCATCAAGCATGACAACTTAAAACCAGTGGATTTTATTTTGAAATTCCTCCTCTTTATGCATCTGACTCCCTAGCAGGCTTTCTAAAGTATCACACCTTTTTGTCCTTTGGCTTAGTTGGTCTAAGCGCCTGTTTAGTAAACAGAAAATCTTGATTTCGAACGTCAACAGTGGTTTTCTTTCTTCATCTCAGTTTGGGTCATTTTAGCCAAAAAAAAGTGGACTTTTGTTCTTGTATGACATTAAACAAGTCTTTACCACAGTCATAACATAGTGCAGTTGAGAGAAAAAAAAATCTCTGCTGTCGAAACGCTTAAAAAGGAATTAGACGATATAACTTTCTTTAGAGAATAAAGGATGGCATCAAGCATTTCAAAATAAAACCAGTGGAATTACACTTCTAACTCTGCAAAGTTTGATAGCAGCTTTCTTAAAAAGGAAGATAAACTTTCAAGCTTGACGTATCTACCGCTTTGGCTAGAAATGAAAACAAAACAATACAACATGAAACAGGCAGATTAAACCGACGAGGATGGGATTCGAACCCATGCATGCAGAGCACAATGGATTAGCAGTCCATCGCCTTAACCACTCAGCCACCTCGTCTACATGACGCACATGCGCTAAGGAGAAAAGATGTAATGATTATTTTGACGGGTCAGTGTGTTTTCGTTGAAGATATTACAGTGTCTATTCTTTACAGTTAGATTGGGGCAAACTCTTTTGGCCCTGCTGTGGCATTCCTTTAATCTGCCTATTCTGTGTCATAACTTGGAAGAAAAACAAGTACCAAATTGAAGCTGTGCTAGAAGATGGATCATTCAATCGCCTTAACCACTCAGCCACCTCGTCTACATGGCGCACATGCGCTAAGGAGAAAAGATGTAATGATTATTTTTACGGGTCAGTGTGTTTTCGTTGAAGATATTACAGTGTCTATTCTTTACAGTTAGATTGGGGCAAACTCTTTTGGCCCTGCTGTGGCATTCCTTCAATCTGCCTATTCTGTGTCATAACTTGGAAGAAAAACAAGTACCAAATTGAAGCTGTGCTAGAAGATGGATCATTCAATTATGGAACTTCAAAACCCAAGGCCTTGTCATCGATCCAGATTCTATTGCATTCTGCAAATTGTCAATGTCGTTGAATGAATGCTATTCATAATTTACTTGGTTTCTTAATTGTCGTGACTGAGAATGAAATCCTGTTCCACGTTTCTGTGTGCATGGAATGAAACTCAACTCAATGTTGTCTTGTTAAGTTAACCACTTGAAAGGTTTGATCGGTGCTTACATCTTCCCTAGATTTCATAGGCTTTCCAGCTTGTGGTGCTGTGGCTTAGTTGGTTAAAGTGCCTGTCTAGTAAACAGGAGATCCTGAGTTCGAATCTCAGCAGTGCCTTGTTTTCATCATCTCAAAAAGAAACTTCCTATCTTAAAAATGGGAATTTCACTTGCATGAAACCTTAAATTTACCTTGGCTACGTCTTTACTGATATTGCAATTGTGAGATGAAGAATGTCTTCTGCATAAGGACCAAAAAGGAAGAAAGATGGCATCAAGCATGACAACTTAAAACCAGTGGATTTTATTTTGAAATTCCTCCTCTTTATGCATCTGACTCCCTAGCAGGCTTTCTAAAGTATCACACCTTTTTGTCCTTTGGCTTAGTTGGTCTAAGCGCCTGTTTAGTAAACAGAAAATCTTGATTTCGAACGTCAACAGTGGTTTTCTTTCTTCATCTCAGTTTGGGTCATTTTAGCCAAAAAAAAGTGGACTTTTGTTCTTGTATGACATTAAACAAGTCTTTACCACAGTCATAACATAGTGCAGTTGAGAGAAAAAAAAATCTCTGCTGTCGAAACGCTTAAAAAGGAATTAGACGATATAACTTTCTTTAGAGAATAAAGGATGGCATCAAGCATTTCAAAATAAAACCAGTGGAATTACACTTCTAACTCTGCAAAGTTTGATAGCAGCTTTCTTAAAAAGGAAGATAAACTTTCAAGCTTGACGTATCTACCGCTTTGGCTAGAAATGAAAACAAAACAATACAACATGAAACAGGCAGATTAAACCGACGAGGATGGGATTCTAACCCATGCATGCAGAGCACAATGGATTAGCAGTCCATCGCCTTAACCACTCAGCCACCTCGTCTACATGACGCACATGCGCTAAGGAGAAAAGATGTAATGATTATTTTGACGGGTCAGTGTGTTTTCGTTGAAGATATTACAGTGTCTATTCTTTACAGTTAGATTGGGGCAAACTCTTTTGGCCCTGCTGTGGCATTCCTTTAATCTGCCTATTCTGTGTCATAACTTGGAAGAAAAACAAGTACCAAATTGAAGCTGTGCTAGAAGATGGATCATTCAATCGCCTTAACCACTCAGCCACCTCATCTGTATGGCGCACATGCGCTAAGGAGAAAAGATGTAATGATTATTTTTACGGGTAAGTGTGTTTTCGTTGAAGATATTACAGTGTCTATTCTTTACAGTTAGATTGGGGCAAACTCTTTTGGCCCTGCTGTGGCATTCCTTCAATCTGCCTATTCTGTGTCATAACTTGGAAGAAAAACAAGTACCAAATTGAAGCTGTGCTAGAAGATGGATCATTCAATTATGGAACTTCAAAACCCAAGGCCTTGTCATCGAGCCAGATTCTATTGCATTCTGCAAATTGTCAATGTCGTTGAATGAATGCTATTCATAATTTACTTGGTTTCTTAATTGTCATGACTGAGAATGAAATCCTGTTCCACGTTTCTGTGTGCATGGAATGAAACTCAACTCAATGTTGTCTTGTTAAGTTAACCACTTGAAAGGTTTGATCGGTGCTTACATCTTCCCTAGATTTCATAGGCTTTCCAGCTTGTGGTGCTGTGGCTTAGTTGGTTAAAGCGCCTGTCTAGTTAACAGGAGATTCTGAGTTCGAATCTCAGCAGTGCCTTGTTTTCATCATCTCAAAAAGAAACTTCCTATCTTAAAAATGGGAATTTCACTTGCATGAAACCTCAAATTTACCTTGGCTACGTCTTTACTGATAGTGCAATTGTGAGATGAAGAATGTCTTCTGTATAAGGGCCAAAAAGGAAGAAAGATGGCATCAAGCATGACAACTTAAAACCAGTGGATTTTATTTTGAAATTCCTCCTCTTTATGCATCTGACTCGCTAAGCAGGCTTTCTAAAGTATCACACCTTTTTGTCCTTTGAATCAGTTGGTCTAAGCGCCTGTTTAGTAAACAGAAAATCTTGATTTCGAACGTCAGCAGTGGTTTTCTTTCTTCATCTCAGTTTGGGTCATTTTAGCCAAAAAAAGGTGGACTTTTGTTCTTGTATGACATTAAACAAGTCTTTACCACAGTCAAAACATAGTGCAGTTGAGAGAAAAAAAATCTCTGCTGTCGAAACGCTTAAAAAGGAATTAGACGATATAACTTTCTTTAGAGAATAAAGGATGGCATCAAGCATTTCAAAATAAAACCAGTGGAATTACACTTCTAACTCTGCAAAGTTTGATAGCAGCTTTCTTAAAAAAGAAGATAAACTTTCAAGCTTGACGTATCTACCGCTTTGGCTAGAAATGAAAACAAAACAATACAACGTGAAACAAGCAGATTAAACCGACGAGGATGGGATTCGAACCCATGCATGCAGAGCACTATGGATTAGCAGTCCATCCCCTTAACCACTCGGCCACCTCATCTGTATGGCGCACATGCGCTAAGGAGAAAAGATGTAATGATTATTTTTACGGGTAAGTGTGTTTTCGTTGAAGATATTACAGTGTCTATTCTTTACAGTTAGATTGGGGCAAACTCTTTTGGCCCTGCTGTGGCATTCCTTCAATCTGCCTATTCTGTGTCATAACTTGGAAGAAAAACAAGTACCAAATTGAAGCTGTGCTAGAAGATGGATCATTCAATTATGGAACTTCAAAACCCAAGGCCTTGTCATCGATCCAGATTCTATTGCATTCTGCAAATTGTCAATGTCGTTGAATGAATGCTATTCATAATTTACTTGGTTTCTTAATTGTCATGACTGAGAATGAAATCCTGTTCCACGTTTCTGTGTGCATGGAATGAAACTCAACTCAATGTTGTCTTGTTAAGTTAACCACTTGAAAGGTTTGATCGGTGCTTACATCTTCCCTAGATTTCATAGGCTTTCCAGCTTGTGGTGCTGTGGCTTAGTTGGTTAAAGCGCCTGTCTAGTAAACAGGAGATCCTGAGTTCGAATCTCAGCAGTGCCTTGTTTTCATCATCTCAAAAAGAAACTTCCTATCTTAAAAATGGGAATTTCACTTGCGTGAAACCTCAAATTTACCTTGGCTACGTCTTTACTGATAGTGCAATTGTGAGATGAAGAATGTCTTCTGTATAAGGGCCAAAAAGGAAGAAAGATGGCATCAAGCATGACAACTTAAAACCAGTGGATTTTATTTTGAAATTCCTCCTCTTTATGCATCTGACTCGCTAAGCAGGCTTTCTAAAGTATCACACCTTTTTGTCCTTTGAATCAGTTGGTCTAAGCGCCTGTTTAGTAAACAGAAAATCTTGATTTCGAACGTCAGCAGTGGTTTTCTTTCTTCATCTCAGTTTGGGTCATTTTAGCCAAAAAAAGGTGGACTTTTGTTCTTGTATGACATTAAACAAGTCTTTACCACAGTCAAAACATAGTGCAGTTGAGAGAAAAAAAATCTCTGCTGTCGAAACGCTTAAAAAGGAATTAGACGATATAACTTTCTTTAGAGAATAAAGGATGGCATCAAGCATTTTAAAATAAAACCAGTGGAAGTACACTTCTAACTCTGCAAAGTTTGATAGCAGCTTTCTTAAAAAGGAAGATAAACTTTCAAGCTTGACGTATCTACCGCTTTGGCTAGAAATGAAAACAAAACAATACAACGTGAAACAAGCAGATTAAACCGACGAGGATGGGACTCGAACCCATGCATGCAGAGCACAATGGATTAGCAGTCCATCCCCTTAACCACTCGGCCACCTCGTCTGTATGGCGCACATGCACTAAGGAGAAAAGATGTCATGATTATTTTGACGGGTCAGTGTGTTTTCGTTGAAGATATTACAGTGTCTATTCTTTACAGTTAGATTGGGGCAAACTCTTTTGGCCCTGCTGTGGCATTCCTTCAATCTGCCTATTCTGTGTCATAACTTGGAAGAAAAACAAGTACCAAATTGAAGCTGTGCTAGAAGATGGATCATTCAATTATGGAACTTCAAAACCCAAGGCCTTGTCATCGATCCAGATTCTATTGCATTCTGCAAATTGTCAATGTCGTTGAATGAATGCTATTCATAATTTACTTGGTTTCTTAATTGTCATGACTGAGAATGAAATCCTGTTCCACGTTTCTGTGTGCATGGAATGAAACTCAACTCAATGTTGTCTTGTTAAGTTAACCACTTGAAAGGTTTGATCGGTGCTTTCATCTTCCCTAGATTTCGTAGGCTTTCCAGCTTGTGGTGCTGTGGCTTAGTTGGTTAAAGCGCCTGTCTAGTAAACAGGAGATCCTGAGTTCGAATCTCAGCAGTGCCTTGTTTTCATCATCTCAAAAAGAAACTTCCTATCTTAAAAATGGGAATTTCACTTGCATGAAACCTCAAATTTACCTTGGCTACTTCTTTACTGATAGTGCAATTGTGAGATGAAGAATGTATTCTGTATAAGGGCCAAAAAGGAAGAAAGATGGCATCAAGCATGACAACTTAAAACCAGTGGATTTTAATTTGAAATTCCTCCTCTTTATGCATCTGACTCGCTAAGCAGGATTTCTAAAGTATCACACCTTTTTGTCCTTTGAATCAGTTGGAATGAAACTCAACTCAATGTTGTCTTGTTAAGTTAACCACTTGAAAGGTTTGATCGGTGCTTTCATCTTCCCTAGATTTCGTAGGCTTTCCAGCTTGTGGTGCTGTGGCTTAGTTGGTTAAAGCGCCTGTCTAGTACACAGGAGATCCTGAGTTCGAATCTCAGCAGTGCCTTGTTTTCATCATCTCAAAAAGAAACTTCCTATCTTAAAAATGGGAATTTCACTTGCATGAAACCTCAAATTTACCTTGGCTACTTCTTTACTGATAGTGCAATTGTGAGATGAAGAATGTATACTGTATAAGGGCCAAAAAGGAAGAAAGATGGCATCAAGCATGACAACTTAAAACCAGTGGATTTTATTTTGAAATTCCTCCTCTTTATGCATCTGACTCGCTAAGCAGGCTTTCTAAAGTATCACACCTTTTTGTCCTTTGAATCAGTTGGAATGAAACTCAACTCAATGTTGTCTTGTTAAGTTAACCACTTGAAAGGTTTGATCGGTGCTTTCATCTTCCCTAGATTTCGTAGGCTTTCCAGCTTGTGGTGCTGTGGCTTAGTTGGTTAAAGCGCCTGTCTAGTACACAGGAGATCCTGAGTTCGAATCTCAGCAGTGCCTTGTTTTCATCATCTCAAAAAGAAACTTCCTATCTTAAAAATGGGAATTTCACTTGCATGAAACCTCAAATTTACCTTGGCTACTTCTTTACTTATAGTGCAATTGTGAGATGAAGAATGTATTCTGTATAAGGGCCAAAAAGGAAGAAAGATGGCATCAAGCATGACAACTTAAAACCAGTGGATTTTATTTTGAAATTCCTCCTCTTTATGCATCTGACTCCCTAGCAGGCTTTCTAAAGTATCACACCTTTTTGTCCTTTGGCTTAGTTGGTCTAAGCGCCTGTTTAGTAAACAGAAAATCTTGATTTCGAACGTCAGCAGTGGTTTTCTTTCTTCATCTCAGTTTGGGTCATTTTAGCCAAAAAAAGGTGGACTTTTGTTCTTGTATGACATTAAACAAGTCTTTACCACAGTCAAAACATAGTGCAGTTGAGAGAAAAAAAATCTCTGCTGTCGAAACGCTTAAAAAGGAATTAGACGATATAACTTTCTTTAGAGAATAAAGGATGGCATCAAGCATTTCAAAATAAAACCAGTGGAATTACACTTCTAACTCTGCAAAGTTTGATAGCAGCTTTCTTAAAAAGGAAGATAAACTTTCAAGCTTGACGTATCTACCGCTTTGGCTAGAAATGAAAACAAAACAATACAACGTGAAACAAGCAGATTAAACCGACGAGGATGGGATTCGAACCCATGCATGCAGAGCACAATGGATTAGCAGTCCATCCCCTTAACCACTCGGCCACCTCGTCTGTATGGCGCACATGCGCTAAGGAGAAAAGATGTAATGATTATTTTGACGGGTCAGTGTGTTTTCGTTGAAGATATTACAGTGTCTATTCTTTACAGTTAGATTGGGGCAAACTCTTTTGGCCCTGCTGTGGCATTCCTTCAATCTGCCTATTCTGTGTCATAACTTGGAAGAAAAACAAGTACCAAATTGAAGCTGTGCTAGAAGATGGATCATTCAATTATGGAACTTCAAAACCCAAGGCCTTGTCATCGATCCAGATTCTATTGCATTCTGTTAATTGTCAATGTCGTTGAATGAATGCTATTCATAATTTACTTGGTTTCTTAATTGTCATGACTGAGAATGAAATCCTGTTCCACGTTTCTGTGTGCATGGAATGAAACTCAACTCAATGTTGTCTTGTTAAGTTAACCACTTGAAAGGTTTGATCGGTGCTTTCATCTTCCCTAGATTTCGTAGGCTTTCCAGCTTGTGGTGCTGTGGCTTAGTTGGTTAAAGCGCCTGTCTAGTAAACAGGAGATCCTGAGTTCGAATCTCAGCAGTGCCTTGTTTTCATCATCTCAAAAAGAAACTTCCTATCTTAAAAATGGGAATTTCACTTGCATGAAACCTCAAATTTACCTTGGCTACTTCTTTACTTATAGTGCAATTGTGAGATGAAGAATGTCTTCTGTATAAGGGCCAAAAAGGAAGAAAGATGGCATCAAGCATGACAACTTAAAACCAGTGGATTTTATTTTGAAATTCCTCCTCTTTATGCATCTGACTCGCTAAGCAGGCTTTCTAAAGTATCACACCTTTTTGTCCTTTGAATCAGTTGGAATGAAACTCAACTCAATGTTGTCTTGTTAAGTTAACCACTTGAAAGGTTTGATCGGTGCTTTCATCTTCCCTAGATTTCGTAGGCTTTCCAGCTTGTGGTGCTGTGGCTTAGTTGGTTAAAGCGCCTGTCTAGTACACAGGAGATCCTGAGTTCGAATCTCAGCAGTGCCTTGTTTTCATCATCTCAAAAAGAAACTTCCTATCTTAAAAATGGGAATTTCACTTGCATGAAACCTCAAATTTACCTTGGCTACTTCTTTACTTATAGTGCAATTGTGAGATGAAGAATGTCTTCTGTATAAGGGCCAAAAAGGAAGAAAGATGGCATCAAGCATGACAACTTAAAACCAGTGGATTTTATTTTGAAATTCCTCCTCTTTATGCATCTGACTCGCTAAGCAGGCTTTCTAAAGTATCACACCTTTTTGTCCTTTGAATCAGTTGGTCTAAGCGCCTGTTTAGTAAACAGAAAATCTTGATTTCGAACATCAGCAGTGGTTTTCTTTCTTCATCTCAGTTTGGGTCATTTTAGCCAAAAAAAGGTGGACTTTTGTTCTTGTATGACATTAAACAAGTCTTTACCACAGTCAAAACATAGTGCAGTTGAGAGAAAAAAAATCTCTGCTGTCGAAACGCTTAAAAAGGAATTAGACGATATAACTTTCTTTAGAGAATAAAGGATGGCATCAAGCATTTCAAAATAAAACCAGTGGAATTACACTTCTAACTCTGCAAAGTTTGATAGCAGATTTCTTAAAAAGGAAGATAAACTTTCAAGCTTGACGTATCTACCGCTTTGGCTAGAAATGAAAACAAAACAATACAACGTGAAACAAGCAGATTAAACCGACGAGGATGGGATTCGAACCCATGCATGCAGAGCACAATGGATTAGCAGTCCATCCCCTTAACCACTCGGCCACCTCGTCTGTATGGCGCACATGCGCTAAGGAGAAAAGATGTAATGATTATTTTGACGGGTCAGTGTGTTTTCGTTGAAGATATTACAGTGTCTATTCTTTACAGTTAGATTGGGGCAAACTCTTTTGGCCCTGCTGTGGCATTCCTTCAATCTGCCTATTCTGTGTCATAACTTGGAAGAAAAACAAGTACCAAATTGAAGCTGTGCTAGAAGATGGATCATTCAATTATGGAACTTCAAAACCCAAGGCCTTGTCATCGATCCAGATTCTATTGCATTCTGCAAATTGTCAATGTCGTTGAATGAATGCTATTCATAATTTACTTGGTTTCTTAATTGTCATGACTGAGAATGAAATCCTGTTCCACGTTTCTGTGTGCATGGAATGAAACTCAACTCAATGTTGGTCTAAGCGCCTGTTTAGTAAACAGAAAATCTTGATTTCGAACGTCAGCAGTGGTTTTCTTTCTTCATCTCAGTTTGGGTCATTTTAGCCAAAAAAAGGTGGACTTTTGTTCTTGTATGACATTAAACAAGTCTTTACCACAGTCAAAACATAGTGCAGTTGAGAGAAAAAAAATCTCTGCTGTCGAAACGCTTAAAAAGGAATTAGACGATATAACTTTCTTTAGAGAATAAAGGATGGCATCAAGCATTTTAAAATAAAACCAGTGGAAGTACACTTCTAACTCTGCAAAGTTTGATAGCAGCTTTCTTAAAAAGGAAGATAAACTTTCAAGCTTGACGTATCTACCGCTTTGGCTAGAAATGAAAACAAAACAATACAACGTGAAACAAGCAGATTAAACCGACGAGGATGGGACTCGAACCCATGCATGCAGAGCACAATGGATTAGCAGTCCATCCCCTTAACCACTCGGCCACCTCGTCTGTATGGCGCACATGCACTAAGGAGAAAAGATGTCATGATTATTTTGACGGGTCAGTGTGTTTTCGTTGAAGATATTACAGTGTCTATTCTTTACAGTTAGATTGGGGCAAACTCTTTTGGCCCTGCTGTGGCATTCCTTCAATCTGCCTATTCTGTGTCATAACTTGGAAGAAAAACAAGTACCAAATTGAAGCTGTGCTAGAAGATGGATCATTCAATTATGGAACTTCAAAACCCAAGGCCTTGTCATCGATCCAGATTCTATTGCATTCTGCAAATTGTCAATGTCGTTGAATGAATGCTATTCATAATTTACTTGGTTTCTTAATTGTCATGACTGAGAATGAAATCCTGTTCCACGTTTCTGTGTGCATGGAATGAAACTCAACTCAATGTTGTCTTGTTAAGTTAACCACTTGAAAGGTTTGATCGGTGCTTTCATCTTCCCTAGATTTCGTAGGCTTTCCAGCTTGTGGTGCTGTGGCTTAGTTGGTTAAAGCGCCTGTCTAGTAAACAGGAGATCCTGAGTTCGAATCTCAGCAGTGCCTTGTTTTCATCATCTCAAAAAGAAACTTCCTATCTTAAAAATGGGAATTTCACTTGCATGAAACCTCAAATTTACCTTGGCTACTTCTTTACTGATAGTGCAATTGTGAGATGAAGAATGTATTCTGTATAAGGGCCAAAAAGGAAGAAAGATGGCATCAAGCATGACAACTTAAAACCAGTGGATTTTAATTTGAAATTCCTCCTCTTTATGCATCTGACTCGCTAAGCAGGATTTCTAAAGTATCACACCTTTTTGTCCTTTGAATCAGTTGGAATGAAACTCAACTCAATGTTGTCTTGTTAAGTTAACCACTTGAAAGGTTTGATCGGTGCTTTCATCTTCCCTAGATTTCGTAGGCTTTCCAGCTTGTGGTGCTGTGGCTTAGTTGGTTAAAGCGCCTGTCTAGTACACAGGAGATCCTGAGTTCGAATCTCAGCAGTGCCTTGTTTTCATCATCTCAAAAAGAAACTTCCTATCTTAAAAATGGGAATTTCACTTGCATGAAACCTCAAATTTACCTTGGCTACTTCTTTACTGATAGTGCAATTGTGAGATGAAGAATGTATACTGTATAAGGGCCAAAAAGGAAGAAAGATGGCATCAAGCATGACAACTTAAAACCAGTGGATTTTATTTTGAAATTCCTCCTCTTTATGCATCTGACTCGCTAAGCAGGCTTTCTAAAGTATCACACCTTTTTGTCCTTTGAATCAGTTGGAATGAAACTCAACTCAATGTTGTCTTGTTAAGTTAACCACTTGAAAGGTTTGATCGGTGCTTTCATCTTCCCTAGATTTCGTAGGCTTTCCAGCTTGTGGTGCTGTGGCTTAGTTGGTTAAAGCGCCTGTCTAGTACACAGGAGATCCTGAGTTCGAATCTCAGCAGTGCCTTGTTTTCATCATCTCAAAAAGAAACTTCCTATCTTAAAAATGGGAATTTCACTTGCATGAAACCTCAAATTTACCTTGGCTACTTCTTTACTTATAGTGCAATTGTGAGATGAAGAATGTATTCTGTATAAGGGCCAAAAAGGAAGAAAGATGGCATCAAGCATGACAACTTAAAACCAGTGGATTTTATTTTGAAATTCCTCCTCTTTATGCATCTGACTCCCTAGCAGGCTTTCTAAAGTATCACACCTTTTTGTCCTTTGGCTTAGTTGGTCTAAGCGCCTGTTTAGTAAACAGAAAATCTTGATTTCGAACGTCAGCAGTGGTTTTCTTTCTTCATCTCAGTTTGGGTCATTTTAGCCAAAAAAAGGTGGACTTTTGTTCTTGTATGACATTAAACAAGTCTTTACCACAGTCAAAACATAGTGCAGTTGAGAGAAAAAAAATCTCTGCTGTCGAAACGCTTAAAAAGGAATTAGACGATATAACTTTCTTTAGAGAATAAAGGATGGCATCAAGCATTTCAAAATAAAACCAGTGGAATTACACTTCTAACTCTGCAAAGTTTGATAGCAGCTTTCTTAAAAAGGAAGATAAACTTTCAAGCTTGACGTATCTACCGCTTTGGCTAGAAATGAAAACAAAACAATACAACGTGAAACAAGCAGATTAAACCGACGAGGATGGGATTCGAACCCATGCATGCAGAGCACAATGGATTAGCAGTCCATCCCCTTAACCACTCGGCCACCTCGTCTGTATGGCGCACATGCGCTAAGGAGAAAAGATGTAATGATTATTTTGACGGGTCAGTGTGTTTTCGTTGAAGATATTACAGTGTCTATTCTTTACAGTTAGATTGGGGCAAACTCTTTTGGCCCTGCTGTGGCATTCCTTCAATCTGCCTATTCTGTGTCATAACTTGGAAGAAAAACAAGTACCAAATTGAAGCTGTGCTAGAAGATGGATCATTCAATTATGGAACTTCAAAACCCAAGGCCTTGTCATCGATCCAGATTCTATTGCATTCTGTTAATTGTCAATGTCGTTGAATGAATGCTATTCATAATTTACTTGGTTTCTTAATTGTCATGACTGAGAATGAAATCCTGTTCCACGTTTCTGTGTGCATGGAATGAAACTCAACTCAATGTTGTCTTGTTAAGTTAACCACTTGAAAGGTTTGATCGGTGCTTTCATCTTCCCTAGATTTCGTAGGCTTTCCAGCTTGTGGTGCTGTGGCTTAGTTGGTTAAAGCGCCTGTCTAGTAAACAGGAGATCCTGAGTTCGAATCTCAGCAGTGCCTTGTTTTCATCATCTCAAAAAGAAACTTCCTATCTTAAAAATGGGAATTTCACTTGCATGAAACCTCAAATTTACCTTGGCTACTTCTTTACTTATAGTGCAATTGTGAGATGAAGAATGTCTTCTGTATAAGGGCCAAAAAGGAAGAAAGATGGCATCAAGCATGACAACTTAAAACCAGTGGATTTTATTTTGAAATTCCTCCTCTTTATGCATCTGACTCGCTAAGCAGGCTTTCTAAAGTATCACACCTTTTTGTCCTTTGAATCAGTTGGAATGAAACTCAACTCAATGTTGTCTTGTTAAGTTAACCACTTGAAAGGTTTGATCGGTGCTTTCATCTTCCCTAGATTTCGTAGGCTTTCCAGCTTGTGGTGCTGTGGCTTAGTTGGTTAAAGCGCCTGTCTAGTACACAGGAGATCCTGAGTTCGAATCTCAGCAGTGCCTTGTTTTCATCATCTCAAAAAGAAACTTCCTATCTTAAAAATGGGAATTTCACTTGCATGAAACCTCAAATTTACCTTGGCTACTTCTTTACTTATAGTGCAATTGTGAGATGAAGAATGTCTTCTGTATAAGGGCCAAAAAGGAAGAAAGATGGCATCAAGCATGACAACTTAAAACCAGTGGATTTTATTTTGAAATTCCTCCTCTTTATGCATCTGACTCGCTAAGCAGGCTTTCTAAAGTATCACACCTTTTTGTCCTTTGAATCAGTTGGTCTAAGCGCCTGTTTAGTAAACAGAAAATCTTGATTTCGAACATCAGCAGTGGTTTTCTTTCTTCATCTCAGTTTGGGTCATTTTAGCCAAAAAAAGGTGGACTTTTGTTCTTGTATGACATTAAACAAGTCTTTACCACAGTCAAAACATAGTGCAGTTGAGAGAAAAAAAATCTCTGCTGTCGAAACGCTTAAAAAGGAATTAGACGATATAACTTTCTTTAGAGAATAAAGGATGGCATCAAGCATTTCAAAATAAAACCAGTGGAATTACACTTCTAACTCTGCAAAGTTTGATAGCAGATTTCTTAAAAAGGAAGATAAACTTTCAAGCTTGACGTATCTACCGCTTTGGCTAGAAATGAAAACAAAACAATACAACGTGAAACAAGCAGATTAAACCGACGAGGATGGGATTCGAACCCATGCATGCAGAGCACAATGGATTAGCAGTCCATCCCCTTAACCACTCGGCCACCTCGTCTGTATGGCGCACATGCGCTAAGGAGAAAAGATGTAATGATTATTTTGACGGGTCAGTGTGTTTTCGTTGAAGATATTACAGTGTCTATTCTTTACAGTTAGATTGGGGCAAACTCTTTTGGCCCTGCTGTGGCATTCCTTCAATCTGCCTATTCTGTGTCATAACTTGGAAGAAAAACAAGTACCAAATTGAAGCTGTGCTAGAAGATGGATCATTCAATTATGGAACTTCAAAACCCAAGGCCTTGTCATCGATCCAGATTCTATTGCATTCTGCAAATTGTCAATGTCGTTGAATGAATGCTATTCATAATTTACTTGGTTTCTTAATTGTCATGACTGAGAATGAAATCCTGTTCCACGTTTCTGTGTGCATGGAATGAAACTCAACTCAATGTTGGTCTAAGCGCCTGTTTAGTAAACAGAAAATCTTGATTTCGAACGTCAGCAGTGGTTTTCTTTCTTCATCTCAGTTTGGGTCATTTTAGCCAAAAAAAGGTGGACTTTTGTTCTTGTATGACATTAAACAAGTCTTTACCACAGTCAAAACATAGTGCAGTTGAGAGAAAAAAAATCTCTGCTGTCGAAACGCTTAAAAAGGAATTAGACGATATAACTTTCTTTAGAGAATAAAGGATGGCATCACGCATTTCAAAATAAAACCAGTGGAATTACACTTCTAACTCTGCAAAGTTTGATAGCAGCTTTCTTAAAAAGGAAGATAAACTTTCAAGCTTGACGTATCTACCGCTTTGGCTAGAAATGAAAACAAAACAATACAACGTGAAACAAGCAGATTAAACCGACGAGGATGGGATTCGAACCCATGCATGCAGAGCACAATGGATTAGCAGTCCATCCCCTTAACCACTCGGCCACCTCGTCTGTATGGCGCACATGCGCTAAGGAGAAAAGATGTAATGATTATTTTGACGGGTCAGTGTGTTTTCGTTGAAGATATTACAGTGTCTATTCTTTACAGTTAGATTGGGGCAAACTCTTTTGGCCCTGCTGTGGCATTCCTTCAATCTGCCTATTCTGTGTCATAACTTGGAAGAAAAACAAGTACCAAGTTGAAGCTGTGCTAGAAGATGGATCATTCAATTATGGAACTTCAAAACCCAAGGCCTTGTCATCGATCCAGATTCTATTGCATTCTGCAAATTGTCAATGTCGTTGAATGAATGCTATTCATAATTTACTTGGTTTCTTAATTGTCATGACTGAGAATGAAATCCTGTTCCACGTTTCTGTGTGCATGGAATGAAACTCAACTCAATGTTGTCTTGTTAAGTTAACCACTTGAAAGGTTTGATCGGTGCTTACATCTTCCCTAGATTTCATAGGCTTTCCAGCTTGTGGCGCTGTGGCTTAGTTGGTTAAAGCGCCTGTCTAGTAAACAGGAGATCCTGAGTTCGAATCTCAGCAGTATCTTGTTTTCATCATCTCAAAAAGAAACTTCCTATCTTAAAAATGGGAATTTCACTTGCATGAAACCTCAAATTTACCTTGGCTACGTCTTTACTGATAGTGCAATTGTGAGATGAAGAATGTCATTCTTCATCTTCTGTATAACGGCCAAAAAGGAAGAAAGATGGCATCAAGCATGACAACTTAAAACCAGTGGATTTTATTTTGAAATTCCTCCTCTTTATGCATCTGACTCGCTAAGCAGGCTTTCTAAAGTATCACACCTTTTTGTCCTTTGGCTTAGTTGGTCTAAGCGCCTGTTTAGTAAACAGAAAATCTTGATTTCGAACGTCAGCAGTGGTTTTCTTTCTTCATCTCGGTTTGGGTCATTTTAGCCAAAAAAAGGTGGACTTTTGTTCTTGTATGACATTAAACAAGTCTTTACCATAGTCAAAACATAGTGCAGTTGAGAGAAAAAAAATCTCTGCTGTCGAAACGCTTAAAAAGGAATTAGACGATATAACTTTCTTTAGGGAAAGGAATTAGATGATATAACTTTCTTTAGGGAATAAAGGATGGCATCAAGCATTTCAAAATAAAACCAGTGGAATTACACTTCTAACTCTGCAAAGTTTGATAGCAGCATTCTTAAAAAGGAAGATAAACTTTCAAGCTTGACGTATCTACCGCTTTGGCTAGAAATGAAAACAAAACAATACAACGTGAAACAAGCAGATTAAACCGACGAGGATGGGATTCGAACCCATGCATGCAGAGCACAATGGATTAGCAGTCCATCCCCTTAACCACTCGGCCACCTCGTCTGTATGGCGCACATGCGCTAAGGAGAAAAGATGTAATGATTATTTTGACGGGTCAGTGTGTTTTCGTTGAAGATATTACAGTGTCTATTCTTTACAGTTAGATTGGGGCAAACTCTTTTGGCCCTGCTGTGGCATTCCTTCAATCTGCCTATTCTGTGTCATAACTTGGAAGAAAAACAAGTACCAAATTGAAGCTGTGCTAGAAGATGGATCATTCAATTATGGAACTTCAAAACCCAAGGCCTTGTCATCGATCCAGATTCTATTGCATTCTGCAAATTGTCAATGTCGTTGAATGAATGCTATTCATAATTTACTTGGTTTCTTAATTGTCATGACTGAGAATGAAATCCTGTTCCACGTTTCTGTGTGCATGGAATGAAACTCAACTCAATGTTGTCTTGTTAAGTTAACCACTTGAAAGGTTTGATCGGTGCTTTCATCTTCCCTAGATTTCGTAGGCTTTCCAGCTTGTGGTGCTGTGGCTTAGTTGGTTAAAGCGCCTGTCTAGTAAACAGGAGATCCTGAGTTCGAATCTCAGCAGTGCCTTGTTTTCATCATCTCAAAAAGAAACTTCCTATCTTAAAAATGGGAATTTCACTTGCATGAAACCTCAAATTTACCTTGGCTACTTCTTTACTTATAGTGCAATTGTGAGATGAAGAATGTCTTCTGTATAAGGGCCAAAAAGGAAGAAAGATGGCATCAAGCATGACAACTTAAAACCAGTGGATTTTATTTTGAAATTCCTCCTCTTTATGCATCTGACTCGCTAAGCAGGCTTTCTAAAGTATCACACCTTTTTGTCCTTTGAATCAGTTGGAATGAAACTCAACTCAATGTTGTCTTGTTAAGTTAACCACTTGAAAGGTTTGATCGGTGCTTTCATCTTCCCTAGATTTCGTAGGCTTTCCAGCTTGTGGTGCTGTGGCTTAGTTGGTTAAAGCGCCTGTCTAGTACACAGGAGATCCTGAGTTCGAATCTCAGCAGTGCCTTGTTTTCATCATCTCAAAAAGAAACTTCCTATCTTAAAAATGGGAATTTCACTTGCATGAAACCTCAAATTTACCTTGGCTACTTCTTTACTTATAGTGCAATTGTGAGATGAAGAATGTCTTCTGTATAAGGGCCAAAAAGGAAGAAAGATGGCATCAAGCATGACAACTTAAAACCAGTGGATTTTATTTTGAAATTCCTCCTCTTTATGCATCTGACTCGCTAAGCAGGCTTTCTAAAGTATCACACCTTTTTGTCCTTTGAATCAGTTGGTCTAAGCGCCTGTTTAGTAAACAGAAAATCTTGATTTCGAACGTCAGCAGTGGTTTTCTTTCTTCATCTCAGTTTGGGTCATTTTAGCCAAAAAAAGGTGGACTTTTGTTCTTGTATGACATTAAACAAGTCTTTACCACAGTCAAAACATAGTGCAGTTGAGAGAAAAAAAATCTCTGCTGTCGAAACGCTTAAAAAGGAATTAGACGATATAACTTTCTTTAGAGAATAAAGGATGGCATCAAGCATTTCAAAATAAAACCAGTGGAATTACACTTCTAACTCTGCAAAGTTTGATAGCAGATTTCTTAAAAAGGAAGATAAACTTTCAAGCTTGACGTATCTACCGCTTTGGCTAGAAATGAAAACAAAACAATACAACGTGAAACAAGCAGATTAAACCGACGAGGATGGGATTCGAACCCATGCATGCAGAGCACAATGGATTAGCAGTCCATCCCCTTAACCACTCGGCCACCTCGTCTGTATGGCGCACATGCGCTAAGGAGAAAAGATGTAATGATTATTTTGACGGGTCAGTGTGTTTTCGTTGAAGATATTACAGTGTCTATTCTTTACAGTTAGATTGGGGCAAACTCTTTTGGCCCTGCTGTGGCATTCCTTCAATCTGCCTATTCTGTGTCATAACTTGGAAGAAAAACAAGTACCAAATTGAAGCTGTGCTAGAAGATGGATCATTCAATTATGGAACTTCAAAACCCAAGGCCTTGTCATCGATCCAGATTCTATTGCATTCTGCAAATTGTCAATGTCGTTGAATGAATGCTATTCATAATTTACTTGGTTTCTTAATTGTCATGACTGAGAATGAAATCCTGTTCCACGTTTCTGTGTGCATGGAATGAAACTCAACTCAATGTTGGTCTAAGCGCCTGTTTAGTAAACAGAAAATCTTGATTTCGAACGTCAGCAGTGGTTTTCTTTCTTCATCTCAGTTTGGGTCATTTTAGCCAAAAAAAGGTGGACTTTTGTTCTTGTATGACATTAAACAAGTCTTTACCACAGTCAAAACATAGTGCAGTTGAGAGAAAAAAAATCTCTGCTGTCGAAACGCTTAAAAAGGAATTAGACGATATAACTTTCTTTAGAGAATAAAGGATGGCATCACGCATTTCAAAATAAAACCAGTGGAATTACACTTCTAACTCTGCAAAGTTTGATAGCAGCTTTCTTAAAAAGGAAGATCAACTTTCAAGCTTGACGTATCTACCGCTTTGGCTAGAAATGAAAACAAAACAATACAACGTGAAACAAGCAGATTAAACCGACGAGGATGGGATTCGAACCCATGCATGCAGAGCACAATGGATTAGCAGTCCATCCCCTTAACCACTCGGCCACCTCGTCTGTATGGCGCACATGCGCTAAGGAGAAAAGATGTAATGATTATTTTGACGGGTCAGTGTGTTTTCGTTGAAGATATTACAGTGTCTATTCTTTACAGTTAGATTGGGGCAAACTCTTTTGGCCCTGCTGTGGCATTCCTTCAATCTGCCTATTCTGTGTCATAACTTGGAAGAAAAACAAGTACCAAATTGAAGCTGTGCTAGAAGATGGATCATTCAATTATGGAACTTCAAAACCCAAGGCCTTGTCATCGATCCAGATTCTATTGCATTCTGCAAATTGTCAATGTCGTTGAATGAATGCTATTCATAATTTACTTGGTTTCTTAATTGTCATGACTGAGAATGAAATCCTGTTCCACGTTTCTGTGTGCATGGAATGAAACTCAACTCAATGTTGTCTTGTTAAGTTAACCACTTGAAAGGTTTGATCGGTGCTTTCATCTTCCCTAGATTTCGTAGGCTTTCCAGCTTGTGGTGCTGGATTCGAACCCATGCATGCCGAGCACAATGGATTAGCAGTCCATCGCCTTAATCACTCGCCAACCTCGTCTACATGGCGCACATGCGCTAAGGAGAAAAGATGTAATGATTATTTATACGGGTCAGTGTGTTTTCGTTGAAGATATTACAGTGTCTATTCTTTACAGTTAGATTGGGGCAAACTCTTTTGGCCCTGCTGTGGCATTCCTTCAATCTGCCTATTCTGTGTCATAACTTGGAAGAAAAACAAGTACCAAATTGAAGCTGTGCTAGAAGATGGATCATTCAATTATGGAACTTCAAAACCCAAGGCCTTGTCATCGATCCAGATTCTATTGCATTCTGCAAATTGTCAATGTCGTTGAATGAATGCTATTCATAATTTACTTGGTTTCTTAATTGTCATGACTGAGAATGAAATCCTGTTCCACGTTTCTGTGTGCATGGAATGAAACTCAACTCAATGTTGTCTTGTTAAGTTAACCACTTGAAAGGTTTGATCGGTGCTTACATCTTCCCTAGATTTCATAGGCTTTCCAGCTTGTGGCGCTGTGGCTTAGTTGGTTAAAGCGCCTGTCTAGTAAACAGGAGATCCTGAGTTCGAATCTCAGCAGTATCTTGTTTTCATCATCTCAAAAAGAAACTTCCTATCTTAAAAATGGGAATTTCACTTGCATGAAACCTCAAATTTACCTTGGCTACGTCTTTACTGATAGTGCAATTGTGAGATGAAGAATGTCTTCTGTATAAGGGCCAAAAAGGAAGAAAGATGGCATCAAGCATGACAACTTAAAACCAGTGGATTTTATTTTGAAATTCCTCCTCTTTATGCATCTGACTCGCTAAGCAGGCTTTTTAAAGTATCACACCTTTTTGTCCTTTGGCTTAGTTGGTCTAAGCGCCTGTTTAGTAAACAGAAAATCTTGATTTCGAACGTCAGCAGTGGTTTTCTTTCTTCATCTCGGTTTGGGTCATTTTAGCCAAAAAAAGGTGGACTTTTGTTCTTGTATGACATTAAACAAGTCTTTACCATAGTCAAAACATAGTGCAGTTGAGAGAAAAAAAATCTCTGCTGTCGAAACGCTTAAAAAGGAATTAGACGATATAACTTTCTTTAGGGAAAGGAATTAGATGATATAACTTTCTTTAGGGAATAAAGGATGGCATCAAGCATTTCAAAATAAAACCAGTGGAATTACACTTCTAACTCTGCAAAGTTTGATAGCAGCTTTCTTAAAAAGGAAGATAAACTTTCAAGCTTGACGTATCTACCGCTTTGGCTAGAAATGAAAACAAAACAATACAACGTGAAACAAGCAGATTAAACCGACGAGGATGGGATTCGAACCCATGCATGCATAATTTACTTGGTTTCTTAATTGTCATGACTGAGAATGAAATCCTGTTCCACGTTTCTGTGTGCATGGAATGAAACTCAACTCAATGTTGTCTTGTTAAGTTAACCACTTGAAAGGTTTGATCGGTGCTTACATCTTCCCTAGATTTCATAGGCTTTCCAGCTTGTGGTGCTGTGGCTTAGTTGGTTAAAGCGCCTGTCTAGTAAACAGGAGATCCTGAGTTCGAATCTCAGCAGTGCCTTGTTTTGATCATCTCAAAAAGAAACTTCCTATCTTAAAAATGGGAATTTCACTTGCATGAAACCTCAAATTTACCTTGGCTACGTCTTTACTGATAGTGCAATTGTGAGATGAAGAATGTATTCTGTATAAGGGCCAAAAAGGAAGAAAGATGGCATCAAGCATGACAACTTAAAACCAGTGGATTTTATTTTGAAATTCCTCCTCTTTATGCATCTGACTCGCTAAGCAGGCTTTCTAAAGTATCACACCTTTTTGTCCTTTGGCTTAGTTGGTCTAAGCGCCTGTTTAGTAAACAGAAAATCTTGATTTCGAACGTCAGCAGTGGTTTTCTTTCTTCATCTCGGTTTGGGTCATTTTAGCCAAAAAAAGGTGGACTTTTGTTCTTGTATGACATTAAACAAGTCTTTACCATAGTCAAAACATAGTGCAGTTGAGAGAAAAAAAATCTCTGCTGTCGAAACGCTTAAAAAGGAATTAGACGATATAACTTTCTTTAGGGAAAGGAATTAGATGATATAACTTTCTTTAGGGAATAAAGGATGGCATCAAGCATTTCAAAATAAAACCAGTGGAATTACACTTCTAACTCTGCAAAGTTTGATAGCAGCTTTCTTAAAAAGGAAGATAAACTTTCAAGCTTGACGTATCTACCGCTTTGGCTAGAAATGAAAACAAAACAATACAACGTGAAACAAGCAGATTAAACCGACGAGGATGGGATTCGAACCCATGCATGCATAATTTACTTGGTTTCTTAATTGTCATGACTGAGAATGAAATCCTGTTCCACGTTTCTGTGTGCATGGAATGAAACTCAACTCAATGTTGTCTTGTTAAGTTAACCACTTGAAAGGTTTGATCGGTGCTTACATCTTCCCTAGATTTCATAGGCTTTCCAGCTTGTGGTGCTGTGGCTTAGTTGGTTAAAGCGCCTGTCTAGTAAACAGGAGATCCTGAGTTCGAATCTCAGCAGTGCCTTGTTTTGATCATCTCAAAAAGAAACTTCCTATCTTAAAAATGGGAATTTCACTTGCATGAAACCTCAAATTTACCTTGGCTACGTCTTTACTGATAGTGCAATTGTGAGATGAAGAATGTATTCTGTATAAGGGCCAAAAAGGAAGAAAGATGGCATCAAGCATGACAACTTAAAACCAGTGGATTTTATTTTGAAATTCCTCCTCTTTATGCATCTGACTCGCTAAGCAGGCTTTCTAAAGTATCACACCTTTTTGTCCTTTGGCTTAGTTGGTCTAAGCGCCTGTTTAGTAAACAGAAAATCTTGATTTCGAACGTCAGCAGTGGTTTTCTTTCTTCATCTCGGTTTGGGTCATTTTAGCCAAAAAAAGGTGGACTTTTGTTCTTGTATGACATTAAACAAGTCTTTACCATAGTCAAAACATAGTGCAGTTGAGAGAAAAAAAATCTCTGCTGTCGAAACGCTTAAAAAGGAATTAGACGATATAACTTTCTTTAGGGAAAGGAATTAGATGATATAACTTTCTTTAGGGAATAAAGGATGGCATCAAGCATTTCAAAATAAAACCAGTGGAATTACACTTCTAACTCTGCAAAGTTTGATAGCAGCTTTCTTAAAAAGGAAGATAAACTTTCAAGCTTGACGTATCTACCGCTTTGGCTAGAAATGAAAACAAAACAATACAACGTGAAACAAGCAGATTAAACCGACGAGGATGGGATTCGAACCCATGCATGCAGAGCACAATGGATTAGCAGTCCATCCCCTTAACCACTCGGCCACCTCTTCTACATGGCGCACATGCGCTAAGGAGAAAAGATGTAATGATTATTTTGACGGGTCAGTGTGTTTTCGTGGAAGATATTACAGTGTCTATTCTTTACAGTTAGATTGGGGCAAACTCTTTTGGCCCTGCTGTGGCATTCCTTCAATCTGCCTATTCTGTGTCATAACTTGGAAGAAAAACAAGTACCAAATTGAAGCTGTGCTAGAAGATGGATCATTCAATTATGGAACTTCAAAACCCAAGGCCTTGTCATCGATCCAGATTCTATTGCATTCTGCAAATTGTCAATGTCGTTGAATGAATGCTATTCATAATTTACTTGGTTTCTTAATTGTCATGACTGAGAATGAAATCCTGTTCCACGTTTCTGTGTGCATGGAATGAAACTCAACTCAATGTTGTCTTGTTAAGTTAACCACTTGAAAGGTTTGATCGGTGCTTACATCTTCCCTAGATTTCATAGGCTTTCCAGCTTGTGGTGCTGTGGCTTAGTCGGTTAAAGCGCCTGTCTAGTAAACAGGAGATCCTGAGTTCGAATCTCAGCAGTGCCTTGTTTTCATCATCTCAAAAAGAAACTTCCTATCTTAAAAATGGGAATTTCACTTGCATGAAACCTCAAATTTACCTTGGCTACGTCTTTACTGATAGTGCAATTGTGAGATGAAGAATGTCTTCTGTATAAGGGCCAAAAAGGAAGAAAGATGGCATCAAGCATGACAACTTAAAACCAGTGGATTTTATTTTGAAATTCCTCCTCTTTATGCATCTGACTCGCTAAGCAGGCTTTCTAAAGTATCACACCTTTTTGTCCTTTGGCTTAGTTGGTCTAAGCGCCTGTTTAGTAAACAGAAAATCTTGATTTCGAACGTCAGCAGTGGTTTTCTTTCTTCATCTCGGTTTGGGTCATTTTAGCCAAAAAAAGGTGGACTTTTGTTCTTGTATGACATTAAACAAGTCTTTACCATAGTCAAAACATAGTGCAGTTGAGAGAAAAAAAATCTCTGCTGTCGAAACGCTTAAAAAGGAATTAGACGATATAACTTTCTTTAGAGAATAAAGGATGGCATCAAGCATTTCAAAATAAAACCAGTGGAATTACACTTCTAACTCTGCAAAGTTTGATAGCAGCTTTCTTAAAAAGGAAGATAAACTTTCAAGCTTGACGTATCTACCGCTTTGGCTAGAAATGAAAACAAAACAATACAACGTGAAACAAGCAGATTAAACCGACGAGGATGGGATTCGAACCCATGCATGCAGAGCACAATGGATTAGCAGTCCATCGCCTTAACCACTCGGCCACCTCGTCTACATGGCGCACATGCGCTAAGGAGAAAAGATGTAATGATTATTTTGACGGGTCACTGTGTTTTCGTTGAAGATATTACAGTGTCTATTCTTTACAGTTAGATTGGGGCAAAATCTTTTGGCCCTGCTGTGGCATTCCTTCAATCTGCCTATTCTGTGTCATAACTTGGAAGAAAAACAAGTACCAAGTTGAAGCTGTGCTAGAAGATGGATCATTCAATTATGGAACTTCAAAACCCAAGGCCTTGTCATCGATCCAGATTCTATTGCATTCTGCAAATTGTCAATGTCGTTGAATGAATGCTATTCATAATTTACTTGGTTTCTTAATTGTCATGACTGAGAATGAAATCCTGTTCCACGTTTCTGTGTGCATGGAATGAAACTCAACTCAATGTTGTCTTGTTAAGTTAACCACTTGAAAGGTTTGATCGGTGCTTACATCTTCCCTAGATTTCATAGGCTTTCCAGCTTGTGGTGCTGTGGCTTAGTCGGTTAAAGCGCCTGTCTAGTAAACAGGAGATCCTGAGTTCGAATCTCAGCAGTGCCTTGTTTTCATCATCTCAAAAAGAAACTTCCTATCTTAAAAATGGGAATTTCACTTGCATGAAACCTCAAATTTACCTTGGCTACGTCTTTACTGATAGTGCAATTGTGAGATGAAGAATGTCTTCTGTATAAGGGCCAAAAAGGAAGAAAGATGGCATCAAGCATGACAACTTAAAACCAGTGGATTTTATTTTGAAATTCCTCCTCTTTATGCATCTGACTCGCTAAGCAGGCTTTCTAAAGTATCACACCTTTTTGTCCTTTGGCTTAGTTGGTCTAAGCGCCTGTTTAGTAAACAGAAAATCTTGATTTCGAACGTCAGCAGTGGTTTTCTTTCTTCATCTCGGTTTGGGTCATTTTAGCCAAAAAAAGGTGGACTTTTGTTCTTGTATGACATTAAACAAGTCTTTACCATAGTCAAAACATAGTGCAGTTGAGAGAAAAAAAATCTCTGCTGTCGAAACGCTTAAAAAGGAATTAGACGATATAACTTTCTTTAGGGAAAGGAATTAGATGATATAACTTTCTTTAGGGAATAAAGGATGGCATCAAGCATTTCAAAATAAAACCAGTGGAATTACACTTCTAACTCTGCAAAGTTTGATAGCAGCTTTCTTAAAAAGGAAGATAAACTTTCAAGCTTGACGTATCTACCGCTTTGGCTAGAAATGAAAACAAAACAATACAACGTGAAACAAGCAGATTAAACCGACGAGGATGGGATTCGAACCCATGCATGCAGAGGACAATGGATTAGCAGTCCATCCCCTTAATCACTCGGCCACCTCGTCTGTATGGCGCACATGCGCTAAGGAGAAAAGATGTAATGATTATTTTGACGGGTCAGTGTGTTTTCGTGGAGGATATTACAGTGTCTATTCTTTACAGTTAGATTGGGGCAAACTCTTTTGGCCCTGCTGTGGCATTCCTTCAATCTGCCTATTCTGTGTCATAACTTGGAAGAAAAACAAGTACCAAATTGAAGCTGTGCTAGAAGATGGATCATTCAATTATGGAACTTCAAAACCCAAGACCTTGTCATCGATCCAGATTCTATTGCATTTTGCAAATTGTCAATGTCGTTGAATGAATGCTATTCATAATTTACTTGGTTTCTTAATTGTCATGACTGAGAATGAAATCCTGTTCCACGTTTCTGTGTGCATGGAATGAAACTCAACTCAATGTTGTCTTGTTAAGTTAACCACTTGAAAGGTTTGATCGGTGCTTTCATCTTCCCTAGATTTTGTAGGCTTTCCAGCTTGTGGTGCTGTGGCTTAGTTGGTTAAAGCGCCTGTCTAGTAAACAGGAGATCCTGAGTTCGAATCTCAGCAGTATCTTGTTTTCATCATCTCAAAAAGAAACTTCCTATCTTAAAAATGGGAATTTCACTTGCATGAAACCTCAAATTTACCTTGGCTACGTCTTTACTGATAGTGCAATTGTGAGATGAAGAATGTCTTCTGTATAAGGGCCAAAAAGGAAGAAAGATGGCATCAAGCATGACAACTTAAAACCAGTGGATTTTATTTTGAAATTCCTCCTCTTTATGCATCTGACTCGCTAAGCAGGCTTTCTAAAGTATCACACCTTTTTGTCCTTTGGCTTAGTTGGTCTAAGCGCCTGTTTAGTAAACAGAAAATCTTGATTTCGAACGTCAGCAGTGGTTTTCTTTCTTCATCTCGGTTTGGGTCATTTTAGCCAAAAAAAGGTGGACTTTTGTTCTTGTATGACATTAAACAAGTCTTTACCATAGTCAAAACATAGTGCAGTTGAGAGAAAAAAAATCTCTGCTGTCGAAACGCTTAAAAAGGAATTAGACGATATAACTTTCTTTAGAGAATAAAGGATGGCATCAAGCATTTCAAAATAAAACCAGTGGAATTACACTTCTAACTCTGCAAAGTTTGATAGCAGCTTTCTTAAAAAGGAAGATAAACTTTCAAGCTTGACGTATCTACCGCTTTGGCTAGAAATGAAAACAAAACAATACAACGTGAAACAAGCAGATTAAACCGACGAGGATGGGATTCGAACCCATGCATGCAGAGCACAATGGATTAGCAGTCCATCGCCTTAACCACTCGGCCACCTCGTCTACATGGCGCACATGCGCTAAGGAGAAAAGATGTAATGATTATTTTGACGGGTCACTGTGTTTTCGTTGAAGATATTACAGTGTCTATTCTTTACAGTTAGATTGGGGCAAAATCTTTTGGCCCTGCTGTGGCATTCCTTCAATCTGCCTATTCTGTGTCATAACTTGGAAGAAAAACAAGTACCAAGTTGAAGCTGTGCTAGAAGATGGATCATTCAATTATGGAACTTCAAAACCCAAGGCCTTGTCATCGATCCAGATTCTATTGCATTCTGCAAATTGTCAATGTCGTTGAATGAATGCTATTCATAATTTACTTGGTTTCTTAATTGTCATGACTGAGAATGAAATCCTGTTCCACGTTTCTGTGTGCATGGAATGAAACTCAACTCAATGTTGTCTTGTTAAGTTAACCACTTGAAAGGTTTGATCGGTGCTTACATCTTCCCTAGATTTCATAGGCTTTCCAGCTTGTGGTGCTGTGGCTTAGTTGGTTAAAGCGCCTGTCTAGTAAACAGGAGATCCTGAGTTCGAATCTCAGCAGTATCTTGTTTTCATCATCTCAAAAAGAAACTTCCTATCTTAAAAATGGGAATTTCACTTGCATGAAACCTCAAATTTACCTTGGCTACGTCTTTACTGATAGTGCAATTGTGAGATGAAGAATGTCTTCTGTATAAGGGCCAAAAAGGAAGCAAGATGGCATCAAGCATGACAACTTAAAACCAGTGGATTTTATTTTGAAATTCCTCCTCTTTATGCATCTGACTCGCTAAGCAGGCTTTCTAAAGTATCACACCTTTTTGTCCTTTGGCTTAGTTGGTCTAAGCGCCTGTTTAGTAAACAGAAAATCTTGATTTCGAACGTCAGCAGTGGTTTTCTTTCTTCATCTCGGTTTGGGTCATTTTAGCCAAAAAAAGGTGGACTTTTGTTCTTGTATGACATTAAACAAGTCTTTACCATAGTCAAAACATAGTGCAGTTGAGAGAAAAAAAATCTCTGCTGTCGAAACGCTTAAAAAGGAATTAGACGATATAACTTTCTTTAGAGAATAAAGGATGGCATCAAGCATTTCAAAATAAAACCAGTGGAATTACACTTCTAACTCTGCAAAGTTTGATAGCAGCTTTCTTAAAAAGGAAGATAAACTTTCAAGCTTGACGTATCTACCGCTTTGGCTAGAAATGAAAACAAAACAATACAACGTGAAACAAGCAGATTAAACCGACGAGGATGGGATTCGAACCCATGCATGCAGAGCACAATGGATTAGCAGTCCATCGCCTTAACCACTCGGCCACCTCGTCTACATGGCGCACATGCGCTAAGGAGAAAAGATGTAATGATTATTTTGACGGGTCACTGTGTTTTCGTTGAAGATATTACAGTGTCTATTCTTTACAGTTAGATTGGGGCAAAATCTTTTGGCCCTGCTGTGGCATTCCTTCAATCTGCCTATTCTGTGTCATAACTTGGAAGAAAAACAAGTACCAAGTTGAAGCTGTGCTAGAAGATGGATCATTCAATTATGGAACTTCAAAACCCAAGGCCTTGTCATCGATCCAGATTCTATTGCATTCTGCAAATTGTCAATGTCGTTGAATGAATGCTATTCATAATTTACTTGGTTTCTTAATTGTCATGACTGAGAATGAAATCCTGTTCCACGTTTCTGTGTGCATGGAATGAAACTCAACTCAATGTTGTCTTGTTAAGTTAACCACTTGAAAGGTTTGATCGGTGCTTACATCTTCCCTAGATTTCATAGGCTTTCCAGCTTGTGGTGCTGTGGCTTAGTCGGTTAAAGCGCCTGTCTAGTAAACAGGAGATCCTGAGTTCGAATCTCAGCAGTGCCTTGTTTTCATCATCTCAAAAAGAAACTTCCTATCTTAAAAATGGGAATTTCACTTGCATGAAACCTCAAATTTACCTTGGCTACGTCTTTACTGATAGTGCAATTGTGAGATGAAGAATGTCTTCTGTATTAGGGCCAAAAAGGAAGAAAGATGGCATCAAGCATGACAACTTAAAACCAGTGGATTTTATTTTGAAATTCCTCCTCTTTATGCATCTGACTCGCTAAGCAGGCTTTCTAAAGTATCACACCTTTTTGTCCTTTGGCTTAGTTGGTCTAAGCGCCTGTTTAGTAAACAGAAAATCTTGATTTCGAACGTCAGCAATGGTTTTCTTTCTTCATCTCGGTTTGGGTCATTTTAGCCAAAAAAAGGTGGACTTTTGTTCTTGTATGACATTAAACAAGTCTTTACCATAGTCAAAACATAGTGCAGTTGAGAGAAAAAAAATCTCTGCTGTCGAAACGCTTAAAAAGGAATTAGACGATATAACTTTCTTTAGGGAAAGGAATTAGATGATATAACTTTCTTTAGGGAATAAAGGATGGCATCAAGCATTTCAAAATAAAACCAGTGGAATTACACTTCTAACTCTGCAAAGTTTGATAGCAGCTTTCTTAAAAAGGAAGATAAACTTTCAAGCTTGACGTATCTACCGCTTTGGCTAGAAATGAAAACAAAACAATACAACGTGAAACAAGCAGATTAAACCGACGAGGATGGGATTCGAACCCATGCATGCAGAGGACAATGGATTAGCAGTCCATCCCCTTAATCACTCGGCCACCTCGTCTGTATGGCGCACATGCGCTAAGGAGAAAAGATGTAATGATTATTTTGACGGGTCAGTGTGTTTTCGTGGAGGATATTACAGTGTCTATTCTTTACAGTTAGATTGGGGCAAACTCTTTTGGCCCTGCTGTGGCATTCCTTCAATCTGCCTATTCTGTGTCATAACTTGGAAGAAAAACAAGTACCAAATTGAAGCTGTGCTAGAAGATGGATCATTCAATTATGGAACTTCAAAACCCAAGACCTTGTCATCGATCCAGATTCTATTGCATTTTGCAAATTGTCAATGTCGTTGAATGAATGCTATTCATAATTTACTTGGTTTCTTAATTGTCATGACTGAGAATGAAATCCTGTTCCACGTTTCTGTGTGCATGGAATGAAACTCAACTCAATGTTGTCTTGTTAAGTTAACCACTTGAAAGGTTTGATCGGTGCTTACATCTTCCCTAGATTTCATAGGCTTTCCAGCTTGTGGTGCTGTGGCTTAGTCGGTTAAAGCGCCTGTCTAGTAAACAGGAGATCCTGAGTTCGAATCTCAGCAGTGCCTTGTTTTCATCATCTCAAAAAGAAACTTCCTATCTTAAAAATGGGAATTTCACTTGCATGAAACCTCAAATTTACCTTGGCTACGTCTTTACTGATAGTGCAATTGTGAGATGAAGAATGTCTTCTGTATAAGGGCCAAAAAGGAAGAAAGATGGCATCAAGCATGACAACTTAAAACCAGTGGATTTTATTTTGAAATTCCTCCTCTTTATGCATCTGACTCGCTAAGCAGGCTTTCTAAAGTATCACACCTTTTTGTCCTTTGGCTTAGTTGGTCTAAGCGCCTGTTTAGTAAACAGAAAATCTTGATTTCGAACGTCAGCAGTGGTTTTCTTTCTTCATCTCGGTTTGGGTCATTTTAGCCAAAAAAAGGTGGACTTTTGTTCTTGTATGACATTAAACAAGTCTTTACCATAGTCAAAACATAGTGCAGTTGAGAGAAAAAAAATCTCTGCTGTCGAAACGCTTAAAAAGGAATTAGACGATATAACTTTCTTTAGAGAATAAAGGATGGCATCAAGCATTTCAAAATAAAACCAGTGGAATTACACTTCTAACTCTGCAAAGTTTGATAGCAGCTTTCTTAAAAAGGAAGATAAACTTTCAAGCTTGACGTATCTACCGCTTTGGCTAGAAATGAAAACAAAACAATACAACGTGAAACAAGCAGATTAAACCGACGAGGATGGGATTCGAACCCATGCATGCAGAGCACAATGGATTAGCAGTCCATCGCCTTAACCACTCGGCCACCTCGTCTACATGGCGCACATGCGCTAAGGAGAAAAGATGTAATGATTATTTTGACGGGTCACTGTGTTTTCGTTGAAGATATTACAGTGTCTATTCTTTACAGTTAGATTGGGGCAAAATCTTTTGGCCCTGCTGTGGCATTCCTTCAATCTGCCTATTCTGTGTCATAACTTGGAAGAAAAACAAGTACCAAGTTGAAGCTGTGCTAGAAGATGGATCATTCAATTATGGAACTTCAAAACCCAAGGCCTTGTCATCGATCCAGATTCTATTGCATTCTGCAAATTGTCAATGTCGTTGAATGAATGCTATTCATAATTTACTTGGTTTCTTAATTGTCATGACTGAGAATGAAATCCTGTTCCACGTTTCTGTGTGCATGGAATGAAACTCAACTCAATGTTGTCTTGTTAAGTTAACCACTTGAAAGGTTTGATCGGTGCTTACATCTTCCCTAGATTTCATAGGCTTTCCAGCTTGTGGTGCTGTGGCTTAGTCGGTTAAAGCGCCTGTCTAGTAAACAGGAGATCCTGAGTTCGAATCTCAGCAGTGCCTTGTTTTCATCATCTCAAAAAGAAACTTCCTATCTTAAAAATGGGAATTTCACTTGCATGAAACCTCAAATTTACCTTGGCTACGTCTTTACTGATAGTGCAATTGTGAGATGAAGAATGTCTTCTGTATAAGGGCCAAAAAGGAAGAAAGATGGCATCAAGCATGACAACTTAAAACCAGTGGATTTTATTTTGAAATTCCTCCTCTTTATGCATCTGACTCGCTAAGCAGGCTTTCTAAAGTATCACACCTTTTTGTCCTTTGGCTTAGTTGGTCTAAGCGCCTGTTTAGTAAACAGAAAATCTTGATTTCGAACGTCAGCAGTGGTTTTCTTTCTTCATCTCGGTTTGGGTCATTTTAGCCAAAAAAAGGTGGACTTTTGTTCTTGTATGACATTAAACAAGTCTTTACCATAGTCAAAACATAGTGCAGTTGAGAGAAAAAAAATCTCTGCTGTCGAAACGCTTAAAAAGGAATTAGACGATATAACTTTCTTTAGGGAAAGGAATTAGATGATATAACTTTCTTTAGGGAATAAAGGATGGCATCAAGCATTTCAAAATAAAACCAGTGGAATTACACTTCTAACTCTGCAAAGTTTGATAGCAGCTTTCTTAAAAAGGAAGATAAACTTTCAAGCTTGACGTATCTACCGCTTTGGCTAGAAATGAAAACAAAACAATACAACGTGAAACAAGCAGATTAAACCGACGAGGATGGGATTCGAACCCATGCATGCAGAGGACAATGGATTAGCAGTCCATCCCCTTAATCACTCGGCCACCTCGTCTGTATGGCGCACATGCGCTAAGGAGAAAAGATGTAATGATTATTTTGACGGGTCAGTGTGTTTTCGTGGAGGATATTACAGTGTCTATTCTTTACAGTTAGATTGGGGCAAACTCTTTTGGCCCTGCTGTGGCATTCCTTCAATCTGCCTATTCTGTGTCATAACTTGGAAGAAAAACAAGTACCAAATTGAAGCTGTGCTAGAAGATGGATCATTCAATTATGGAACTTCAAAACCCAAGACCTTGTCATCGATCCAGATTCTATTGCATTTTGCAAATTGTCAATGTCGTTGAATGAATGCTATTCATAATTTACTTGGTTTCTTAATTGTCATGACTGAGAATGAAATCCTGTTCCACGTTTCTGTGTGCATGGAATGAAACTCAACTCAATGTTGTCTTGTTAAGTTAACCACTTGAAAGGTTTGATCGGTGCTTTCATCTTCCCTAGATTTTGTAGGCTTTCCAGCTTGTGGTGCTGTGGCTTAGTTGGTTAAAGCGCCTGTCTAGTAAACAGGAGATCCTGAGTTCGAATCTCAGCAGTATCTTGTTTTCATCATCTCAAAAAGAAACTTCCTATCTTAAAAATGGGAATTTCACTTGCATGAAACCTCAAATTTACCTTGGCTACGTCTTTACTGATAGTGCAATTGTGAGATGAAGAATGTCTTCTGTATAAGGGCCAAAAAGGAAGAAAGATGGCATCAAGCATGACAACTTAAAACCAGTGGATTTTATTTTGAAATTCCTCCTCTTTATGCATCTGACTCGCTAAGCAGGCTTTCTAAAGTATCACACCTTTTTGTCCTTTGGCTTAGTTGGTCTAAGCGCCTGTTTAGTAAACAGAAAATCTTGATTTCGAACGTCAGCAGTGGTTTTCTTTCTTCATCTCGGTTTGGGTCATTTTAGCCAAAAAAAGGTGGACTTTTGTTCTTGTATGACATTAAACAAGTCTTTACCATAGTCAAAACATAGTGCAGTTGAGAGAAAAAAAATCTCTGCTGTCGAAACGCTTAAAAAGGAATTAGACGATATAACTTTCTTTAGAGAATAAAGGATGGCATCAAGCATTTCAAAATAAAACCAGTGGAATTACACTTCTAACTCTGCAAAGTTTGATAGCAGCTTTCTTAAAAAGGAAGATAAACTTTCAAGCTTGACGTATCTACCGCTTTGGCTAGAAATGAAAACAAAACAATACAACGTGAAACAAGCAGATTAAACCGACGAGGATGGGATTCGAACCCATGCATGCAGAGCACAATGGATTAGCAGTCCATCGCCTTAACCACTCGGCCACCTCGTCTACATGGCGCACATGCGCTAAGGAGAAAAGATGTAATGATTATTTTGACGGGTCACTGTGTTTTCGTTGAAGATATTACAGTGTCTATTCTTTACAGTTAGATTGGGGCAAAATCTTTTGGCCCTGCTGTGGCATTCCTTCAATCTGCCTATTCTGTGTCATAACTTGGAAGAAAAACAAGTACCAAGTTGAAGCTGTGCTAGAAGATGGATCATTCAATTATGGAACTTCAAAACCCAAGGCCTTGTCATCGATCCAGATTCTATTGCATTCTGCAAATTGTCAATGTCGTTGAATGAATGCTATTCATAATTTACTTGGTTTCTTAATTGTCATGACTGAGAATGAAATCCTGTTCCACGTTTCTGTGTGCATGGAATGAAACTCAACTCAATGTTGTCTTGTTAAGTTAACCACTTGAAAGGTTTGATCGGTGCTTACATCTTCCCTAGATTTCATAGGCTTTCCAGCTTGTGGTGCTGTGGCTTAGTTGGTTAAAGCGCCTGTCTAGTAAACAGGAGATCCTGAGTTCGAATCTCAGCAGTATCTTGTTTTCATCATCTCAAAAAGAAACTTCCTATCTTAAAAATGGGAATTTCACTTGCATGAAACCTCAAATTTACCTTGGCTACGTCTTTACTGATAGTGCAATTGTGAGATGAAGAATGTCTTCTGTATAAGGGCCAAAAAGGAAGCAAGATGGCATCAAGCATGACAACTTAAAACCAGTGGATTTTATTTTGAAATTCCTCCTCTTTATGCATCTGACTCGCTAAGCAGGCTTTCTAAAGTATCACACCTTTTTGTCCTTTGGCTTAGTTGGTCTAAGCGCCTGTTTAGTAAACAGAAAATCTTGATTTCGAACGTCAGCAGTGGTTTTCTTTCTTCATCTCGGTTTGGGTCATTTTAGCCAAAAAAAGGTGGACTTTTGTTCTTGTATGACATTAAACAAGTCTTTACCATAGTCAAAACATAGTGCAGTTGAGAGAAAAAAAATCTCTGCTGTCGAAACGCTTAAAAAGGAATTAGACGATATAACTTTCTTTAGGGAAAGGAATTAGATGATATAACTTTCTTTAGGGAATAAAGGATGGCATCAAGCATTTCAAAATAAAACCAGTGGAATTACACTTCTAACTCTGCAAAGTTTGATAGCAGCTTTCTTAAAAAGGCCTTGTCATCGATCCAGATTCTATTGCATTCTGCAAATTGTCAATGTCGTTGAATGAATGCTATTCATAATTTACTTGGTTTCTTAATTGTCATGACTGAGAATGAAATCCTGTTCCACGTTTCTGTGTGCATGGAATGAAACTCAACTCAATGTTGTCTTGTTAAGTTAACCACTTGAAAGGTTTGATCGGTGCTTACATCTTCCCTAGATTTCATAGGCTTTCCAGCTTGTGGCGCTGTGGCTTAGTTGGTTAAAGCGCCTGTCTAGTAAACAGGAGATCCTGAGTTCAAATCTCAGCAGTATCTTGTTTAGTAAACAGAAAATCTTGATTTCGAACGTCAGCAGTGGTTTTCTTTCTTCATCTCGGTTTGGGTCATTTTAGCAAAAAAAAGGTGGACTTTTGTTCTTGTATGACATTAAACAAGTCTTTACCATAGTCAAAACATAGTGCAGTTGAGAGAAAAAAAATCTCTGCTGTCGAAACGCTTAAAAAGGAATTAGACGATATAACTTTCTTTAGGGAAAGGAATTAGATGATATAACTTTCTTTAGGATATAAAGGATGGCATCAAGCATTTCAAAATAAATCCAGTGGAATTACACTTCTAACTCTGCAAAGTTTGATAGCAGCTTTCTTAAAAAGGAAGATAAACTTTCAAGCTTGACGTATCTACCGCTTTGGCTAGAAATGAAAACAAAACAATACAACATGAAACAAGCAGATTAAACCGACGAGGATGGGATTCGGACCCATGCATGCCGAGCACAATGGATTAGCAGTCCATCGCCTTAACCACTCGGCCACCTCTTCTACATGGCGCACATGCGCTAAGGAGAAAAGATGTAATGATTATTTATACGGGTCAGTGTGTTTTCGTGGAAGATATTACAGTGTCTATTCTTTACAGTTAGATTGGGGCAAACTCTTTTGGCCCTGCTGTGGCATTCCTTCAATCTGCCTATTCTGTGTCATAACTTGGAAGAAAAACAAGTACCAAATTGAAGCTGTGCTAGAAGATGGATCATTCAATTATGGAACTTCAAAACCCAAGGCCTTGTCATCGATCCAGATTCTATTGCATTCTGCAAATTGTCAATGTCGTTGAATGAATGCTATTCATAATTTACTTGGTTTCTTAATTGTCATGACTGAGAATGAAATCCTGTTCCACGTTTCTGTGTGCATGGAATGAAACTCAACTCAATGTTGTCTTGTTAAGTTAACCACTTGAAAGGTTTGATCGGTGCTTACATCTTCCCTAGATTTCATAGGCTTTCCAGCTTGTGGTGCTGTGGCTTAGTCGGTTAAAGCGCCTGTCTAGTAAACAGGAGATCCTGAGTTCGAATCTCAGCAGTGCCTTGTTTTCATCATCTCAAAAAGAAACTTCCTATCTTAAAAATGGGAATTTCACTTGCATGAAACCTCAAATTTACCTTGGCTACGTCTTTACTGATAGTGCAATTGTGAGATGAAGAATGTCTTCTGTATAAGGGCCAAAAAGGAAGAAAGATGGCATCAAGCATGACAACTTAAAACCAGTGGATTTTATTTTGAAATTCCTCCTCTTTATGCATCTGACTCGCTAAGCAGGCTTTCTAAAGTATCACACCTTTTTGTCCTTTGGCTTAGTTGGTCTAAGTGCCTGTTTAGTAAACAGAAAATCTTGATTTCGAACGTCAGCAGTGGTTTTCTTTCTTCATCTCAGTTTGGGTCATTTTAGCAAAAAAAAGGTGGACTTTTGTTCTTGTATGACATTAAACAAGTCTTTACCACAGTCAAAACATAGTGCAGTTGAGAGAAAAAAAATCTCTGCTGTCGAAACGCTTAAAAAGGAATTAGACGATATAACTTTCTTTAGAGAATAAAGGATGGCATCAAGCATTTCAAAATAAAACCAGTGGATTTACACTTCTAACTCTGCAAAGTTTGATAGCAGCTTTCTTAAAAAGGAAGATAAACTTTCAAGCTTGACGTATCTACCGCTTTGGCTAGAAATGAAAACAATACAACATGAAACAAGCAGAATAAACCGACGAGGATGGGATTCGAACCCATGCATGCAGAGCACAATGGATTAGCAGTCCATCGCCTTAACCACTCGGCCACCTCGTCTACATGGTGCACATGAGCTAAGGAGAAAAGATGTAATGATTATTTTTACGGGTCAGTGTGTTTTCATTGAAGATATTACAGTGTCTATTCTTTACAGTTAGATTGGGGCAAACTCTTTTGGCCCTGCTGTGGCATTCCTTCAATCTGCCTATTCTGTGTCATAACTTGGAAGAAAAACAAGTACCAAGTTGAAGCTGTGCTAGAAGATGGATCATTCAATTATGGAACTTCAAAACCCAAGGCCTTGTCATCGATCCAGATTCTATTGCATTTCATAGGCTTTCCAGCTTGTGGTGCTGTGGCTTAGTTGGTTAAAGCGCCTGTCTAGTAAACAGTAGATCCTGAGTTCGAATCTCAGCAGTGCCTTGTTTTCATCATCTCAAAAAGAAACTTCCTATCTTAAAAATGGGATTTTCACTTGCATGAAACCTCAAATTTACCTTGGCTACGTCTTTACTGATAGTGCAATTGTGAGATGAAGAATGTCTTCTGTATAAGGGCCAAAAAGGAAGAAAGATGGCATCAAGCATGACAACTTAAAACCAGTGGATTTTATTTTGAAATTCCTCCTCTTTATGCATCTGACTCGCTAAGCAGGCTTTCTAAAGTATCACACCTTTTTGTCCTTTGGCTTAGTTGGTCTAAGTGCCTGTTTAGTAAACAGAAAATCTTGATTTCGAACGTCAGCAGTGGTTTTCTTTCTTCATCTCAGTTTGGGTCATTTTAGCAAAAAAAAGGTGGACTTTTGTTCTTGTATGACATTAAACAAGTCTTTACCACAGTCAAAACATAGTGCAGTTGAGAGAAAAAAAATCTCTGCTGTCGAAACGCTTAAAAAGGAATTAGACGATATAACTTTCTTTAGAGAATAAAGGATGGCATCAAGCATTTCAAAATAAAACCAGTGGATTTACACTTCTAACTCTGCAAAGTTTGATAGCAGCTTTCTTAAAAAGGAAGATAAACTTTCAAGCTTGACGTATCTACCGCTTTGGCTAGAAATGAAAACAATACAACATGAAACAAGCAGAATAAACCGACGAGGATGGGATTCGAACCCATGCATGCAGAGCACAATGGATTAGCAGTCCATCGCCTTAACCACTCGGCCACCTCGTCTACATGGCGCACATGAGCTAAGGAGAAAAGATGTAATGATTATTTTTACGGGTCAGTGTGTTTTCATTGAGGATATTACAGTGTCTATTCTTTACAGTTAGATTGGGGCAAACTCTTTTGGCCCTGCTGTGGCATTCCTTCAATCTGCCTATTCTGTGTCATAACTTGGAAGAAAAACAAGTACCAAGTTGAAGCTGTGCTAGAAGATGGATCATTCAATTATGGAACTTCAAAACCCAAGGCCTTGTCATCGATCCAGATTCTATTGCATTTCATAGGCTTTCCAGCTTGTGGTGCTGTGGCTTAGTTGGTTAAAGCGCCTGTCTAGTAAACAGGAGATCCTGAGTTCGAATCTCAGCAGTGCCTTGTTTTCATCATCTCAAAAAGAAACTTCCTATCTTAAAAATGGGATTTTCACTTTCATGAAACCTCAAATTTACCTTGGCTACGTCTTTACTGATAGTGCAATTGTGAGATGAAGAATGTCTTCTGTATAAGGGCCAAAAAGGAAGAAAGATGGCATCAAGCATGACAACTTAAAACCAGTGGATTTTATTTTGAAATTCCTCCTCTTTATGCATCTGACTCGCTAAGCAGGCTTTCTAAAGTATCACACCTTTTTGTCCTTTGGCTTAGTTGGTCTAAGTGCCTGTTTAGTAAACAGAAAATCTTGATTTCGAACGTCAGCAGTGGTTTTCTTTCTTCATCTCAGTTTGGGTCATTTTAGCCAAAAAAAGGTGGACTTTTGTTCTTGTATGACATTAAACAAGTCTTTACCACAGTCAAAACATAGTGCAGTTGAGAGAAAAAAAATCTCTGCTGTCGAAACGCTTAAAAAGGAATTAGACGATATAACTTTCTTTAGAGAATAAAGGATGGCATCAAGCATTTCAAAATAAAACCAGTGGATTTACACTTCTAACTCTGCAAAGTTTGATAGCAGCTTTCTTAAAAAGGAAGATAAACTTTCAAGCTTGACGTATCTACCGCTTTGGCTAGAAATGAAAACAATACAACATGAAACAAGCAGAATAAACCGACGGGGATGGGATTCGAACCCATGCATGCAGAGCACAATGGATTAGCAGTCCATCGCCTTAACCACTCGGCCACCTCGTCTACATGGCGCACATGCGCTAAGGAGAAAAGATGTAATGATTATTTTTACGGGTCAGTGTGTTTTCATTGAAGATATTACAGTGTCTATTCTTTACAGTTAGATTGGGGCAAACTCTTTTGGCCCTGCTGTGGCATTCCTTCAATCTGCCTATTCTGTGTCATAACTTGGAAGAAAAACAAGTACCAAGTTGAAGCTGTGCTAGAAGATGGATCATTCAATTATGGAACTTCAAAACCCAAGGCCTTGTCATCGATCCAGATTCTATTGCATTTCATAGGCTTTCCAGCTTGTGGTGCTGTGGCTTAGTTGGTTAAAGCGCCTGTCTAGTAAACAGGAGATCCTGAGTTCGAATCTCAGCAGTGCCTTGTTTTCATCATCTCAAAAAGAAACTTCCTATCTTAAAAATGGGATTTTCACTTGCATGAAACCTCAAATTTACCTTGGCTACGTCTTTACTGATAGTGCAATTGTGAGATGAAGAATGTCTTCTGTATAAGGGCCAAAAAGGAAGAAAGATGGCATCAAGCATGACAACTTAAAACCAGTGGATTTTATTTTGAAATTCCTCCTCTTTATGCATCTGACTCGCTAAGCAGGCTTTCTAAAGTATCACACCTTTTTGTCCTTTGGCTTAGTTGGTCTAAGTGCCTGTTTAGTAAACAGAAAATCTTGATTTCGAACGTCAGCAGTGGTTTTCTTTCTTCATCTCAGTTTGGGTCATTTTAGCAAAAAAAAGGTGGACTTTTGTTCTTGTATGACATTAAACAAGTCTTTACCACAGTCAAAACATAGTGCAGTTGAGAGAAAAAAAATCTCTGCTGTCGAAACGCTTAAAAAGGAATTAGACGATATAACTTTCTTTAGAGAATAAAGGATGGCATCAAGCATTTCAAAATAAAACCAGTGGATTTACACTTCTAACTCTGCAAAGTTTGATAGCAGCTTTCTTAAAAAGGAAGATAAACTTTCAAGCTTGACGTATCTACCGCTTTGGCTAGAAATGAAAACAATACAACATGAAACAAGCAGATTAAACCGACGAGGATGGGATTCGAACCCATGCATGCAGAGCACAATGGATTAGCAGTCCATCGCCTTAACCACTCGGCCACCTCGTCTACATGGCGCACATGCGCTAAGGAGAAAAGATGTAATGATTATTTTTACGGGTCAGTGTGTTTTCATTGAAGATATTACAGTGTCTATTCTTTACAGTTAGATTGGGGCAAACTCTTTTGGCCCTGCTGTGGCATTCCTTCAATCTGCCTATTCTGTGTCATAACTTGGAAGAAAAACAAGTACCAAGTTGAAGCTGTGCTAGAAGATGGATCATTCAATTATGGAACTTCAAAACCCAAGGCCTTGTCATCGATCCAGATTCTATTGCATTTCATAGGCTTTCCAGCTTGTGGTGCTGTGGCTTAGTTGGTTAAAGCGCCTGTCTAGTAAACAGGAGATCCTGAGTTCGAATCTAAGCAGTGCCTTGTTTTCATCATCTCAAAAAGAAACTTCCTATCTTAAAAATGGGATTTTCACTTGCATGAAACCTCAAATTTACCTTGGCTACGTCTTTACTGATAGTGCAATTGTGAGATGAAGAATGTCTTCTGTATTAGGGCCAAAAAGGAAGAAAGATGGCATCAAGCATGACAACTTAAAACCAGTGGATTTTATTTTGAAATTCCTCCTCTTTATGCATCTGACTCGCTAAGCAGGCTTTCTAAAGTATCACACCTTTTTGTCCTTTGGCTTAGTTGGTCTAAGTGCCTGTTTAGTAAACAGAAAATCTTGATTTCGAACGTCAGCAGTGGTTTTCTTTCTTCATCTCAGTTTGGGTCATTTTAGCAAAAAAAAGGTGGACTTTTGTTCTTGTATGACATTAAACAAGTCTTTACCACAGTCAAAACATAGTGCAGTTGAGAGAAAAAAAATCTCTGCTGTCGAAACGCTTAAAAAGGAATTAGACGATATAACTTTCTTTAGAGAATAAAGGATGGCATCAAGCATTTCAAAATAAAACCAGTGGATTTACACTTCTAACTCTGCAAAGTTTGATAGCAGCTTTCTTAAAAAGGAAGATAAACTTTCAAGCTTGACGTATCTACCGCTTTGGCTAGAAATGAAAACAATACAACATGAAACAAGCAGATTAAACCGACGAGGATGGGATTCGAACCCATGCATGCAGAGCACAATGGATTAGCAGTCCATCGCCTTAACCACTCGGCCACCTCGTCTACATGGCGCACATGCGCTAAGGAGAAAAGATGTAATGATTATTTTTACGGGTCAGTGTGTTTTCATTGAAGATATTACAGTGTCTATTCTTTACAGTTAGATTGGGGCAAACTCTTTTGGCCCTGCTGTGGCATTCCTTCAATCTGCCTATTCTGTGTCATAACTTGGAAGAAAAACAAGTACCAAGTTGAAGCTGTGCTAGAAGATGGATCATTCAATTATGGAACTTCAAAACCCAAGGCCTTGTCATCGATCCAGATTCTATTGCATTTCATAGGCTTTCCAGCTTGTGGTGCTGTGGCTTAGTTGGTTAAAGCGCCTGTCTAGTAAACAGGAGATCCTGAGTTCGAATCTAAGCAGTGCCTTGTTTTCATCATCTCAAAAAGAAACTTCCTATCTTAAAAATGGGATTTTCACTTGCATGAAACCTCAAATTTACCTTGGCTACGTCTTTACTGATAGTGCAATTGTGAGATGAAGAATGTCTTCTGTATTAGGGCCAAAAAGGAAGAAAGATGGCATCAAGCATGACAACTTAAAACCAGTGGATTTTATTTTGAAATTCCTCCTCTTTATGCATCTGACTCGCTAAGCAGGCTTTCTAAAGTATCACACCTTTTTGTCCTTTGGCTTAGTTGGTCTAAGTGCCTGTTTAGTAAACAGAAAATCTTGATTTCGAACGTCAGCAGTGGTTTTCTTTCTTCATCTCAGTTTGGGTCATTTTAGCAAAAAAAAGGTGGACTTTTGTTCTTGTATGACATTAAACAAGTCTTTACCACAGTCAAAACATAGTGCAGTTGAGAGAAAAAAAATCTCTGCTGTCGAAACGCTTAAAAAGGAATTAGACGATATAACTTTCTTTAGAGAATAAAGGATGGCATCAAGCATTTCAAAATAAAACCAGTGGATTTACACTTCTAACTCTGCAAAGTTTGATAGCAGCTTTCTTAAAAAGGAAGATAAACTTTCAAGCTTGACGTATCTACCGCTTTGGCTAGAAATGAAAACAATACAACATGAAACAAGCAGAATAAACCGACGAGGATGGGATTCGAACCCATGCATGCAGAGCACAATGGATTAGCAGTCCATCGCCTTAACCACTCGGCCACCTCGTCTACATGGCGCACATGCGCTAAGGAGAAAAGATGTAATGATTATTTTTACGGGTCAGTGTGTTTTCATTGAAGATATTACAGTGTCTATTCTTTACAGTTAGATTGGGGCAAACTCTTTTGGCCCTGCTGTGGCATTCCTGCAATCTGCCTATTCTGTGTCAAAACTTGGAAGAAAAACAAGTACCAAGTTGAAGCTGTGCTAGAAGATGGATCATTCAATTATGGAACTTCAAAACCCAAGGCCTTGTCATCGATCCAGATTCTATTGCATTTCATAGGCTTTCCAGCTTGTGGTGCTGTGGCTTAGTTGGTTAAAGCGCCTGTCTAGTAAACAGGAGATCCTGAGTTCGAATCTCAGCAGTGCCTTGTTTTCATCATCTCAAAAAGAAACTTCCTATCTTAAAAATGGGATTTTCACTTGCATGAAACCTCAAATTTACCTTGGCTACGTCTTTACTGATAGTGCAATTGTGAGATGAAGAATGTCTTCTGTATAAGGGCCAAAAAGGAAGAAAGATGGCATCAAGCATGACAACTTAAAACCAGTGGATTTTATTTTGAAATTCCTCCTCTTTATGCATCTGACTCGCTAAGCAGGCTTTCTAAAGTATCACACCTTTTTGTCCTTTGGCTTAGTTGGTCTAAGTGTCTGTTTAGTAAACAGAAAATCTTGATTTCGAACGTCAGCAGTGGTTTTCTTTCTTCATCTCAGTTTGGGTCATTTTAGCAAAAAAAAGGTGGACTTTTGTTCTTGTATGACATTAAACAAGTCTTTACCACAGTCAAAACATAGTGCAGTTGAGAGAAAAAAAATCTCTGCTGTCGAAACGCTTAAAAAGGAATTAGACGATATAACTTTCTTTAGAGAATAAAGGATGGCATCAAGCATTTCAAAATAAAACCAGTGGATTTACACTTCTAACTCTGCAAAGTTTGATAGCAGCTTTCTTAAAAAGGAAGATAAACTTTCAAGCTTGACGTATCTACCGCTTTGGCTAGAAATGAAAACAATACAACATGAAACAAGCAGATTAAACCGACGAGGATGGGATTCGAACCCATGCATGCAGAGCACAATGGATTAGCAGTCCATCGCCTTAACCACTCGGCCACCTCGTCTACATGGCGCACATGCGCTAAGGAGAAAAGATGTAATGATTATTTTTACGGGTCAGTGTGTTTTCATTGAAGATATTACAGTGTCTATTCTTTACAGTTAGATTGGGGCAAACTCTTTTGGCCCTGCTGTGGCATTCCTTCAATCTGCCTATTCTGTGTCATAACTTGGAAGAAAAACAAGTACCAAGTTGAAGCTGTGCTAGAAGATGGATCATTCAATTATGGAACTTCAAAACCCAAGGCCTTGTCATCGATCCAGATTCTATTGCATTTCATAGGCTTTCCAGCTTGTGGTGCTGTGGCTTAGTTGGTTAAAGCGCCTGTCTAGTAAACAGGAGATCCTGAGTTCGAATCTAAGCAGTGCCTTGTTTTCATCATCTCAAAAAGAAACTTCCTATCTTAAAAATGGGATTTTCACTTGCATGAAACCTCAAATTTACCTTGGCTACGTCTTTACTGATAGTGCAATTGTGAGATGAAGAATGTCTTCTGTATTAGGGCCAAAAAGGAAGAAAGATGGCATCAAGCATGACAACTTAAAACCAGTGGATTTTATTTTGAAATTCCTCCTCTTTATGCATCTGACTCGCTAAGCAGGCTTTCTAAAGTATCACACCTTTTTGTCCTTTGGCTTAGTTGGTCTAAGTGCCTGTTTAGTAAACAGAAAATCTTGATTTCGAACGTCAGCAGTGGTTTTCTTTCTTCATCTCAGTTTGGGTCATTTTAGCAAAAAAAAGGTGGACTTTTGTTCTTGTATGACATTAAACAAGTCTTTACCACAGTCAAAACATAGTGCAGTTGAGAGAAAAAAAATCTCTGCTGTCGAAACGCTTAAAAAGGAATTAGACGATATAACTTTCTTTAGAGAATAAAGGATGGCATCAAGCATTTCAAAATAAAACCAGTGGATTTACACTTCTAACTCTGCAAAGTTTGATAGCAGCTTTCTTAAAAAGGAAGATAAACTTTCAAGCTTGACGTATCTACCGCTTTGGCTAGAAATGAAAACAATACAACATGAAACAAGCAGAATAAACCGACGAGGATGGGATTCGAACCCATGCATGCAGAGCACAATGGATTAGCAGTCCATCGCCTTAACCACTCGGCCACCTCGTCTACATGGCGCACATGCGCTAAGGAGAAAAGATGTAATGATTATTTTTACGGGTCAGTGTGTTTTCATTGAAGATATTACAGTGTCTATTCTTTACAGTTAGATTGGGGCAAACTCTTTTGGCCCTGCTGTGGCATTCCTGCAATCTGCCTATTCTGTGTCAAAACTTGGAAGAAAAACAAGTACCAAGTTGAAGCTGTGCTAGAAGATGGATCATTCAATTATGGAACTTCAAAACCCAAGGCCTTGTCATCGATCCAGATTCTATTGCATTTCATAGGCTTTCCAGCTTGTGGTGCTGTGGCTTAGTTGGTTAAAGCGCCTGTCTAGTAAACAGGAGATCCTGAGTTCGAATCTCAGCAGTGCCTTGTTTTCATCATCTCAAAAAGAAACTTCCTATCTTAAAAATGGGATTTTCACTTGCATGAAACCTCAAATTTACCTTGGCTACGTCTTTACTGATAGTGCAATTGTGAGATGAAGAATGTCTTCTGTATAAGGGCCAAAAAGGAAGAAAGATGGCATCAAGCATGACAACTTAAAACCAGTGGATTTTATTTTGAAATTCCTCCTCTTTATGCATCTGACTCGCTAAGCAGGCTTTCTAAAGTATCACACCTTTTTGTCCTTTGGCTTAGTTGGTCTAAGTGTCTGTTTAGTAAACAGAAAATCTTGATTTCGAACGTCAGCAGTGGTTTTCTTTCTTCATCTCAGTTTGGGTCATTTTAGCAAAAAAAAGGTGGACTTTTGTTCTTGTATGACATTAAACAAGTCTTTACCACAGTCAAAACATAGTGCAGTTGAGAGAAAAAAAATCTCTGCTGTCGAAACGCTTAAAAAGGAATTAGACGATATAACTTTCTTTAGAGAATAAAGGATGGCATCAAGCATTTCAAAATAAAACCAGTGGATTTACACTTCTAACTCTGCAAAGTTTGATAGCAGCTTTCTTAAAAAGGAAGATAAACTTTCAAGCTTGACGTATCTACCGCTTTGGCTAGAAATGAAAACAATACAACATGAAACAAGCAGATTAAACCGACGAGGATGGGATTCGAACCCATGCATGCAGAGCACAATGGATTAGCAGTCCATCGCCTTAACCACTCGGCCACCTCGTCTACATGGCGCACATGCGCTAAGGAGAAAAGATGTAATGATTATTTTTACGGGTCAGTGTGTTTTCATTGAAGATATTACAGTGTCTATTCTTTACAGTTAGATTGGGGCAAACTCTTTTGGCCCTGCTGTGGCATTCCTTCAATCTGCCTATTCTGTGTCATAACTTGGAAGAAAAACAAGTACCAAGTTGAAGCTGTGCTAGAAGATGGATCATTCAATTATGGAACTTCAAAACCCAAGGCCTTGTCATCGATCCAGATTCTATTGCATTTCATAGGCTTTCCAGCTTGTGGTGCTGTGGCTTAGTTGGTTAAAGCGCCTGTCTAGTAAACAGGAGATCCTGAGTTCGAATCTCAGCAGTGCCTTGTTTTCATCATCTCAAAAAGAAACTTCCTATCTTAAAAATGGGATTTTCACTTGCATGAAACCTCAAATTTACCTTGGCTACGTCTTTACTGATAGTGCAATTGTGAGATGAAGAATGTCTTCTGTATAAGGGCCAAAAAGGAAGAAAGATGGCATCAAGCATGACAACTTAAAACCAGTGGATTTTATTTTGAAATTCCTCCTCTTTATGCATCTGACTCGCTAAGCAGGCTTTCTAAAGTATCACACCTTTTTGTCCTTTGGCTTAGTTGGTCTAAGTGCCTGTTTAGTAAACAGAAAATCTTGATTTCGAACGTCAGCAGTGGTTTTCTTTCTTCATCTCAGTTTGGGTCATTTTAGCAAAAAAAAGGTGGACTTTTGTTCTTGTATGACATTAAACAAGTCTTTACCACAGTCAAAACATAGTGCAGTTGAGAGAAAAAAAATCTCTGCTGTCGAAACGCTTAAAAAGGAATTAGACGATATAACTTTCTTTAGAGAATAAAGGATGGCATCAAGCATTTCAAAATAAAACCAGTGGATTTACACTTCTAACTCTGCAAAGTTTGATAGCAGCTTTCTTAAAAAGGAAGATAAACTTTCAAGCTTGACGTATCTACCGCTTTGGCTAGAAATGAAAACAATACAACATGAAACAAGCAGATTAAACCGACGAGGATGGGATTCGAACCCATGCATGCAGAGCACAATGGATTAGCAGTCCATCGCCTTAACCACTCGGCCACCTCGTCTACATGGCGCACATGCGCTAAGGAGAAAAGATGTAATGATTATTTTTACGGGTCAGTGTGTTTTCATTGAAGATATTACAGTGTCTATTCTTTACAGTTAGATTGGGGCAAACTCTTTTGGCCCTGCTGTGGCATTCCTTCAATCTGCCTATTCTGTGTCATAACTTGGAAGAAAAACAAGTACCAAGTTGAAGCTGTGCTAGAAGATGGATCATTCAATTATGGAACTTCAAAACCCAAGGCCTTGTCATCGATCCAGATTCTATTGCATTTCATAGGCTTTCCAGCTTGTGGTGCTGTGGCTTAGTTGGTTAAAGCGCCTGTCTAGTAAACAGGAGATCCTGAGTTCGAATCTAAGCAGTGCCTTGTTTTCATCATCTCAAAAAGAAACTTCCTATCTTAAAAATGGGATTTTCACTTGCATGAAACCTCAAATTTACCTTGGCTACGTCTTTACTGATAGTGCAATTGTGAGATGAAGAATGTCTTCTGTATTAGGGCCAAAAAGGAAGAAAGATGGCATCAAGCATGACAACTTAAAACCAGTGGATTTTATTTTGAAATTCCTCCTCTTTATGCATCTGACTCGCTAAGCAGGCTTTCTAAAGTATCACACCTTTTTGTCCTTTGGCTTAGTTGGTCTAAGTGCCTGTTTAGTAAACAGAAAATCTTGATTTCGAACGTCAGCAGTGGTTTTCTTTCTTCATCTCAGTTTGGGTCATTTTAGCAAAAAAAAGGTGGACTTTTGTTCTTGTATGACATTAAACAAGTCTTTACCACAGTCAAAACATAGTGCAGTTGAGAGAAAAAAAATCTCTGCTGTCGAAACGCTTAAAAAGGAATTAGACGATATAACTTTCTTTAGAGAATAAAGGATGGCATCAAGCATTTCAAAATAAAACCAGTGGATTTACACTTCTAACTCTGCAAAGTTTGATAGCAGCTTTCTTAAAAAGGAAGATAAACTTTCAAGCTTGACGTATCTACCGCTTTGGCTAGAAATGAAAACAATACAACATGAAACAAGCAGATTAAACCGACGAGGATGGGATTCGAACCCATGCATGCAGAGCACAATGGATTAGCAGTCCATCGCCTTAACCACTCGGCCACCTCGTCTACATGGCGCACATGCGCTAAGGAGAAAAGATGTAATGATTATTTTTACGGGTCAGTGTGTTTTCATTGAAGATATTACAGTGTCTATTCTTTACAGTTAGATTGGGGCAAACTCTTTTGGCCCTGCTGTGGCATTCCTTCAATCTGCCTATTCTGTGTCATAACTTGGAAGAAAAACAAGTACCAAGTTGAAGCTGTGCTAGAAGATGGATCATTCAATTATGGAACTTCAAAACCCAAGGCCTTGTCATCGATCCAGATTCTATTGCATTTCATAGGCTTTCCAGCTTGTGGTGCTGTGGCTTAGTTGGTTAAAGCGCCTGTCTAGTAAACAGGAGATCCTGAGTTCGAATCTAAGCAGTGCCTTGTTTTCATCATCTCAAAAAGAAACTTCCTATCTTAAAAATGGGATTTTCACTTGCATGAAACCTCAAATTTACCTTGGCTACGTCTTTACTGATAGTGCAATTGTGAGATGAAGAATGTCTTCTGTATTAGGGCCAAAAAGGAAGAAAGATGGCATCAAGCATGACAACTTAAAACCAGTGGATTTTATTTTGAAATTCCTCCTCTTTATGCATCTGACTCGCTAAGCAGGCTTTCTAAAGTATCACACCTTTTTGTCCTTTGGCTTAGTTGGTCTAAGTGCCTGTTTAGTAAACAGAAAATCTTGATTTCGAACGTCAGCAGTGGTTTTCTTTCTTCATCTCAGTTTGGGTCATTTTAGCAAAAAAAAGGTGGACTTTTGTTCTTGTATGACATTAAACAAGTCTTTACCACAGTCAAAACATAGTGCAGTTGAGAGAAAAAAAATCTCTGCTGTCGAAACGCTTAAAAAGGAATTAGACGATATAACTTTCTTTAGAGAATAAAGGATGGCATCAAGCATTTCAAAATAAAACCAGTGGATTTACACTTCTAACTCTGCAAAGTTTGATAGCAGCTTTCTTAAAAAGGAAGATAAACTTTCAAGCTTGACGTATCTACCGCTTTGGCTAGAAATGAAAACAATACAACATGAAACAAGCAGATTAAACCGACGAGGATGGGATTCGAACCCATGCATGCAGAGCACAATGGATTAGCAGTCCATCGCCTTAACCACTCGGCCACCTCGTCTACATGGCGCACATGCGCTAAGGAGAAAAGATGTAATGATTATTTTTACGGGTCAGTGTGTTTTCATTGAAGATATTACAGTGTCTATTCTTTACAGTTAGATTGGGGCAAACTCTTTTGGCCCTGCTGTGGCATTCCTTCAATCTGCCTATTCTGTGTCATAACTTGGAAGAAAAACAAGTACCAAGTTGAAGCTGTGCTAGAAGATGGATCATTCAATTATGGAACTTCAAAACCCAAGGCCTTGTCATCGATCCAGATTCTATTGCATTTCATAGGCTTTCCAGCTTGTGGTGCTGTGGCTTAGTTGGTTAAAGCGCCTGTCTAGTAAACAGGAGATCCTGAGTTCGAATCTAAGCAGTGCCTTGTTTTCATCATCTCAAAAAGAAACTTCCTATCTTAAAAATGGGATTTTCACTTGCATGAAACCTCAAATTTACCTTGGCTACGTCTTTACTGATAGTGCAATTGTGAGATGAAGAATGTCTTCTGTATTAGGGCCAAAAAGGAAGAAAGATGGCATCAAGCATGACAACTTAAAACCAGTGGATTTTATTTTGAAATTCCTCCTCTTTATGCATCTGACTCGCTAAGCAGGCTTTCTAAAGTATCACACCTTTTTGTCCTTTGGCTTAGTTGGTCTAAGTGCCTGTTTAGTAAACAGAAAATCTTGATTTCGAACGTCAGCAGTGGTTTTCTTTCTTCATCTCAGTTTGGGTCATTTTAGCAAAAAAAAGGTGGACTTTTGTTCTTGTATGACATTAAACAAGTCTTTACCACAGTCAAAACATAGTGCAGTTGAGAGAAAAAAAATCTCTGCTGTCGAAACGCTTAAAAAGGAATTAGACGATATAACTTTCTTTAGAGAATAAAGGATGGCATCAAGCATTTCAAAATAAAACCAGTGGATTTACACTTCTAACTCTGCAAAGTTTGATAGCAGCTTTCTTAAAAAGGAAGATAAACTTTCAAGCTTGACGTATCTACCGCTTTGGCTAGAAATGAAAACAATACAACATGAAACAAGCAGATTAAACCGACGAGGATGGGATTCGAACCCATGCATGCAGAGCACAATGGATTAGCAGTCCATCGCCTTAACCACTCGGCCACCTCGTCTACATGGCGCACATGCGCTAAGGAGAAAAGATGTAATGATTATTTTTACGGGTCAGTGTGTTTTCATTGAAGATATTACAGTGTCTATTCTTTACAGTTAGATTGGGGCAAACTCTTTTGGCCCTGCTGTGGCATTCCTTCAATCTGCCTATTCTGTGTCATAACTTGGAAGAAAAACAAGTACCAAGTTGAAGCTGTGCTAGAAGATGGATCATTCAATTATGGAACTTCAAAACCCAAGGCCTTGTCATCGATCCAGATTCTATTGCATTTCATAGGCTTTCCAGCTTGTGGTGCTGTGGCTTAGTTGGTTAAAGCGCCTGTCTAGTAAACAGGAGATCCTGAGTTCGAATCTAAGCAGTGCCTTGTTTTCATCATCTCAAAAAGAAACTTCCTATCTTAAAAATGGGATTTTCACTTGCATGAAACCTCAAATTTACCTTGGCTACGTCTTTACTGATAGTGCAATTGTGAGATGAAGAATGTCTTCTGTATTAGGGCCAAAAAGGAAGAAAGATGGCATCAAGCATGACAACTTAAAACCAGTGGATTTTATTTTGAAATTCCTCCTCTTTATGCATCTGACTCGCTAAGCAGGCTTTCTAAAGTATCACACCTTTTTGTCCTTTGGCTTAGTTGGTCTAAGTGCCTGTTTAGTAAACAGAAAATCTTGATTTCGAACGTCAGCAGTGGTTTTCTTTCTTCATCTCAGTTTGGGTCATTTTAGCAAAAAAAAGGTGGACTTTTGTTCTTGTATGACATTAAACAAGTCTTTACCACAGTCAAAACATAGTGCAGTTGAGAGAAAAAAAATCTCTGCTGTCGAAACGCTTAAAAAGGAATTAGACGATATAACTTTCTTTAGAGAATAAAGGATGGCATCAAGCATTTCAAAATAAAACCAGTGGATTTACACTTCTAACTCTGCAAAGTTTGATAGCAGCTTTCTTAAAAAGGAAGATAAACTTTCAAGCTTGACGTATCTACCGCTTTGGCTAGAAATGAAAACAAAACAATACAACATGAAACAAGCAGAATAAACCGACGAGGATGGGATTCGAACCCATGCATGCAGAGCACAATGGATTAGCAGTCCATCGCCTTAACCACTCGGCCACCTCGTCTACATGGTGCGCATGCGCTAAGGAGAAAAGATGTAATGATTATTTTTACGGGTCAGTGTGTTTTCATTGAAGATATTACAGTGTCTATTCTTTACAGTTAGATTGGGGCAAACTCTTTTGGCCCTGCTGTGGCATTCCTTCAATCTGCCTATTCTGTGTCATAACTTGGAAGAAAAACAAGTACCAAGTTGAAGCTGTGCTAGAAGATGGATCATTCAATTATGGAACTTCAAAACCCAAGGCCTTGTCATCGATCCAGATTCTATTGCATTTCATAGGCTTTCCAGCTTGTGGTGCTGTGGCTTAGTTGGTTAAAGCGCCTGTCTAGTAAACAGGAGATCCTGAGTTCGAATCTCAGCAGTGCCTTGTTTTCATCATCTCAAAAAGAAACTTCCTATCTTAAAAATGGGATTTTCACTTGCATGAAACCTCAAATTTACCTTGGCTACGTCTTTACTGATAGTGCAATTGTGAGATGAAGAATGTCTTCTGTATAAGGGCCAAAAAGGAAGAAAGATGGCATCAAGCATGACAACTTAAAACCAGTGGATTTTATTTTGAAATTCCTCCTCTTTATGCATCTGACTCGCTAAGCAGGCTTTCTAAAGTATCACACCTTTTTGTCCTTTGGCTTAGTTGGTCTAAGTGCCTGTTTAGTAAACAGAAAATCTTGATTTCGAACGTCAGCAGTGGTTTTCTTTCTTCATCTCAGTTTGGGTCATTTTAGCAAAAAAAAGGTGGACTTTTGTTCTTGTATGACATTAAACAAGTCTTTACCACAGTCAAAACATAGTGCAGTTGAGAGAAAAAAAATCTCTGCTGTCGAAACGCTTAAAAAGGAATTAGACGATATAACTTTCTTTAGAGAATAAAGGATGGCATCAAGCATTTCAAAATAAAACCAGTGGATTTACACTTCTAACTCTGCAAAGTTTGATAGCAGCTTTCTTAAAAAGGAAGATAAACTTTCAAGCTTGACGTATCTACCGCTTTGGCTAGAAATGAAAACAAAACAATACAACATGAAACAAGCAGATTAAACCGACGAGGATGGGATTCGAACCCATGCATGCAGAGCACAATGGATTAGCAGTCCATCGCCTTAACCACTCGGCCACCTCGTCTACATGGCGCACATGCGCTAAGGAGAAAAGATGTAATGATTATTTTTACGGGTCAGTGTGTTTTCATTGAAGATATTACAGTGTCTATTCTTTACAGTTAGATTGGGGCAAACTCTTTTGGCCCTGCTGTGGCATTCCTTCAATCTGCCTATTCTGTGTCATAACTTGGAAGAAAAACAAGTACCAAGTTGAAGCTGTGCTAGAAGATGGATCATTCAATTATGGAACTTCAAAACCCAAGGCCTTGTCATCAATCCAGATTCTATTGCATTTCATAGGCTTTTCAGCTTGTGGTGCTGTGGCTTAGTTGGTTAAAGCGCCTGTCTAGTAAACAGGAGATCCTGAGTTCGAATCTCAGCAGTGCCTTGTTTTCATCATCTCAAAAAGAAACTTCCTATCTTAAAAATGGGATTTTCACTTGCATGAAACCTCAAATTTACCTTGGCTACGTCTTTACTGATAGTGCAATTGTGAGATGAAGAATGTCTTCTGTATTAGGGCCAAAAAGGAAGAAAGATGGCATCAAGCATGACAACTTAAAACCAGTGGATTTTATTTTGAAATTCCTCCTCTTTATGCATCTGACTCGCTAAGCAGGCTTTCTAAAGTATCACACCTTTTTGTCCTTTGGCTTAGTTGGTCTAAGTGCCTGTTTAGTAAACAGAAAATCTTGATTTCGAACGTCAGCAGTGGTTTTCTTTCTTCATCTCAGTTTGGGTCATTTTAGCAAAAAAAAGGTGGACTTTTGTTCTTGTATGACATTAAACAAGTCTTTACCACAGTCAAAACATAGTGCAGTTGAGAGAAAAAAAATCTCTGCTGTCGAAACGCTTAAAAAGGAATTAGACGATATAACTTTCTTTAGAGAATAAAGGATGGCATCAAGCATTTCAAAATAAAACCAGTGGATTTACACTTCTAACTCTGCAAAGTTTGATAGCAGCTTTCTTAAAAAGGAAGATAAACTTTCAAGCTTGACGTATCTACCGCTTTGGCTAGAAATGAAAACAAAACAATACAACATGAAACAAGCAGAATAAACCGACGAGGATGGGATTCGAACCCATGCATGCAGAGCACAATGGATTAGCAGTCCATCGCCTTAACCACTCGGCCACCTCGTCTACATGGTGCGCATGCGCTAAGGAGAAAAGATGTAATGATTATTTTTACGGGTCAGTGTGTTTTCATTGAAGATATTACAGTGTCTATTCTTTACAGTTAGATTGGGGCAAACTCTTTTGGCCCTGCTGTGGCATTCCTTCAATCTGCCTATTCTGTGTCATAACTTGGAAGAAAAACAAGTACCAAGTTGAAGCTGTGCTAGAAGATGGATCATTCAATTATGGAACTTCAAAACCCAAGGCCTTGTCATCGATCCAGATTCTATTGCATTTCATAGGCTTTCCAGCTTGTGGTGCTGTGGCTTAGTTGGTTAAAGCGCCTGTCTAGTAAACAGGAGATCCTGAGTTCGAATCTCAGCAGTGCCTTGTTTTCATCATCTCAAAAAGAAACTTCCTATCTTAAAAATGGGATTTTCACTTGCATGAAACCTCAAATTTACCTTGGCTACGTCTTTACTGATAGTGCAATTGTGAGATGAAGAATGTCTTCTGTATAAGGGCCAAAAAGGAAGAAAGATGGCATCAAGCATGACAACTTAAAACCAGTGGATTTTATTTTGAAATTCCTCCTCTTTATGCATCTGACTCGCTAAGCAGGCTTTCTAAAGTATCACACCTTTTTGTCCTTTGGCTTAGTTGGTCTAAGTGCCTGTTTAGTAAACAGAAAATCTTGATTTCGAACGTCAGCAGTGGTTTTCTTTCTTCATCTCAGTTTGGGTCATTTTAGCAAAAAAAAGGTGGACTTTTGTTCTTGTATGACATTAAACAAGTCTTTACCACAGTCAAAACATAGTGCAGTTGAGAGAAAAAAAATCTCTGCTGTCGAAACGCTTAAAAAGGAATTAGACGATATAACTTTCTTTAGAGAATAAAGGATGGCATCAAGCATTTCAAAATAAAACCAGTGGATTTACACTTCTAACTCTGCAAAGTTTGATAGCAGCTTTCTTAAAAAGGAAGATAAACTTTCAAGCTTGACGTATCTACCGCTTTGGCTAGAAATGAAAACAATACAACATGAAACAAGCAGAATAAACCGACGAGGATGGGATTCGAACCCATGCATGCAGAGCACAATGGATTAGCAGTCCATCGCCTTAACCACTCGGCCACCTCGTCTACATGGCGCACATGCGCTAAGGAGAAAAGATGTAATGATTATTTTTACGGGTCAGTGTGTTTTCATTGAAGATATTACAGTGTCTATTCTTTACAGTTAGATTGGGGCAAACTCTTTTGGCCCTGCTGTGGCATTCCTTCAATCTGCCTATTCTGTGTCATAACTTGGAAGAAAAACAAGTAACAAGTTGAAGCTGTGCTAGAAGATGGATCATTCAATTATGGAACTTCAAAACCCAAGGCCTTGTCATCGATCCAGATTCTATTGCATTTCATAGGCTTTTCAGCTTGTGGTGCTGTGGCTTAGTTGGTTAAAGCGCCTGTCTAGTAAACAGGAGATCCTGAGTTCGAATCTCAGCAGTGCCTTGTTTTCATCATCTCAAAAAGAAACTTCCTATCTTAAAAATGGGATTTTCACTTGCATGAAACCTCAAATTTACCTTGTCTACGTCTTTACTGATAGTGCAATTGTGAGATGAAGAATGTCTTCTGTATAAGGGCCAAAAAGGAAGAAAGATGGCATCAAGCATGACAACTTAAAACCAGTGGATTTTATTTTGAAATTCCTCCTCTTTATGCATCTGACTCGCTAAGCAGGCTTTCTAAAGTATCACACCTTTTTGTCCTTTGGCTTAGTTGGTCTAAGTGCCTGTTTAGTAAACAGAAAATCTTGATTTCGAACGTCAGCAGTGGTTTTCTTTCTTCATCTCAGTTTGGGTCATTTTAGCAAAAAAAAGGTGGACTTTTGTTCTTGTATGACATTAAACAAGTCTTTACCACAGTCAAAACATAGTGCAGTTGAGAGAAAAAAAATCTCTGCTGTCGAAACGCTTAAAAAGGAATTAGACGATATAACTTTCTTTAGAGAATAAAGGATGGCATCAAGCATTTCAAAATAAAACCAGTGGATTTACACTTCTAACTCTGCAAAGTTTGATAGCAGCTTTCTTAAAAAGGAAGATAAACTTTCAAGCTTGACGTATCTACCGCTTTGGCTAGAAATGAAAACAAAACAATACAACATGAAACAAGCAGATTAAACCGACGAGGATGGGATTCGAACCCATGCATGCAGAGCACAATGGATTAGCAGTCCATCGCCTTAACCACTCGGCCACCTCGTCTACATGGCGCACATGCGCTAAGGAGAAAAGATGTAATGATTATTTTTACGGGTCAGTGTGTTTTCATTGAAGATATTACAGTGTCTATTCTTTAAAGTTAGATTGGGGCAAACTCTTTTGGCCCTGCTGTGGCATTCCTTCAATCTGCCTATTCTGTGTCATAACTTGGAAGAAAAACAAGTACCAAGTTGAAGCTGTGCTAGAAGATGGATCATTCAATTATGGAACTTCAAAACCCAAGGCCTTGTCGTCGGTCCAGATTCTATTGCATTTCATAGGCTTTCCAGCTTGTGGTGCTGTGGCTTAGTTGGTTAAAGCGCCTGTCTAGTAAACAGGAGATCCTGAGTTCGAATCTCAGCAGTGCCTTGTTTTCATCATCTCAAAAAGAAACTTCCTATCTTAAAAATGGGATTTTCACTTGCATGAAACCTCAAATTTACCTTGGCTACGTCTTTACTGATAGTGCAATTGTGAGATGAAGAATGTCTTCTGTATAAGGGCCAAAAAGGAAGAAAGATGGCATCAAGCATGACAACTTAAAACCAGTGGATTTTATTTTGAAATTCCTCCTCTTTATGCATCTGACTCGCTAAGCAGGCTTTCTAAAGTATCACACCTTTTTGTCCTTTGGCTTAGTTGGTCTAAGTGCCTGTTTAGTAAACAGAAAATCTTGATTTCGAACGTCAGCAGTGGTTTTCTTTCTTCATCTCAGTTTGGGTCATTTTAGCAAAAAAAAGGTGGACTTTTGTTCTTGTATGACATTAAACAAGTCTTTACCACAGTCAAAACATAGTGCAGTTGAGAGAAAAAAAATCTCTGCTGTCGAAACGCTTAAAAAGGAATTAGACGATATAACTTTCTTTAGAGAATAAAGGATGGCATCAAGCATTTCAAAATAAAACCAGTGGATTTACACTTCTAACTCTGCAAAGTTTGATAGCAGCTTTCTTAAAAAGGAAGATAAACTTTCAAGCTTGACGTATCTACCGCTTTGGCTAGAAATGAAAACAAAACAATACAACATGAAACAAGCAGATTAAACCGACGAGGATGGGATTCGAACCCATGCATGCAGAGCACAATGGATTAGCAGTCCATCGCCTTAACCACTCGGCCACCTCGTCTACATGGCGCACATGCGCTAAGGAGAAAAGATGTAATGATTATTTTTACGGGTCAGTGTGTTTTCATTGAAGATATTACAGTGTCTATTCTTTACAGTTAGATTGGGGCAAACTCTTTTGGCCCTGCTGTGGCATTCCTTCAATATGCCTATTCTGTGTCATAACTTGGAAGAAAAACAAGTAACAAGTTGAAGCTGTGCTAGAAGATGGATCATTCAATTATGGAACTTCAAAACCCAAGGCCTTGTCATCGATCCAGATTCTATTGCATTTCATAGGCTTTCCAGCTTGTGGTGCTGTGGCTTAGTTGGTTAAAGCGCCTGTCTAGTAAACAGGAGATCCTGAGTTCGAATCTCAGCAGTGCCTTGTTTTCATCATCTCAAAAAGAAACTTCCTATCTTAAAAATGGGATTTTCACTTGCATGAAACCTCAAATTTACCTTGTCTACGTCTTTACTGATAGTGCAATTGTGAGATGAAGAATGTCTTCTGTATAAGGGCCAAAAAGGAAGAAAGATGGCATCAAGCATGACAACTTAAAACCAGTGGATTTTATTTTGAAATTCCTCCTCTTTATGCATCTGACTCGCTAAGCAGGCTTTCTAAAGTATCACACCTTTTTGTCCTTTGGCTTAGTTGGTCTAAGTGCCTGTTTAGTAAACAGAAAATCTTGATTTCGAACGTCAGCAGTGGTTTTCTTTCTTCATCTCAGTTTGGGTCATTTTAGCAAAAAAAAGGTGGACTTTTGTTCTTGTATGACATTAAACAAGTCTTTACCACAGTCAAAACATAGTGCAGTTGAGAGAAAAAAAATCTCTGCTGTCGAAACGCTTAAAAAGGAATTAGACGATATAACTTTCTTTAGAGAATAAAGGATGGCATCAAGCATTTCAAAATAAAACCAGTGGATTTACACTTCTAACTCTGCAAAGTTTGATAGCAGCTTTCTTAAAAAGGAAGATAAACTTTCAAGCTTGACGTATCTACCGCTTTGGCTAGAAATGAAAACAAAACAATACAACATGAAACAAGCAGATTAAACCGACGAGGATGGGATTCGAACCCATGCATGCAGAGCACAATGGATTAGCAGTCCATCGCCTTAACCACTCGGCCACCTCGTCTACATGGCGCACATGCGCTAAGGAGAAAAGATGTAATGATTATTTTTACGGGTCAGTGTGTTTTCATTGAAGATATTACAGTGTCTATTCTTTAAAGTTAGATTGGGGCAAACTCTTTTGGCCCTGCTGTGGCATTCCTTCAATCTGCCTATTCTGTGTCATAACTTGGAAGAAAAACAAGTACCAAGTTGAAGCTGTGCTAGAAGATGGATCATTCAATTATGGAACTTCAAAACCCAAGGCCTTGTCGTCGGTCCAGATTCTATTGCATTTCATAGGCTTTCCAGCTTGTGGTGCTGTGGCTTAGTTGGTTAAAGCGCCTGTCTAGTAAACAGGAGATCCTGAGTTCGAATCTCAGCAGTGCCTTGTTTTCATCATCTCAAAAAGAAACTTCCTATCTTAAAAATGGGATTTTCACTTGCATGAAACCTCAAATTTACCTTGGCTACGTCTTTACTGATAGTGCAATTGTGAGATGAAGAATGTCTTCTGTATAAGGGCCAAAAAGGAAGAAAGATGGCATCAAGCATGACAACTTAAAACCAGTGGATTTTATTTTGAAATTCCTCCTCTTTATGCATCTGACTCGCTAAGCAGGCTTTCTAAAGTATCACACCTTTTTGTCCTTTGGCTTAGTTGGTCTAAGTGCCTGTTTAGTAAACAGAAAATCTTGATTTCGAACGTCAGCAGTGGTTTTCTTTCTTCATCTCAGTTTGGGTCATTTTAGCAAAAAAAAGGTGGACTTTTGTTCTTGTATGACATTAAACAAGTCTTTACCACAGTCAAAACATAGTGCAGTTGAGAGAAAAAAAATCTCTGCTGTCGAAACGCTTAAAAAGGAATTAGACGATATAACTTTCTTTAGAGAATAAAGGATGGCATCAAGCATTTCAAAATAAAACCAGTGGATTTACACTTCTAACTCTGCAAAGTTTGATAGCAGCTTTCTTAAAAAGGAAGATAAACTTTCAAGCTTGACGTATCTACCGCTTTGGCTAGAAATGAAAACAAAACAATACAACATGAAACAAGCAGATTAAACCGACGAGGATGGGATTCGAACCCATGCATGCAGAGCACAATGGATTAGCAGTCCATCGCCTTAACCACTCGGCCACCTCGTCTACATGGCGCACATGCGCTAAGGAGAAAAGATGTAATGATTATTTTTACGGGTCAGTGTGTTTTCATTGAAGATATTACAGTGTCTATTCTTTAAAGTTAGATTGGGGCAAACTCTTTTGGCCCTGCTGTGGCATTCCTTCAATCTGCCTATTCTGTGTCATAACTTGGAAGAAAAACAAGTAACAAGTTGAAGCTGTGCTAGAAGATGGATCATTCAATTATGGAACTTCAAAACCCAAGGCCTTGTCATCGATCCAGATTCTATTGCATTTCATAGGCTTTTCAGCTTGTGGTGCTGTGGCTTAGTTGGTTAAAGCGCCTGTCTAGTAAACAGGAGATCCTGAGTTCGAATCTCAGCAGTGCCTTGTTTTCATCATCTCAAAAAGAAACTTCCTATCTTAAAAATGGGATTTTCACTTGCATGAAACCTCAAATTTACCTTGTCTACGTCTTTACTGATAGTGCAATTGTGAGATGAAGAATGTCTTCTGTATAAGGGCCAAAAAGGAAGAAAGATGGCATCAAGCATGACAACTTAAAACCAGTGGATTTTATTTTGAAATTCCTCCTCTTTATGCATCTGACTCGCTAAGCAGGCTTTCTAAAGTATCACACCTTTTTGTCCTTTGGCTTAGTTGGTCTAAGTGCCTGTTTAGTAAACAGAAAATCTTGATTTCGAACGTCAGCAGTGGTTTTCTTTCTTCATCTCAGTTTGGGTCATTTTAGCAAAAAAAAGGTGGACTTTTGTTCTTGTATGACATTAAACAAGTCTTTACCACAGTCAAAACATAGTGCAGTTGAGAGAAAAAAAATCTCTGCTGTCGAAACGCTTAAAAAGGAATTAGACGATATAACTTTCTTTAGAGAATAAAGGATGGCATCAAGCATTTCAAAATAAAACCAGTGGATTTACACTTCTAACTCTGCAAAGTTTGATAGCAGCTTTCTTAAAAAGGAAGATAAACTTTCAAGCTTGACGTATCTACCGCTTTGGCTAGAAATGAAAACAAAACAATACAACATGAAACAAGCAGATTAAACCGACGAGGATGGGATTCGAACCCATGCATGCAGAGCACAATGGATTAGCAGTCCATCGCCTTAACCACTCGGCCACCTCGTCTACATGGCGCACATGCGCTAAGGAGAAAAGATGTAATGATTATTTTTACGGGTCAGTGTGTTTTCATTGAAGATATTACAGTGTCTATTCTTTACAGTTAGATTGGGGCAAACTCTTTTGGCCCTGCTGTGGCATTCCTTCAATATGCCTATTCTGTGTCATAACTTGGAAGAAAAACAAGTAACAAGTTGAAGCTGTGCTAGAAGATGGATCATTCAATTATGGAACTTCAAAACCCAAGGCCTTGTCATCGATCCAGATTCTATTGCATTTCATAGGCTTTTCAGCTTGTGGTGCTGTGGCTTAGTTGGTTAAAGCGCCTGTCTAGTAAACAGGAGATCCTGAGTTCGAATCTCAGCAGTGCCTTGTTTTCATCATCTCAAAAAGAAACTTCCTATCTTAAAAATGGGATTTTCACTTGCATGAAACCTCAAATTTACCTTGTCTACGTCTTTACTGATAGTGCAATTGTGAGATGAAGAATGTCTTCTGTATAAGGGCCAAAAAGGAAGAAAGATGGCATCAAGCATGACAACTTAAAACCAGTGGATTTTATTTTGAAATTCCTCCTCTTTATGCATCTGACTCGCTAAGCAGGCTTTCTAAAGTATCACACCTTTTTGTCCTTTGGCTTAGTTGGTCTAAGTGCCTGTTTAGTAAACAGAAAATCTTGATTTCGAACGTCAGCAGTGGTTTTCTTTCTTCATCTCAGTTTGGGTCATTTTAGCAAAAAAAAGGTGGACTTTTGTTCTTGTATGACATTAAACAAGTCTTTACCACAGTCAAAACATAGTGCAGTTGAGAGAAAAAAAATCTCTGCTGTCGAAACGCTTAAAAAGGAATTAGACGATATAACTTTCTTTAGAGAATAAAGGATGGCATCAAGCATTTCAAAATAAAACCAGTGGATTTACACTTCTAACTCTGCAAAGTTTGATAGCAGCTTTCTTAAAAAGGAAGATAAACTTTCAAGCTTGACGTATCTACCGCTTTGGCTAGAAATGAAAACAAAACAATACAACATGAAACAAGCAGATTAAACCGACGAGGATGGGATTCGAACCCATGCATGCAGAGCACAATGGATTAGCAGTCCATCGCCTTAACCACTCGGCCACCTCGTCTACATGGCGCACATGCGCTAAGGAGAAAAGATGTAATGATTATTTTTACGGGTCAGTGTGTTTTCATTGAAGATATTACAGTGTCTATTCTTTAAAGTTAGATTGGGGCAAACTCTTTTGGCCCTGCTGTGGCATTCCTTCAATCTGCCTATTCTGTGTCATAACTTGGAAGAAAAACAAGTACCAAGTTGAAGCTGTGCTAGAAGATGGATCATTCAATTATGGAACTTCAAAACCCAAGGCCTTGTCGTCGGTCCAGATTCTATTGCATTTCATAGGCTTTCCAGCTTGTGGTGCTGTGGCTTAGTTGGTTAAAGCGCCTGTCTAGTAAACAGGAGATCCTGAGTTCGAATCTCAGCAGTGCCTTGTTTTCATCATCTCAAAAAGAAACTTCCTATCTTAAAAATGGGATTTTCACTTGCATGAAACCTCAAATTTACCTTGGCTACGTCTTTACTGATAGTGCAATTGTGAGATGAAGAATGTCTTCTGTATAAGGGCCAAAAAGGAAGAAAGATGGCATCAAGCATGACAACTTAAAACCAGTGGATTTTATTTTGAAATTCCTCCTCTTTATGCATCTGACTCGCTAAGCAGGCTTTCTAAAGTATCACACCTTTTTGTCCTTTGGCTTAGTTGGTCTAAGTGCCTGTTTAGTAAACAGAAAATCTTGATTTCGAACGTCAGCAGTGGTTTTCTTTCTTCATCTCAGTTTGGGTCATTTTAGCAAAAAAAAGGTGGACTTTTGTTCTTGTATGACATTAAACAAGTCTTTACCACAGTCAAAACATAGTGCAGTTGAGAGAAAAAAAATCTCTGCTGTCGAAACGCTTAAAAAGGAATTAGACGATATAACTTTCTTTAGAGAATAAAGGATGGCATCAAGCATTTCAAATTAAAACCAGTGGATTTACACTTCTAACTCTGCAAAGTTTGATAGCAGCTTTCTTAAAAAGGAAGATAAACTTTCAAGCTTGACGTATCTACCGCTTTGGCTAGAAATGAAAACAAAACAATACAACATGAAACAAGCAGATTAAACCGACGAGGATGGGATTCGAACCCATGCATGCAGAGCACAATGGATTAGCAGTCCATCGCCTTAACCACTCGGCCACCTCGTCTACATGGCGCACATGCGCTAAGGAGAAAAGATGTAATGATTATTTTTACGGGTCAGTGTGTTTTCATTGAAGATATTACAGTGTCTATTCTTTACAGTTAGATTGGGGCAAACTCTTTTGGCCCTGCTGTGGCATTCCTTCAATCTGCCTATTCTGTGTCATAACTTGGAAGAAAAACAAGTAACAAGTTGAAGCTGTGCTAGAAGATGGATCATTCAATTATGGAACTTCAAAACCCAAGGCCTTGTCATCGATCCAGATTCTATTGCATTTCATAGGCTTTTCAGCTTGTGGTGCTGTGGCTTAGTTGGTTAAAGCGCCTGTCTAGTAAACAGGAGATCCTGAGTTCGAATCTCAGCAGTGCCTTGTTTTCATCATCTCAAAAAGAAACTTCCTATCTTAAAAATGGGATTTTCACTTGCATGAAACCTCAAATTTACCTTGTCTACGTCTTTACTGATAGTGCAATTGTGAGATGAAGAATGTCTTCTGTATAAGGGCCAAAAAGGAAGAAAGATGGCATCAAGCATGACAACTTAAAACCAGTGGATTTTATTTTGAAATTCCTCCTCTTTATGCATCTGACTCGCTAAGCAGGCTTTCTAAAGTATCACACCTTTTTGTCCTTTGGCTTAGTTGGTCTAAGTGCCTGTTTAGTAAACAGAAAATCTTGATTTCGAACGTCAGCAGTGGTTTTCTTTCTTCATCTCAGTTTGGGTCATTTTAGCAAAAAAAAGGTGGACTTTTGTTCTTGTATGACATTAAACAAGTCTTTACCACAGTCAAAACATAGTGCAGTTGAGAGAAAAAAAATCTCTGCTGTCGAAACGCTTAAAAAGGAATTAGACGATATAACTTTCTTTAGAGAATAAAGGATGGCATCAAGCATTTCAAAATAAAACCAGTGGATTTACACTTCTAACTCTGCAAAGTTTGATAGCAGCTTTCTTAAAAAGGAAGATAAACTTTCAAGCTTGACGTATCTACCGCTTTGGCTAGAAATGAAAACAAAACAATACAACATGAAACAAGCAGATTAAACCGACGAGGATGGGATTCGAACCCATGCATGCAGAGCACAATGGATTAGCAGTCCATCGCCTTAACCACTCGGCCACCTCGTCTACATGGCGCACATGCGCTAAGGAGAAAAGATGTAATGATTATTTTTACGGGTCAGTGTGTTTTCATTGAAGATATTACAGTGTCTATTCTTTAAAGTTAGATTGGGGCAAACTCTTTTGGCCCTGCTGTGGCATTCCTTCAATCTGCCTATTCTGTGTCATAACTTGGAAGAAAAACAAGTACCAAGTTGAAGCTGTGCTAGAAGATGGATCATTCAATTATGGAACTTCAAAACCCAAGGCCTTGTCGTCGGTCCAGATTCTATTGCATTTCATAGGCTTTCCAGCTTGTGGTGCTGTGGCTTAGTTGGTTAAAGCGCCTGTCTAGTAAACAGGAGATCCTGAGTTCGAATCTCAGCAGTGCCTTGTTTTCATCATCTCAAAAAGAAACTTCCTATCTTAAAAATGGGATTTTCACTTGCATGAAACCTCAAATTTACCTTGTCTACGTCTTTACTGATAGTGCAATTGTGAGATGAAGAATGTCTTCTGTATAAGGGCCAAAAAGGAAGAAAGATGGCATCAAGCATGACAACTTAAAACCAGTGGATTTTATTTTGAAATTCCTCCTCTTTATGCATCTGACTCGCTAAGCAGGCTTTCTAAAGTATCACACCTTTTTGTCCTTTGGCTTAGTTGGTCTAAGTGCCTGTTTAGTAAACAGAAAATCTTGATTTCGAACGTCAGCAGTGGTTTTCTTTCTTCATCTCAGTTTGGGTCATTTTAGCAAAAAAAAGGTGGACTTTTGTTCTTGTATGACATTAAACAAGTCTTTACCACAGTCAAAACATAGTGCAGTTGAGAGAACAAAAATCTCTGCTGTCGAAACGCTTAAAAAGGAATTAGACGATATAACTTTCTTTAGAGAATAAAGGATGGCATCAAGCATTTCAAAATAAAACCAGTGGATTTACACTTCTAACTCTGCAAAGTTTGATAGCAGCTTTCTTAAAAAGGAAGATAAACTTTCAAGCTTGACGTATCTACCGCTTTGGCTAGAAATGAAAACAAAACAATACAACATGAAACAAGCAGATTAAACCGACGAGGATGGGATTCGAACCCATGCATGCAGAGCACAATGGATTAGCAGTCCATCGCCTTAACCACTCGGCCACCTCGTCTACATGGCGCACATGCGCTAAGGAGAAAAGATGTAATGATTATTTTTACGGGTCAGTGTGTTTTCATTGAAGATATTACAGTGTCTATTCTTTACAGTTAGATTGGGGCAAACTCTTTTGGCCCTGCTGTGGCATTCCTTCAATCTGCCTATTCTGTGTCATAACTTGGAAGAAAAACAAGTAACAAGTTGAAGCTGTGCTAGAAGATGGATCATTCAATTATGGAACTTCAAAACCCAAGGCCTTGTCATCGATCCAGATTCTATTGCATTTCATAGGCTTTTCAGCTTGTGGTGCTGTGGCTTAGTTGGTTAAAGCGCCTGTCTAGTAAACAGGAGATCCTGAGTTCGAATCTCAGCAGTGCCTTGTTTTCATCATCTCAAAAAGAAACTTCCTATCTTAAAAATGGGATTTTCACTTGCATGAAACCTCAAATTTACCTTGTCTACGTCTTTACTGATAGTGCAATTGTGAGATGAAGAATGTCTTCTGTATAAGGGCCAAAAAGGAAGAAAGATGGCATCAAGCATGACAACTTAAAACCAGTGGATTTTATTTTGAAATTCCTCCTCTTTATGCATCTGACTCGCTAAGCAGGCTTTCTAAAGTATCACACCTTTTTGTCCTTTGGCTTAGTTGGTCTAAGTGCCTGTTTAGTAAACAGAAAATCTTGATTTCGAACGTCAGCAGTGGTTTTCTTTCTTCATCTCAGTTTGGGTCATTTTAGCAAAAAAAAGGTGGACTTTTGTTCTTGTATGACATTAAACAAGTCTTTACCACAGTCAAAACATAGTGCAGTTGAGAGAAAAAAAATCTCTGCTGTCGAAACGCTTAAAAAGGAATTAGACGATATAACTTTCTTTAGAGAATAAAGGATGGCATCAAGCATTTCAAAATAAAACCAGTGGATTTACACTTCTAACTCTGCAAAGTTTGATAGCAGCTTTCTTAAAAAGGAAGATAAACTTTCAAGCTTGACGTATCTACCGCTTTGGCTAGAAATGAAAACAAAACAATACAACATGAAACAAGCAGATTAAACCGACGAGGATGGGATTCGAACCCATGCATGCAGAGCACAATGGATTAGCAGTCCATCGCCTTAACCACTCGGCCACCTCGTCTACATGGCGCACATGCGCTAAGGAGAAAAGATGTAATGATTATTTTTACGGGTCAGTGTGTTTTCATTGAAGATATTACAGTGTCTATTCTTTACAGTTAGATTGGGGCAAACTCTTTTGGCCCTGCTGTGGCATTCCTTCAATCTGCCTATTCTGTGTCATAACTTGGAAGAAAAACAAGTACCAAGTTGAAGCTGTGCTAGAAGATGGATCATTCAATTATGGAACTTCAAAACCCAAGGCCTTGTCGTCGGTCCAGATTCTATTGCATTTCATAGGCTTTCCAGCTTGTGGTGCTGTGGCTTAGTTGGTTAAAGCGCCTGTCTAGTAAACAGGAGATCCTGAGTTCGAATCTCAGCAGTGCCTTGTTTTCATCATCTCAAAAAGAAACTTCCTATCTTAAAAATGGGATTTTCACTTGCATGAAACCTCAAATTTACCTTGGCTACGTCTTTACTGATAGTGCAATTGTGAGATGAAGAATGTCTTCTGTATAAGGGCCAAAAAGGAAGAAAGATGGCATCAAGCATGACAACTTAAAACCAGTGGATTTTATTTTGAAATTCCTCCTCTTTATGCATCTGACTCGCTAAGCAGGCTTTCTAAAGTATCACACCTTTTTGTCCTTTGGCTTAGTTGGTCTAAGTGCCTGTTTAGTAAACAGAAAATCTTGATTTCGAACGTCAGCAGTGGTTTTCTTTCTTCATCTCAGTTTGGGTCATTTTAGCCAAAAAAAGGTGGACTTTTGTTCTTGTATGACATTAAACAAGTCTTTACCACAGTCAAAACATAGTGCAGTTGAGAGAAAAAAAATCTCTGCTGTCGAAACGCTTAAAAAGGAATTAGACGATATAACTTTCTTTAGAGAATAAAGGATGGCATCAAGCATTTCAAAATAAAACCAGTGGATTTACACTTCTAACTCTGCAAAGTTTGATAGCAGCTTTCTTAAAAAGGAAGATAAACTTTCAAGCTTGACGTATCTACCGCTTTGGCTAGAAATGAAAACAATACAACATGAAACAAGCAGAATAAACCGACGAGGATGGGATTCGAACCCATGCATGCAGAGCACAATGGATTAGCAGTCCATCGCCTTAACCACTCGGCCACCTCGTCTACATGGCGCACATGCGCTAAGGAGAAAAGATGTAATGATTATTTTTACGGGTCAGTGTATTTTCATTGATGATATTACAGTGTCTATTCTTTACAGTTAGATTGGGGCAAACTCTTTTGGCCCTGCTGTGGCATTCCTTCAATCTGCCTATTCTGTGTCATAACTTGGAAGAAAAACAAGTACCAAGTTGAAGCTGTGCTAGAAGATGGATCATTCAATTATGGAACTTCAAAACCCAAGGCCTTGTCATCGATCCAGATTCTATTGCATTTCATAGGCTTTCCAGCTTGTGGTGCTGTGGCTTAGTTGGTTAAAGCGCCTGTCTAGTAAACAGGAGATCCTGAGTTCGAATCTCAGCAGTGCCTTGTTTTCATCATCTCAAAAAGAAACTTCCTATCTTAAAAATGGGATTTTCACTTGCATGAAACCTCAAATTTACCTTGGCTACGTCTTTACTGATAGTGCAATTGTGAGATGAAGAATGTCTTCTGTATAAGGGCCAAAAAGGAAGAAAGATGGCATCAAGCATGACAACTTAAAACCAGTGGATTTTATTTTGAAATTCCTCCTCTTTATGCATCTGACTCGCTAAGCAGGCTTTCTAAAGTATCACACCTTTTTGTCCTTTGGCTTAGTTGGTCTAAGTGCCTGTTTAGTAAACAGAAAATCTTGATTTCGAACGTCAGCAGTGGTTTTCTTTCTTCATCTCAGTTTGGGTCATTTTAGCCAAAAAAAGGTGGACTTTTGTTCTTGTATGACATTAAACAAGTCTTTACCACAGTCAAAACATAGTGCAGTTGAGAGAAAAAAAATCTCTGCTGTCGAAACGCTTAAAAAGGAATTAGACGATATAACTTTCTTTAGAGAATAAAGGATGGCATCAAGCATTTCAAAATAAAACCAGTGGATTTACACTTCTAACTCTGCAAAGTTTGATAGCAGCTTTCTTAAAAAGGAAGATAAACTTTCAAGCTTGACGTATCTACCGCTTTGGCTAGAAATGAAAACAATACAACATGAAACAAGCAGAATAAACCGACGAGGATGGGATTCGAACCCATGCATGCAGAGCACAATGGATTAGCAGTCCATCGCCTTAACCACTCGGCCACCTCGTCTACATGGCGCACATGCGCTAAGGAGAAAAGATGTAATGATTATTTTTACGGGTCAGTGTGTTTTCATTGAAGATATTACAGTGTCTATTCTTTACAGTTAGATTGGGGCAAACTCTTTTGGCCCTGCTGTGGCATTCCTTCAATCTGCCTATTCTGTGTCATAACTTGGAAGAAAAACAAGTACCAAGTTGAAGCTGTGCTAGAAGATGGATCATTCAATTATGGAACTTCAAAACCCAAGGCCTTGTCATCGATCCAGATTCTATTGCATTTCATAGGCTTTCCAGCTTGTGGTGCTGTGGCTTAGTTGGTTAAAGCGCCTGTCTAGTAAACAGGAGATCCTGAGTTCGAATCTCAGCAGTGCCTTGTTTTCATCATCTCAAAAAGAAACTTCCTATCTTAAAAATGGGATTTTCACTTGCATGAAACCTCAAATTTACCTTGGCTACGTCTTTACTGATAGTGCAATTGTGAGATGAAGAATGTCTTCTGTATAAGGGCCAAAAAGGAAGAAAGATGGCATCAAGCATGACAACTTAAAACCAGTGGATTTTATTTTGAAATTCCTCCTCTTTATGCATCTGACTCGCTAAGCAGGCTTTCTAAAGTATCACACCTTTTTGTCTTTTGGCTTAGTTGGTCTAAGTGCCTGTTTAGTAAACAGAAAATCTTGATTTCGAACGTCAGCAGTGGTTTTCTTTCTTCATCTCAGTTTGGGTCATTTTAGCAAAAAAAAGGTGGACTTTTGTTCTTGTATGACATTAAACAAGTCTTTACCACAGTCAAAACATAGTGCAGTTGAGAGAAAAAAAATCTCTGCTGTCGAAACGCTTAAAAAGGAATTAGACGATATAACTTTCTTTAGAGAATAAAGGATGGCATCAAGCATTTCAAAATAAAACCAGTGGATTTACACTTCTAACTCTGCAAAGTTTGATAGCAGCTTTCTTAAAAAGGAAGATAAACTTTCAAGCTTGACGTATCTACCGCTTTGGCTAGAAATGAAAACAATACAACATGAAACAAGCAGAATAAACCGACGAGGATGGGATTAGAACCCATGCATGCAGAGCACAATGGATTAGCAGTCCATCGCCTTAACCACTCGGCCACCTCGTCTACATGGCGCACATGCGCTAAGGAGAAAAGATGTAATGATTATTTTTACGGGTCAGTGTGTTTTCATTGAAGATATTACAGTGTCTATTCTTTACAGTTAGATTGGGGCAAACTCTTTTGGCCCTGCTGTGGCATTCCTTCAATCTGCCTATTCTGTGTCATAACTTGGAAGAAAAACAAGTACCAAGTTGAAGCTGTGCTAGAAGATGGATCATTCAATTATGGAACTTCAAAACCCAAGGCCTTGTCATCGATCCAGATTCTATTGCATTTCATAGGCTTTCCAGCTTGTGGTGCTGTGGCTTAGTTGGTTAAAGCGCCTGTCTAGTAAACAGGAGATCCTGAGTTCGAATCTCAGCAGTGCCTTGTTTTCATCATCTCAAAAAGAAACTTCCTATCTTAAAAATGGGATTTTCACTTGCATGAAACCTCAAATTTACCTTGGCTACGTCTTTACTGATAGTGCAATTGTGAGATGAAGAATGTCTTCTGTATAAGGGCCAAAAAGGAAGAAAGATGGCATCAAGCATGACAACTTAAAACCAGTGGATTTTATTTTGAAATTCCTCCTCTTTATGCATCTGACTCGCTAAGCAGGCTTTCTAAAGTATCACACCTTTTTGTCCTTTGGCTTAGTTGGTCTAAGTGCCTGTTTAGTAAACAGAAAATCTTGATTTCGAACGTCAGCAGTGGTTTTCTTTCTTCATCTCAGTTTGGGTCATTTTAGCCAAAAAAAAGGTGGACTTTTGTTCTTGTATGACATTAAACAAGTCTTTACCACAGTCAAAACATAGTGCAGTTGAGAGAAAAAAAATCTCTGCTGTCGAAACGCTTAAAAAGGAATTAGACGATATAACTTTCTTTAGAGAATAAAGGATGGCATCAAGCATTTCAAAATAAAACCAGTGGATTTACACTTCTAACTCTGCAAAGTTTGATAGCAGCTTTCTTAAAAAGGAAGATAAACTTTCAAGCTTGACGTATCTACCGCTTTGGCTAGAAATGAAAACAATACAACATGAAACAAGCAGAATAAACCGACGAGGATGGGATTCGAACCCATGCATGCAGAGCACAATGGATTAGCAGTCCATCGCCTTAACCACTCGGCCACCTCGTCTACATGGCGCACATGCGCTAAGGAGAAAAGATGTAATGATTATTTTTACGGGTCAGTGTGTTTTCATTGAAGATATTACAGTGTCTATTCTTTACAGTTAGATTGGGGCAAACTCTTTTGGCCCTGCTGTGGCATTCCTTCAATCTGCCTATTCTGTGTCATAACTTGGAAGAAAAACAAGTACCAAGTTGAAGCTGTGCTAGAAGATGGATCATTCAATTATGGAACTTCAAAACCCAAGGCCTTGTCATCGATCCAGATTCTATTGCATTTCATAGGCTTTCCAGCTTGTGGTGCTGTGGCTTAGTTGGTTAAAGCGCCTGTCTAGTAAACAGGAGATCCTGAGTTCGAATCTCAGCAGTGCCTTGTTTTCATCATCTCAAAAAGAAACTTCCTATCTTAAAAATGGGATTTTCACTTGCATGAAACCTCAAATTTACCTTGGCTACGTCTTTACTGATAGTGCAATTGTGAGATGAAGAATGTCTTCTGTATAAGGGCCAAAAAGGAAGAAAGATGGCATCAAGCATGACAACTTAAAACCAGTGGATTTTATTTTGAAATTCCTCCTCTTTATGCATCTGACTCGCTAAGCAGGCTTTCTAAAGTATCACACCTTTTTGTCTTTTGGCTTAGTTGGTCTAAGTGCCTGTTTAGTAAACAGAAAATCTTGATTTCGAACGTCAGCAGTGGTTTTCTTTCTTCATCTCAGTTTGGGTCATTTTAGCAAAAAAAAGGTGGACTTTTGTTCTTGTATGACATTAAACAAGTCTTTACCACAGTCAAAACATAGTGCAGTTGAGAGAAAAAAAATCTCTGCTGTCGAAACGCTTAAAAAGGAATTAGACGATATAACTTTCTTTAGAGAATAAAGGATGGCATCAAGCATTTCAAAATAAAACCAGTGGATTTACACTTCTAACTCTGCAAAGTTTGATAGCAGCTTTCTTAAAAAGGAAGATAAACTTTCAAGCTTGACGTATCTACCGCTTTGGCTAGAAATGAAAACAATACAACATGAAACAAGCAGAATAAACCGACGAGGATGGGATTAGAACCCATGCATGCAGAGCACAATGGATTAGCAGTCCATCGCCTTAACCACTCGGCCACCTCGTCTACATGGCGCACATGCGCTAAGGAGAAAAGATGTAATGATTATTTTTACGGGTCAGTGTGTTTTCATTGAAGATATTACAGTGTCTATTCTTTACAGTTAGATTGGGGCAAACTCTTTTGGCCCTGCTGTGGCATTCCTTCAATCTGCCTATTCTGTGTCATAACTTGGAAGAAAAACAAGTACCAAGTTGAAGCTGTGCTAGAAGATGGATCATTCAATTATGGAACTTCAAAACCCAAGGCCTTGTCATCGATCCAGATTCTATTGCATTTCATAGGCTTTCCAGCTTGTGGTGCTGTGGCTTAGTTGGTTAAAGCGCCTGTCTAGTAAACAGGAGATCCTGAGTTCGAATCTCAGCAGTGCCTTGTTTTCATCATCTCAAAAAGAAACTTCCTATCTTAAAAATGGGATTTTCACTTGCATGAAACCTCAAATTTACCTTGGCTACGTCTTTACTGATAGTGCAATTGTGAGATGAAGAATGTCTTCTGTATAAGGGCCAAAAAGGAAGAAAGATGGCATCAAGCATGACAACTTAAAACCAGTGGATTTTATTTTGAAATTCCTCCTCTTTATGCATCTGACTCGCTAAGCAGGCTTTCTAAAGTATCACACCTTTTTGTCCTTTGGCTTAGTTGGTCTAAGTGCCTGTTTAGTAAACAGAAAATCTTGATTTCGAACGTCAGCAGTGGTTTTCTTTCTTCATCTCAGTTTGGGTCATTTTAGCAAAAAAAAGGTGGACTTTTGTTCTTGTATGACATTAAACAAGTCTTTACCACAGTCAAAACATAGTGCAGTTGAGAGAAAAAAAATCTCTGCTGTCGAAACGCTTAAAAAGGAATTAGACGATATAACTTTCTTTAGAGAATAAAGGATGGCATCAAGCATTTCAAAATAAAACCAGTGGATTTACACTTCTAACTCTGCAAAGTTTGATAGCAGCTTTCTTAAAAAGGAAGATAAACTTTCAAGCTTGACGTATCTACCGCTTTGGCTAGAAATGAAAACAATACAACATGAAACAAGCAGAATAAACCGACGAGGATGGGATTAGAACCCATGCATGCAGAGCACAATGGATTAGCAGTCCATCGCCTTAACCACTCGGCCACCTCGTCTACATGGCGCACATGCGCTAAGGAGAAAAGATGTAATGATTATTTTTACGGGTCAGTGTGTTTTCATTGAAGATATTACAGTGTCTATTCTTTACAGTTAGATTGGGGCAAACTCTTTTGGCCCTGCTGTGGCATTCCTTCAATCTGCCTATTCTGTGTCATAACTTGGAAGAAAAACAAGTACCAAGTTGAAGCTGTGCTAGAAGATGGATCATTCAATTATGGAACTTCAAAACCCAAGGCCTTGTCATCGATCCAGATTCTATTGCATTTCATAGGCTTTCCAGCTTGTGGTGCTGTGGCTTAGTTGGTTAAAGCGCCTGTCTAGTAAACAGGAGATCCTGAGTTCGAATCTCAGCAGTGCCTTGTTTTCATCATCTCAAAAAGAAACTTCCTATCTTAAAAATGGGATTTTCACTTGCATGAAACCTCAAATTTACCTTGGCTACGTCTTTACTGATAGTGCAATTGTGAGATGAAGAATGTCTTCTGTAAAAGGGCCAAAAATGAAGAAAGATGGCATCAAGCATGACAACTTAAAACCAGTGGATTTTATTTTGAAATTCCTCCTCTTTATGCATCTGACTCGCTAAGCAGGCTTTCTAAAGTATCACACCTTTTTGTCCTTTGGCTTAGTTGGTCTAAGTGCCTGTTTAGTAAACAGAAAATCTTGATTTCGAACGTCAGCAGTGGTTTTCTTTCTTCATCTCAGTTTGGGTCATTTTAGCAAAAAAAAGGTGGACTTTTGTTCTTGTATGACATTAAACAAGTCTTTACCACAGTCAAAACATAGTGCAGTTGAGAGAAAAAAAATCTCTGCTGTCGAAACGCTTAAAAAGGAATTAGACGATATAACTTTCTTTAGAGAATAAAGGATGGCATCAAGCATTTCAAAATAAAACCAGTGGATTTACACTTCTAACTCTGCAAAGTTTGATAGCAGCTTTCTTAAAAAGGAAGATAAACTTTCAAGCTTGACGTATCTACCGCTTTGGCTAGAAATGAAAACAATACAACATGAAACAAGCAGAATAAACCGACGAGGATGGGATTCGAACCCATGCATGCAGAGCACAATGGATTAGCAGTCCATCGCCTTAACCACTCGGCCACCTCGTCTACATGGCGCACATGCGCTAAGGAGAAAAGATGTAATGATTATTTTTACGGGTCAGTGTGTTTTCATTGAAGATATTACAGTGTCTATTCTTTACAGTTAGATTGGGGCAAACTCTTTTGGCCCTGCTGTGGCATTCCTTCAATCTGCCTATTCTGTGTCATAACTTGGAAGAAAAACAAGTACCAAGTTGAAGCTGTGCTAGAAGATGGATCATTCAATTATGGAACTTCAAAACCCAAGGCCTTGTCATCGATCCAGATTCTATTGCATTTCATAGGCTTTCCAGCTTGTGGTGCTGTGGCTTAGTTGGTTAAAGCGCCTGTCTAGTAAACAGGAGATCCTGAGTTCGAATCTCAGCAGTGCCTTGTTTTCATCATCTCAAAAAGAAACTTCCTATCTTAAAAATGGGATTTTCACTTGCATGAAACCTCAAATTTACCTTGGCTACGTCTTTACTGATAGTGCAATTGTGAGATGAAGAATGTCTTCTGTATAAGGGCCAAAAAGGAAGAAAGATGGCATCAAGCATGACAACTTAAAACCAGTGGATTTTATTTTGAAATTCCTCCTCTTTATGCATCTGACTCGCTAAGCAGGCTTTCTAAAGTATCACACCTTTTTGTCTTTTGGCTTAGTTGGTCTAAGTGCCTGTTTAGTAAACAGAAAATCTTGATTTCGAACGTCAGCAGTGGTTTTCTTTCTTCATCTCAGTTTGGGTCATTTTAGCAAAAAAAAGGTGGACTTTTGTTCTTGTATGACATTAAACAAGTCTTTACCACAGTCAAAACATAGTGCAGTTGAGAGAAAAAAAATCTCTGCTGTCGAAACGCTTAAAAAGGAATTAGACGATATAACTTTCTTTAGAGAATAAAGGATGGCATCAAGCATTTCAAAATAAAACCAGTGGATTTACACTTCTAACTCTGCAAAGTTTGATAGCAGCTTTCTTAAAAAGGAAGATAAACTTTCAAGCTTGACGTATCTACCGCTTTGGCTAGAAATGAAAACAATACAACATGAAACAAGCAGAATAAACCGACGAGGATGGGATTAGAACCCATGCATGCAGAGCACAATGGATTAGCAGTCCATCGCCTTAACCACTCGGCCACCTCGTCTACATGGCGCACATGCGCTAAGGAGAAAAGATGTAATGATTATTTTTACGGGTCAGTGTGTTTTCATTGAAGATATTACAGTGTCTATTCTTTACAGTTAGATTGGGGCAAACTCTTTTGGCCCTGCTGTGGCATTCCTTCAATCTGCCTATTCTGTGTCATAACTTGGAAGAAAAACAAGTACCAAGTTGAAGCTGTGCTAGAAGATGGATCATTCAATTATGGAACTTCAAAACCCAAGGCCTTGTCATCGATCCAGATTCTATTGCATTTCATAGGCTTTCCAGCTTGTGGTGCTGTGGCTTAGTTGGTTAAAGCGCCTGTCTAGTAAACAGGAGATCCTGAGTTCGAATCTCAGCAGTGCCTTGTTTTCATCATCTCAAAAAGAAACTTCCTATCTTAAAAATGGGATTTTCACTTGCATGAAACCTCAAATTTACCTTGGCTACGTCTTTACTGATAGTGCAATTGTGAGATGAAGAATGTCTTCTGTAAAAGGGCCAAAAATGAAGAAAGATGGCATCAAGCATGACAACTTAAAACCAGTGGATTTTATTTTGAAATTCCTCCTCTTTATGCATCTGACTCGCTAAGCAGGCTTTCTAAAGTATCACACCTTTTTGTCCTTTGGCTTAGTTGGTCTAAGTGCCTGTTTAGTAAACAGAAAATCTTGATTTCGAACGTCAGCAGTGGTTTTCTTTCTTCATCTCAGTTTGGGTCATTTTAGCAAAAAAAAGGTGGACTTTTGTTCTTGTATGACATTAAACAAGTCTTTACCACAGTCAAAACATAGTGCAGTTGAGAGAAAAAAAATCTCTGCTGTCGAAACGCTTAAAAAGGAATTAGACGATATAACTTTCTTTAGAGAATAAAGGATGGCATCAAGCATTTCAAAATAAAACCAGTGGATTTACACTTCTAACTCTGCAAAGTTTGATAGCAGCTTTCTTAAAAAGGAAGATAAACTTTCAAGCTTGACGTATCTACCGCTTTGGCTAGAAATGAAAACAATACAACATGAAACAAGCAGAATAAACCGACGAGGATGGGATTAGAACCCATGCATGCAGAGCACAATGGATTAGCAGTCCATCGCCTTAACCACTCGGCCACCTCGTCTACATGGCGCACATGCGCTAAGGAGAAAAGATGTAATGATTATTTTTACGGGTCAGTGTGTTTTCATTGAAGATATTACAGTGTCTATTCTTTACAGTTAGATTGGGGCAAACTCTTTTGGCCCTGCTGTGGCATTCCTTCAATCTGCCTATTCTGTGTCATAACTTGGAAGAAAAACAAGTACCAAGTTGAAGCTGTGCTAGAAGATGGATCATTCAATTATGGAACTTCAAAACCCAAGGCCTTGTCATCGATCCAGATTCTATTGCATTTCATAGGCTTTCCAGCTTGTGGTGCTGTGGCTTAGTTGGTTAAAGCGCCTGTCTAGTAAACAGGAGATCCTGAGTTCGAATCTCAGCAGTGCCTTGTTTTCATCATCTCAAAAAGAAACTTCCTATCTTAAAAATGGGATTTTCACTTGCATGAAACCTCAAATTTACCTTGGCTACGTCTTTACTGATAGTGCAATTGTGAGATGAAGAATGTCTTCTGTATAAGGGCCAAAAAGGAAGAAAGATGGCATCAAGCATGACAACTTAAAACCAGTGGATTTTATTTTGAAATTCCTCCTCTTTATGCATCTGACTCGCTAAGCAGGCTTTCTAAAGTATCACACCTTTTTGTCTTTTGGCTTAGTTGGTCTAAGTGCCTGTTTAGTAAACAGAAAATCTTGATTTCGAACGTCAGCAGTGGTTTTCTTTCTTCATCTCAGTTTGGGTCATTTTAGCAAAAAAAAGGTGGACTTTTGTTCTTGTATGACATTAAACAAGTCTTTACCACAGTCAAAACATAGTGCAGTTGAGAGAAAAAAAATCTCTGCTGTCGAAACGCTTAAAAAGGAATTAGACGATATAACTTTCTTTAGAGAATAAAGGATGGCATCAAGCATTTCAAAATAAAACCAGTGGATTTACACTTCTAACTCTGCAAAGTTTGATAGCAGCTTTCTTAAAAAGGAAGATAAACTTTCAAGCTTGACGTATCTACCGCTTTGGCTAGAAATGAAAACAATACAACATGAAACAAGCAGAATAAACCGACGAGGATGGGATTAGAACCCATGCATGCAGAGCACAATGGATTAGCAGTCCATCGCCTTAACCACTCGGCCACCTCGTCTACATGGCGCACATGCGCTAAGGAGAAAAGATGTAATGATTATTTTTACGGGTCAGTGTGTTTTCATTGAAGATATTACAGTGTCTATTCTTTACAGTTAGATTGGGGCAAACTCTTTTGGCCCTGCTGTGGCATTCCTTCAATCTGCCTATTCTGTGTCATAACTTGGAAGAAAAACAAGTACCAAGTTGAAGCTGTGCTAGAAGATGGATCATTCAATTATGGAACTTCAAAACCCAAGGCCTTGTCATCGATCCAGATTCTATTGCATTTCATAGGCTTTCCAGCTTGTGGTGCTGTGGCTTAGTTGGTTAAAGCGCCTGTCTAGTAAACAGGAGATCCTGAGTTCGAATCTCAGCAGTGCCTTGTTTTCATCATCTCAAAAAGAAACTTCCTATCTTAAAAATGGGATTTTCACTTGCATGAAACCTCAAATTTACCTTGGCTACGTCTTTACTGATAGTGCAATTGTGAGATGAAGAATGTCTTCTGTAAAAGGGCCAAAAATGAAGAAAGATGGCATCAAGCATGACAACTTAAAACCAGTGGATTTTATTTTGAAATTCCTCCTCTTTATGCATCTGACTCGCTAAGCAGGCTTTCTAAAGTATCACACCTTTTTGTCCTTTGGCTTAGTTGGTCTAAGTGCCTGTTTAGTAAACAGAAAATCTTGATTTCGAACGTCAGCAGTGGTTTTCTTTCTTCATCTCAGTTTGGGTCATTTTAGCAAAAAAAAGGTGGACTTTTGTTCTTGTATGACATTAAACAAGTCTTTACCACAGTCAAAACATAGTGCAGTTGAGAGAAAAAAAATCTCTGCTGTCGAAACGCTTAAAAAGGAATTAGACGATATAACTTTCTTTAGAGAATAAAGGATGGCATCAAGCATTTCAAAATAAAACCAGTGGATTTACACTTCTAACTCTGCAAAGTTTGATAGCAGCTTTCTTAAAAAGGAAGATAAACTTTCAAGCTTGACGTATCTACCGCTTTGGCTAGAAATGAAAACAATACAACATGAAACAAGCAGAATAAACCGACGAGGATGGGATTAGAACCCATGCATGCAGAGCACAATGGATTAGCAGTCCATCGCCTTAACCACTCGGCCACCTCGTCTACATGGCGCACATGCGCTAAGGAGAAAAGATGTAATGATTATTTTTACGGGTCAGTGTGTTTTCATTGAAGATATTACAGTGTCTATTCTTTACAGTTAGATTGGGGCAAACTCTTTTGGCCCTGCTGTGGCATTCCTTCAATCTGCCTATTCTGTGTCATAACTTGGAAGAAAAACAAGTACCAAGTTGAAGCTGTGCTAGAAGATGGATCATTCAATTATGGAACTTCAAAACCCAAGGCCTTGTCATCGATCCAGATTCTATTGCATTTCATAGGCTTTCCAGCTTGTGGTGCTGTGGCTTAGTTGGTTAAAGCGCCTGTCTAGTAAACAGGAGATCCTGAGTTCGAATCTCAGCAGTGCCTTGTTTTCATCATCTCAAAAAGAAACTTCCTATCTTAAAAATGGGATTTTCACTTGCATGAAACCTCAAATTTACCTTGGCTACGTCTTTACTGATAGTGCAATTGTGAGATGAAGAATGTCTTCTGTATAAGGGCCAAAAAGGAAGAAAGATGGCATCAAGCATGACAACTTAAAACCAGTGGATTTTATTTTGAAATTCCTCCTCTTTATGCATCTGACTCGCTAAGCAGGCTTTCTAAAGTATCACACCTTTTTGTCCTTTGGCTTAGTTGGTCTAAGTGCCTGTTTAGTAAACAGAAAATCTTGATTTCGAACGTCAGCAGTGGTTTTCTTTCTTCATCTCAGTTTGGGTCATTTTAGCAAAAAAAAGGTGGACTTTTGTTCTTGTATGACATTAAACAAGTCTTTACCACAGTCAAAACATAGTGCAGTTGAGAGAAAAAAAATCTCTGCTGTCGAAACGCTTAAAAAGGAATTAGACGATATAACTTTCTTTAGAGAATAAAGGATGGCATCAAGCATTTCAAAATAAAACCAGTGGATTTACACTTCTAACTCTGCAAAGTTTGATAGCAGCTTTCTTAAAAAGGAAGATAAACTTTCAAGCTTGACGTATCTACCGCTTTGGCTAGAAATGAAAACAATACAACATGAAACAAGCAGAATAAACCGACGAGGATGGGATTCGAACCCATGCATGCAGAGCACAATGGATTAGCAGTCCATCGCCTTAACCACTCGGCCACCTCGTCTACATGGCGCACATGCGCTAAGGAGAAAAGATGTAATGATTATTTTTACGGGTCAGTGTGTTTTCATTGAAGATATTACAGTGTCTATTCTTTACAGTTAGATTGGGGCAAACTCTTTTGGCCCTGCTGTGGCATTCCTTCAATCTGCCTATTCTGTGTCATAACTTGGAAGAAAAACAAGTACCAAGTTGAAGCTGTGCTAGAAGATGGATCATTCAATTATGGAACTTCAAAACCCAAGGCCTTGTCATCGATCCAGATTCTATTGCATTTCATAGGCTTTCCAGCTTGTGGTGCTGTGGCTTAGTTGGTTAAAGCGCCTGTCTAGTAAACAGGAGATCCTGAGTTCGAATCTCAGCAGTGCCTTGTTTTCATCATCTCAAAAAGAAACTTCCTATCTTAAAAATGGGATTTTCACTTGCATGAAACCTCAAATTTACCTTGGCTACGTCTTTACTGATAGTGCAATTGTGAGATGAAGAATGTCTTCTGTATAAGGGCCAAAAAGGAAGAAAGATGGCATCAAGCATGACAACTTAAAACCAGTGGATTTTATTTTGAAATTCCTCCTCTTTATGCATCTGACTCGCTAAGCAGGCTTTCTAAAGTATCACACCTTTTTGTCTTTTGGCTTAGTTGGTCTAAGTGCCTGTTTAGTAAACAGAAAATCTTGATTTCGAACGTCAGCAGTGGTTTTCTTTCTTCATCTCAGTTTGGGTCATTTTAGCAAAAAAAAGGTGGACTTTTGTTCTTGTATGACATTAAACAAGTCTTTACCACAGTCAAAACATAGTGCAGTTGAGAGAAAAAAAATCTCTGCTGTCGAAACGCTTAAAAAGGAATTAGACGATATAACTTTCTTTAGAGAATAAAGGATGGCATCAAGCATTTCAAAATAAAACCAGTGGATTTACACTTCTAACTCTGCAAAGTTTGATAGCAGCTTTCTTAAAAAGGAAGATAAACTTTCAAGCTTGACGTATCTACCGCTTTGGCTAGAAATGAAAACAATACAACATGAAACAAGCAGAATAAACCGACGAGGATGGGATTAGAACCCATGCATGCAGAGCACAATGGATTAGCAGTCCATCGCCTTAACCACTCGGCCACCTCGTCTACATGGCGCACATGCGCTAAGGAGAAAAGATGTAATGATTATTTTTACGGGTCAGTGTGTTTTCATTGAAGATATTACAGTGTCTATTCTTTACAGTTAGATTGGGGCAAACTCTTTTGGCCCTGCTGTGGCATTCCTTCAATCTGCCTATTCTGTGTCATAACTTGGAAGAAAAACAAGTACCAAGTTGAAGCTGTGCTAGAAGATGGATCATTCAATTATGGAACTTCAAAACCCAAGGCCTTGTCATCGATCCAGATTCTATTGCATTTCATAGGCTTTCCAGCTTGTGGTGCTGTGGCTTAGTTGGTTAAAGCGCCTGTCTAGTAAACAGGAGATCCTGAGTTCGAATCTCAGCAGTGCCTTGTTTTCATCATCTCAAAAAGAAACTTCCTATCTTAAAAATGGGATTTTCACTTGCATGAAACCTCAAATTTACCTTGGCTACGTCTTTACTGATAGTGCAATTGTGAGATGAAGAATGTCTTCTGTAAAAGGGCCAAAAATGAAGAAAGATGGCATCAAGCATGACAACTTAAAACCAGTGGATTTTATTTTGAAATTCCTCCTCTTTATGCATCTGACTCGCTAAGCAGGCTTTCTAAAGTATCACACCTTTTTGTCCTTTGGCTTAGTTGGTCTAAGTGCCTGTTTAGTAAACAGAAAATCTTGATTTCGAACGTCAGCAGTGGTTTTCTTTCTTCATCTCAGTTTGGGTCATTTTAGCAAAAAAAAGGTGGACTTTTGTTCTTCTATGACATTAAACAAGTCTTTACCACAGTCAAAACATAGTGCAGTTGAGAGAAAAAAAATCTCTGCTGTCGAAACGCTTAAAAAGGAATTAGACGATATAACTTTCTTTAGAGAATAAAGGATGGCATCAAGCATTTCAAAATAAAACCAGTGGATTTACACTTCTAACTCTGCAAAGTTTGATAGCAGCTTTCTTAAAAAGGAAGATAAACTTTCAAGCTTGACGTATCTACCGCTTTGGCTAGAAATGAAAACAATACAACATGAAACAAGCAGAATAAACCGACGAGGATGGGATTCGAACCCATGCATGCAGAGCACAATGGATTAGCAGTCCATCGCCTTAACCACTCGGCCACCTCGTCTACATGGCGCACATGCGCTAAGGAGAAAAGATGTAATGATTATTTTTACGGGTCAGTGTGTTTTCATTGAAGATATTACAGTGTCTATTCTTTACAGTTAGATTGGGGCAAACTCTTTTGGCCCTGCTGTGGCATTCCTTCAATCTGCCTATTCTGTGTCATAACTTGGAAGAAAAACAAGTACCAAGTTGAAGCTGTGCTAGAAGATGGATCATTCAATTATGGAACTTCAAAACCCAAGGCCTTGTCATCGATCCAGATTCTATTGCATTTCATAGGCTTTCCAGCTTGTGGTGCTGTGGCTTAGTTGGTTAAAGCGCCTGTCTAGTAAACAGGAGATCCTGAGTTCGAATCTCAGCAGTGCCTTGTTTTCATCATCTCAAAAAGAAACTTCCTATCTTAAAAATGGGATTTTCACTTGCATGAAACCTCAAATTTACCTTGGCTACGTCTTTACTGATAGTGCAATTGTGAGATGAAGAATGTCTTCTGTATAAGGGCCAAAAAGGAAGAAAGATGGCATCAAGCATGACAACTTAAAACCAGTGGATTTTATTTTGAAATTCCTCCTCTTTATGCATCTGACTCGCTAAGCAGGCTTTCTAAAGTATCACACCTTTTTGTCCTTTGGCTTAGTTGGTCTAAGTGCCTGTTTAGTAAACAGAAAATCTTGATTTCGAACGTCAGCAGTGGTTTTCTTTCTTCATCTCAGTTTGGGTCATTTTAGCAAAAAAAAGGTGGACTTTTGTTCTTGTATGACATTAAACAAGTCTTTACCACAGTCAAAACATAGTGCAGTTGAGAGAAAAAAAATCTCTGCTGTCGAAACGCTTAAAAAGGAATTAGACGATATAACTTTCTTTAGAGAATAAAGGATGGCATCAAGCATTTCAAAATAAAACCAGTGGATTTACACTTCTAACTCTGCAAAGTTTGATAGCAGCTTTCTTAAAAAGGAAGATAAACTTTCAAGCTTGACGTATCTACCGCTTTGGCTAGAAATGAAAACAATACAACATGAAACAAGCAGAATAAACCGACGAGGATGGGATTCGAACCCATGCATGCAGAGCACAATGGATTAGCAGTCCATCGCCTTAACCACTCGGCCACCTCGTCTACATGGCGCACATGCGCTAAGGAGAAAAGATGTAATGATTATTTTTACGGGTCAGTGTGTTTTCATTGAAGATATTACAGTGTCTATTCTTTACAGTTAGATTGGGGCAAACTCTTTTGGCCCTGCTGTGGCATTCCTTCAATCTGCCTATTCTGTGTCATAACTTGGAAGAAAAACAAGTACCAAGTTGAAGCTGTGCTAGAAGATGGATCATTCAATTATGGAACTTCAAAACCCAAGGCCTTGTCATCGATCCAGATTCTATTGCATTTCATAGGCTTTCCAGCTTGTGGTGCTGTGGCTTAGTTGGTTAAAGCGCCTGTCTAGTAAACAGGAGATCCTGAGTTCGAATCTCAGCAGTGCCTTGTTTTCATCATCTCAAAAAGAAACTTCCTATCTTAAAAATGGGATTTTCACTTGCATGAAACCTCAAATTTACCTTGGCTACGTCTTTACTGATAGTGCAATTGTGAGATGAAGAATGTCTTCTGTATAAGGGCCAAAAAGGAAGAAAGATGGCATCAAGCATGACAACTTAAAACCAGTGGATTTTATTTTGAAATTCCTCCTCTTTATGCATCTGACTCGCTAAGCAGGCTTTCTAAAGTATCACACCTTTTTGTCTTTTGGCTTAGTTGGTCTAAGTGCCTGTTTAGTAAACAGAAAATCTTGATTTCGAACGTCAGCAGTGGTTTTCTTTCTTCATCTCAGTTTGGGTCATTTTAGCAAAAAAAAGGTGGACTTTTGTTCTTGTATGACATTAAACAAGTCTTTACCACAGTCAAAACATAGTGCAGTTGAGAGAAAAAAAATCTCTGCTGTCGAAACGCTTAAAAAGGAATTAGACGATATAACTTTCTTTAGAGAATAAAGGATGGCATCAAGCATTTCAAAATAAAACCAGTGGATTTACACTTCTAACTCTGCAAAGTTTGATAGCAGCTTTCTTAAAAAGGAAGATAAACTTTCAAGCTTGACGTATCTACCGCTTTGGCTAGAAATGAAAACAATACAACATGAAACAAGCAGAATAAACCGACGAGGATGGGATTCGAACCCATGCATGCAGAGCACAATGGATTAGCAGTCCATCGCCTTAACCACTCGGCCACCTCGTCTACATGGCGCACATGCGCTAAGGAGAAAAGATGTAATGATTATTTTTACGGGTCAGTGTGTTTTCATTGAAGATATTACAGTGTCTATTCTTTACAGTTAGATTGGGGCAAACTCTTTTGGCCCTGCTGTGGCATTCCTTCAATCTGCCTATTCTGTGTCATAACTTGGAAGAAAAACAAGTACCAAGTTGAAGCTGTGCTAGAAGATGGATCATTCAATTATGGAACTTCAAAACCCAAGGCCTTGTCATCGATCCAGATTCTATTGCATTTCATAGGCTTTCCAGCTTGTGGTGCTGTGGCTTAGTTGGTTAAAGCGCCTGTCTAGTAAACAGGAGATCCTGAGTTCGAATCTCAGCAGTGCCTTGTTTTCATCATCTCAAAAAGAAACTTCCTATCTTAAAAATGGGATTTTCACTTGCATGAAACCTCAAATTTACCTTGGCTACGTCTTTACTGATAGTGCAATTGTGAGATGAAGAATGTCTTCTGTATAAGGGCCAAAAAGGAAGAAAGATGGCATCAAGCATGACAACTTAAAACCAGTGGATTTTATTTTGAAATTCCTCCTCTTTATGCATCTGACTCGCTAAGCAGGCTTTCTAAAGTATCACACCTTTTTGTCCTTTGGCTTAGTTGGTCTAAGTGCCTGTTTAGTAAACAGAAAATCTTGATTTCGAACGTCAGCAGTGGTTTTCTTTCTTCATCTCAGTTTGGGTCATTTTAGCAAAAAAAAGGTGGACTTTTGTTCTTGTATGACATTAAACAAGTCTTTACCACAGTCAAAACATAGTGCAGTTGAGAGAAAAAAAATCTCTGCTGTCGAAACGCTTAAAAAGGAATTAGACGATATAACTTTCTTTAGAGAATAAAGGATGGCATCAAGCATTTCAAAATAAAACCAGTGGATTTACACTTCTAACTCTGCAAAGTTTGATAGCAGCTTTCTTAAAAAGGAAGATAAACTTTCAAGCTTGACGTATCTACCGCTTTGGCTAGAAATGAAAACAATACAACATGAAACAAGCAGAATAAACCGACGAGGATGGGATTCGAACCCATGCATGCAGAGCACAATGGATTAGCAGTCCATCGCCTTAACCACTCGGCCACCTCGTCTACATGGCGCACATGCGCTAAGGAGAAAAGATGTAATGATTATTTTTACGGGTCAGTGTGTTTTCATTGAAGATATTACAGTGTCTATTCTTTACAGTTAGATTGGGGCAAACTCTTTTGGCCCTGCTGTGGCATTCCTTCAATCTGCCTATTCTGTGTCATAACTTGGAAGAAAAACAAGTACCAAGTTGAAGCTGTGCTAGAAGATGGATCATTCAATTATGGAACTTCAAAACCCAAGGCCTTGTCATCGATCCAGATTCTATTGCATTTCATAGGCTTTCCAGCTTGTGGTGCTGTGGCTTAGTTGGTTAAAGCGCCTGTCTAGTAAACAGGAGATCCTGAGTTCGAATCTCAGCAGTGCCTTGTTTTCATCATCTCAAAAAGAAACTTCCTATCTTAAAAATGGGATTTTCACTTGCATGAAACCTCAAATTTACCTTGGCTACGTCTTTACTGATAGTGCAATTGTGAGATGAAGAATGTCTTCTGTATAAGGGCCAAAAAGGAAGAAAGATGGCATCAAGCATGACAACTTAAAACCAGTGGATTTTATTTTGAAATTCCTCCTCTTTATGCATCTGACTCGCTAAGCAGGCTTTCTAAAGTATCACACCTTTTTGTCTTTTGGCTTAGTTGGTCTAAGTGCCTGTTTAGTAAACAGAAAATCTTGATTTCGAACGTCAGCAGTGGTTTTCTTTCTTCATCTCAGTTTGGGTCATTTTAGCAAAAAAAAGGTGGACTTTTGTTCTTGTATGACATTAAACAAGTCTTTACCACAGTCAAAACATAGTGCAGTTGAGAGAAAAAAAATCTCTGCTGTCGAAACGCTTAAAAAGGAATTAGACGATATAACTTTCTTTAGAGAATAAAGGATGGCATCAAGCATTTCAAAATAAAACCAGTGGATTTACACTTCTAACTCTGCAAAGTTTGATAGCAGCTTTCTTAAAAAGGAAGATAAACTTTCAAGCTTGACGTATCTACCGCTTTGGCTAGAAATGAAAACAATACAACATGAAACAAGCAGAATAAACCGACGAGGATGGGATTAGAACCCATGCATGCAGAGCACAATGGATTAGCAGTCCATCGCCTTAACCACTCGGCCACCTCGTCTACATGGCGCACATGCGCTAAGGAGAAAAGATGTAATGATTATTTTTACGGGTCAGTGTGTTTTCATTGAAGATATTACAGTGTCTATTCTTTACAGTTAGATTGGGGCAAACTCTTTTGGCCCTGCTGTGGCATTCCTTCAATCTGCCTATTCTGTGTCATAACTTGGAAGAAAAACAAGTACCAAGTTGAAGCTGTGCTAGAAGATGGATCATTCAATTATGGAACTTCAAAACCCAAGGCCTTGTCATCGATCCAGATTCTATTGCATTTCATAGGCTTTCCAGCTTGTGGTGCTGTGGCTTAGTTGGTTAAAGCGCCTGTCTAGTAAACAGGAGATCCTGAGTTCGAATCTCAGCAGTGCCTTGTTTTCATCATCTCAAAAAGAAACTTCCTATCTTAAAAATGGGATTTTCACTTGCATGAAACCTCAAATTTACCTTGGCTACGTCTTTACTGATAGTGCAATTGTGAGATGAAGAATGTCTTCTGTAAAAGGGCCAAAAATGAAGAAAGATGGCATCAAGCATGACAACTTAAAACCAGTGGATTTTATTTTGAAATTCCTCCTCTTTATGCATCTGACTCGCTAAGCAGGCTTTCTAAAGTATCACACCTTTTTGTCCTTTGGCTTAGTTGGTCTAAGTGCCTGTTTAGTAAACAGAAAATCTTGATTTCGAACGTCAGCAGTGGTTTTCTTTCTTCATCTCAGTTTGGGTCATTTTAGCAAAAAAAAGGTGGACTTTTGTTCTTGTATGACATTAAACAAGTCTTTACCACAGTCAAAACATAGTGCAGTTGAGAGAAAAAAAATCTCTGCTGTCGAAACGCTTAAAAAGGAATTAGACGATATAACTTTCTTTAGAGAATAAAGGATGGCATCAAGCATTTCAAAATAAAACCAGTGGATTTACACTTCTAACTCTGCAAAGTTTGATAGCAGCTTTCTTAAAAAGGAAGATAAACTTTCAAGCTTGACGTATCTACCGCTTTGGCTAGAAATGAAAACAATACAACATGAAACAAGCAGAATAAACCGACGAGGATGGGATTCGAACCCATGCATGCAGAGCACAATGGATTAGCAGTCCATCGCCTTAACCACTCGGCCACCTCGTCTACATGGCGCACATGCGCTAAGGAGAAAAGATGTAATGATTATTTTTACGGGTCAGTGTGTTTTCATTGAAGATATTACAGTGTCTATTCTTTACAGTTAGATTGGGGCAAACTCTTTTGGCCCTGCTGTGGCATTCCTTCAATCTGCCTATTCTGTGTCATAACTTGGAAGAAAAACAAGTACCAAGTTGAAGCTGTGCTAGAAGATGGATCATTCAATTATGGAACTTCAAAACCCAAGGCCTTGTCATCGATCCAGATTCTATTGCATTTCATAGGCTTTCCAGCTTGTGGTGCTGTGGCTTAGTTGGTTAAAGCGCCTGTCTAGTAAACAGGAGATCCTGAGTTCGAATCTCAGCAGTGCCTTGTTTTCATCATCTCAAAAAGAAACTTCCTATCTTAAAAATGGGATTTTCACTTGCATGAAACCTCAAATTTACCTTGGCTACGTCTTTACTGATAGTGCAATTGTGAGATGAAGAATGTCTTCTGTATAAGGGCCAAAAAGGAAGAAAGATGGCATCAAGCATGACAACTTAAAACCAGTGGATTTTATTTTGAAATTCCTCCTCTTTATGCATCTGACTCGCTAAGCAGGCTTTCTAAAGTATCACACCTTTTTGTCTTTTGGCTTAGTTGGTCTAAGTGCCTGTTTAGTAAACAGAAAATCTTGATTTCGAACGTCAGCAGTGGTTTTCTTTCTTCATCTCAGTTTGGGTCATTTTAGCAAAAAAAAGGTGGACTTTTGTTCTTGTATGACATTAAACAAGTCTTTACCACAGTCAAAACATAGTGCAGTTGAGAGAAAAAAAATCTCTGCTGTCGAAACGCTTAAAAAGGAATTAGACGATATAACTTTCTTTAGAGAATAAAGGATGGCATCAAGCATTTCAAAATAAAACCAGTGGATTTACACTTCTAACTCTGCAAAGTTTGATAGCAGCTTTCTTAAAAAGGAAGATAAACTTTCAAGCTTGACGTATCTACCGCTTTGGCTAGAAATGAAAACAATACAACATGAAACAAGCAGAATAAACCGACGAGGATGGGATTAGAACCCATGCATGCAGAGCACAATGGATTAGCAGTCCATCGCCTTAACCACTCGGCCACCTCGTCTACATGGCGCACATGCGCTAAGGAGAAAAGATGTAATGATTATTTTTACGGGTCAGTGTGTTTTCATTGAAGATATTACAGTGTCTATTCTTTACAGTTAGATTGGGGCAAACTCTTTTGGCCCTGCTGTGGCATTCCTTCAATCTGCCTATTCTGTGTCATAACTTGGAAGAAAAACAAGTACCAAGTTGAAGCTGTGCTAGAAGATGGATCATTCAATTATGGAACTTCAAAACCCAAGGCCTTGTCATCGATCCAGATTCTATTGCATTTCATAGGCTTTCCAGCTTGTGGTGCTGTGGCTTAGTTGGTTAAAGCGCCTGTCTAGTAAACAGGAGATCCTGAGTTTGAATCTCAGCCGTGCCTTGTTTTCATCATCTCAAAAAGAAACTTCCTATCTTAAAAATGGGATTTTCACTTGCATGAAACCTCAAATTTACCTTGGTTACGTCTTTACTGATAGTGCAATTGTGAGATGAAGAATGTCTTCTGTATAAGGGCCAAAAAGGAAGAAAGATGGCATCAAGCATGACAACTTAAAACCAGTGGATTTTATTTTGAAATTCCTCCTCTTTATGCATCTGACTCGCTAAGCAGGCTTTCTAAAGTATCACACCTTTTTGTCCTTTGGCTTAGTTGGTCTAAGTGCCTGTTTAGTAAACAGAAAATCTTGATTTCGAACGTCAGCAGTGGTTTTCTTTCTTCATCTCAGTTTGGGTCATTTTAGCAAAAAAAAGGTGGACTTTTGTTCTTGTATGACATTAAACAAGTCTTTACCACAGTCAAAACATAGTGCAGTTGAGAGAAAAAAAATCTCTGCTGTCGAAACGCTTAAAAAGGAATTAGACGATATAACTTTCTTTAGAGAATAAAGGATGGCATCAAGCATTTCAAAATAAAACCAGTGGATTTACACTTCTAACTCTGCAAAGTTTGATAGCAGCTTTCTTAAAAAGGAAGATAAACTTTCAAGCTTGACGTATCTACCGCTTTGGCTAGAAATGAAAACAATACAACATGAAACAAGCAGAATAAACCGACGAGGATGGGATTCGAACCCATGCATGCAGAGCACAATGGATTAGCAGTCCATCGCCTTAACCACTCGGCCACCTCGTCTACATGGCGCACATGCGCTAAGGAGAAAAGATGTAATGATTATTTTTACGGGTCAGTGTGTTTTCATTGATGATATTACAGTGTCTATTCTTTACAGTTAGATTGGGGCAAACTCTTTTGGCCCTGCTGTGGCATTCCTTCAATCTGCCTATTCTGTGTCATAACTTGGAAGAAAAACAAGTACCAAGTTGAAGCTGTGCTAGAAGATGGATCATTCAATTATGGAACTTCAAAACCCAAGGCCTTGTCATCGATCCAGATTCTATTGCATTTCATAGGCTTTTCAGCTTGTGGTGCTGTGGCTTAGTTGGTTAAAGCGCCTGTCTAGTAAACAGGAGATCCTGAGTTCGAATCTCAGCAGTGCCTTGTTTTCATCATCTCAAAAAGAAACTTCCTATCTTAAAAATGGGATTTTCACTTGCATGAAACCTCAAATTTACCTTGGCTACGTCTTTACTGATAGTGCAATTGTGAGATGAAGAATGTCTTCTGTATAAGGGCCAAAAAGGAAGAAAGATGGCATCAAGCATGACAACTTAAAACCAGTGGATTTTATTTTGAAATTCCTCCTCTTTATGCATCTGACTCGCTAAGCAGGCTTTCTAAAGTATCACACCTTTTTGTCCTTTGGCTTAGTTGGTCTAAGTGCCTGTTTAGTAAACAGAAAATCTTGATTTCGAACGTCAGCAGTGGTTTTCTTTCTTCATCTCAGTTTGGGTCATTTTAGCAAAAAAAAGGTGGACTTTTGTTCTTGTATGACATTAAACAAGTCTTTACCACAGTCAAAACATAGTGCAGTTGAGAGAAAAAAAATCTCTGCTGTCGAAACGCTTAAAAAGGAATTAGACGATATAACTTTCTTTAGAGAATAAAGGATGGCATCAAGCATTTCAAAATAAAACCAGTGGATTTACACTTCTAACTCTGCAAAGTTTGATAGCAGCTTTCTTAAAAAGGAAGATAAACTTTCAAGCTTGACGTATCTACCGCTTTGGCTAGAAATGAAAACAATACAACATGAAACAAGCAGAATAAACCGACGAGGATGGGATTCGAACCCATGCATGCAGAGCACAATGGATTAGCAGTCCATCGCCTTAACCACTCGGCCACCTCGTCTACATGGCGCACATGCGCTAAGGAGAAAAGATGTAATGATTATTTTTACGGGTCAGTGTGTTTTCATTGAAGATATTACAGTGTCTATTCTTTACAGTTAGATTGGGGCAAACTCTTTTGGCCCTGCTGTGGCATTCCTTCAATCTGCCTATTCTGTGTCATAACTTGGAAGAAAAACAAGTACCAAGTTGAAGCTGTGCTAGAAGATGGATCATTCAATTATGGAACTTCAAAACCCAAGGCCTTGTCATCGATCCAGATTCTATTGCATTTCATAGGCTTTCCAGCTTGTGGTGCTGTGGCTTAGTTGGTTAAAGCGCCTGTCTAGTAAACAGGAGATCCTGAGTTCGAATCTCAGCAGTGCCTTGTTTTCATCATCTCAAAAAGAAACTTCCTATCTTAAAAATGGGATTTTCACTTGCATGAAACCTCAAATTTACCTTGGCTACGTCTTTACTGATAGTGCAATTGTGAGATGAAGAATGTCTTCTGTATAAGGGCCAAAAAGGAAGAAAGATGGCATCAAGCATGACAACTTAAAACCAGTGGATTTTATTTTGAAATTCCTCCTCTTTATGCATCTGACTCGCTAAGCAGGCTTTCTAAAGTAACACACCTTTTTGTCCTTTGGCTTAGTTGGTCTAAGTGCCTGTTTAGTAAACAGAAAATCTTGATTTCGAACGTCAGCAGTGGTTTTCTTTCTTCATCTCAGTTTGGGTCATTTTAGCAAAAAAAAGGTGGACTTTTGTTCTTGTATGACATTAAACAAGTCTTTACCACAGTCAAAACATAGTGCAGTTGAGAGAAAAAAAATCTCTGCTGTCGAAACGCTTAAAAAGGAATTAGACGATATAACTTTCTTTAGAGAATAAAGGATGGCATCAAGCATTTCAAAATAAAACCAGTGGATTTACACTTCTAACTCTGCAAAGTTTGATAGCAGCTTTCTTAAAAAGGAAGATAAACTTTCAAGCTTGACGTATCTACCGCTTTGGCTAGAAATGAAAACAATACAACATGAAACAAGCAGAATAAACCGACGAGGATGGGATTCGAACCCATGCATGCAGAGCACAATGGATTAGCAGTCCATCGCCTTAACCACTCGGCCACCTCGTCTACATGGCGCACATGCACTAAGGAGAAAAGATGTAATGATTATTTTTACGGGTCAGTGTGTTTTCATTGAAGATATTACAGTGTCTATTCTTTACAGTTAGATTGGGGCAAACTCTTTTGGCCCTGCTGTGGCATTCCTTCAATCTGCCTATTCTGTGTCATAACTTGGAAGAAAAACAAGTACCAAGTTGAAGCTGTGCTAGAAGATGGATCATTCAATTATGGAACTTCAAAACCCAAGGCCTTGTCATCGATCCAGATTCTATTGCATTTCATAGGCTTTCCAGCTTGTGGTGCTGTGGCTTAGTTGGTTAAAGCGCCTGTCTAGTAAACAGGAGATCCTGAGTTCGAATCTCAGCAGTGCCTTGTTTTCATCATCTCAAAAAGAAACTTCCTATCTTAAAAATGGGATTTTCACTTGCATGAAACCTCAAATTTACCTTGGCTACGTCTTTACTGATAGTGCAATTGTGAGATGAAGAATGTCTTCTGTATAAGGGCCAAAAAGGAAGAAAGATGGCATCAAGCATGACAACTTAAAACCAGTGGATTTTATTTTGAAATTCCTCCTCTTTATGCATCTGACTCGCTAAGCAGGCTTTCTAAAGTAACACACCTTTTTGTCCTTTGGCTTAGTTGGTCTAAGTGCCTGTTTAGTAAACAGAAAATCTTGATTTCGAACGTCAGCAGTGGTTTTCTTTCTTCATCTCAGTTTGGGTCATTTTAGCAAAAAAAAGGTGGACTTTTGTTCTTGTATGACATTAAACAAGTCTTTACCACAGTCAAAACATAGTGCAGTTGAGAGAAAAAAAATCTCTGCTGTCGAAACGCTTAAAAAGGAATTAGACGATATAACTTTCTTTAGAGAATAAAGGATGGCATCAAGCATTTCAAAATAAAACCAGTGGATTTACACTTCTAACTCTGCAAAGTTTGATAGCAGCTTTCTTAAAAAGGAAGATAAACTTTCAAGCTTGACGTATCTACCGCTTTGGCTAGAAATGAAAACAATACAACATGAAACAAGCAGAATAAACCGACGAGGATGGGATTCGAACCCATGCATGCAGAGCACAATGGATTAGCAGTCCATCGCCTTAACCACTCGGCCACCTCGTCTACATGGCGCACATGCGCTAAGGAGAAAAGATGTAATGATTATTTTTACGGGTCAGTGTGTTTTCATTGAAGATATTACAGTGTCTATTCTTTACAGTTAGATTGGGGCAAACTCTTTTGGCCCTGCTGTGGCATTCCTTCAATCTGCCTATTCTGTGTCATAACTTGGAAGAAAAACAAGTACCAAGTTGAAGCTGTGCTAGAAGATGGATCATTCAATTATGGAACTTCAAAACCCAAGGCCTTGTCATCGATCCAGATTCTATTGCATTTCATAGGCTTTCCAGCTTGTGGTGCTGTGGCTTAGTTGGTTGGCATCAAGCATGACAACTTAAAACCAGTGGATTTTATTTTGAAATTCCTCCTCTTTATGCATCTGACTCGCTAAGCAGGCTTTCTAAAGTATCACACCTTTTTGTCCTTTGGCTTAGTTGGTCTAAGTGCCTGTTTAGTAAACAGAAAATCTTGATTTCGAACGTCAGCAGTGGTTTTCTTTCTTCATCTCAGTTTGGGTCATTTTAGCAAAAAAAAGGTGGACTTTTGTTCTTGTATGACATTAAACAAGTCTTTACCACAGTCAAAACATAGTGCAGTTGAGAGAAAAAAAATCTCTGCTGTCGAAACGCTTAAAAAGGAATTAGACGATATAACTTTCTTTAGAGAATAAAGGATGGCATCAAGCATTTCAAAATAAAACCAGTGGATTTACACTTCTAACTCTGCAAAGTTTGATAGCAGCTTTCTTAAAAAGGAAGATAAACTTTCAAGCTTGACGTATCTACCGCTTTGGCTAGAAATGAAAACAATACAACATGAAACAAGCAGAATAAACCGACGAGGATGGGATTCGAACCCATGCATGCAGAGCACAATGGATTAGCAGTCCATCGCCTTAACCACTCGGCCACCTCGTCTACATGGCGCACATGCGCTAAGGAGAAAAGATGTAATGATTATTTTTACGGGTCAGTGTGTTTTCATTGAAGATATTACAGTGTCTATTCTTTACAGTTAGATTGGGGCAAACTCTTTTGGCCCTGCTGTGGCATTCCTTCAATCTGCCTATTCTGTGTCATAACTTGGAAGAAAAACAAGTACCAAGTTGAAGCTGTGCTAGAAGATGGATCATTCAATTATGGAACTTCAAAACCCAAGGCCTTGTCATCGATCCAGATTCTATTGCATTTCATAGGCTTTCCAGCTTGTGGTGCTGTGGCTTAGTTGGTTAAAGCGCCTGTCTAGTAAACAGGAGATCCTGAGTTCGAATCTCAGCAGTGCCTTGTTTTCATCATCTCAAAAAGAAACTTCCTATCTTAAAAATGGGATTTTCACTTGCATGAAACCTCAAATTTACCTTGGCTACGTCTTTACTGATAGTGCAATTGTGAGATGAAGAATGTCTTCTGTAAAAGGGCCAAAAATGAAGAAAGATGGCATCAAGCATGACAACTTAAAACCAGTGGATTTTATTTTGAAATTCCTCCTCTTTATGCATCTGACTCGCTAAGCAGGCTTTCTAAAGTATCACACCTTTTTGTCCTTTGGCTTAGTTGGTCTAAGTGCCTGTTTAGTAAACAGAAAATCTTGATTTCGAACGTCAGCAGTGGTTTTCTTTCTTCATCTCAGTTTGGGTCATTTTAGCAAAAAAAAGGTGGACTTTTGTTCTTGTATGACATTAAACAAGTCTTTACCACAGTCAAAACATAGTGCAGTTGAGAGAAAAAAAATCTCTGCTGTCGAAACGCTTAAAAAGGAATTAGACGATATAACTTTCTTTAGAGAATAAAGGATGGCATCAAGCATTTCAAAATAAAACCAGTGGATTTACACTTCTAACTCTGCAAAGTTTGATAGCAGCTTTCTTAAAAAGGAAGATAAACTTTCAAGCTTGACGTATCTACCGCTTTGGCTAGAAATGAAAACAATACAACATGAAACAAGCAGAATAAACCGACGAGGATGGGATTAGAACCCATGCATGCAGAGCACAATGGATTAGCAGTCCATCGCCTTAACCACTCGGCCACCTCGTCTACATGGCGCACATGCGCTAAGGAGAAAAGATGTAATGATTATTTTTACGGGTCAGTGTGTTTTCATTGAAGATATTACAGTGTCTATTCTTTACAGTTAGATTGGGGCAAACTCTTTTGGCCCTGCTGTGGCATTCCTTCAATCTGCCTATTCTGTGTCATAACTTGGAAGAAAAACAAGTACCAAGTTGAAGCTGTGCTAGAAGATGGATCATTCAATTATGGAACTTCAAAACCCAAGGCCTTGTCATCGATCCAGATTCTATTGCATTTCATAGGCTTTCCAGCTTGTGGTGCTGTGGCTTAGTTGGTTAAAGCGCCTGTCTAGTAAACAGGAGATCCTGAGTTCGAATCTCAGCAGTGCCTTGTTTTCATCATCTCAAAAAGAAACTTCCTATCTTAAAAATGGGATTTTCACTTGCATGAAACCTCAAATTTACCTTGGCTACGTCTTTACTGATAGTGCAATTGTGAGATGAAGAATGTCTTCTGTAAAAGGGCCAAAAATGAAGAAAGATGGCATCAAGCATGACAACTTAAAACCAGTGGATTTTATTTTGAAATTCCTCCTCTTTATGCATCTGACTCGCTAAGCAGGCTTTCTAAAGTATCACACCTTTTTGTCCTTTGGCTTAGTTGGTCTAAGTGCCTGTTTAGTAAACAGAAAATCTTGATTTCGAACGTCAGCAGTGGTTTTCTTTCTTCATCTCAGTTTGGGTCATTTTAGCAAAAAAAAGGTGGACTTTTGTTCTTGTATGACATTAAACAAGTCTTTACCACAGTCAAAACATAGTGCAGTTGAGAGAAAAAAAATCTCTGCTGTCGAAACGCTTAAAAAGGAATTAGACGATATAACTTTCTTTAGAGAATAAAGGATGGCATCAAGCATTTCAAAATAAAACCAGTGGATTTACACTTCTAACTCTGCAAAGTTTGATAGCAGCTTTCTTAAAAAGGAAGATAAACTTTCAAGCTTGACGTATCTACCGCTTTGGCTAGAAATGAAAACAATACAACATGAAACAAGCAGAATAAACCGACGAGGATGGGATTCGAACCCATGCATGCAGAGCACAATGGATTAGCAGTCCATCGCCTTAACCACTCGGCCACCTCGTCTACATGGCGCACATGCGCTAAGGAGAAAAGATGTAATGATTATTTTTACGGGTCAGTGTGTTTTCATTGAAGATATTACAGTGTCTATTCTTTACAGTTAGATTGGGGCAAACTCTTTTGGCCCTGCTGTGGCATTCCTTCAATCTGCCTATTCTGTGTCATAACTTGGAAGAAAAACAAGTACCAAGTTGAAGCTGTGCTAGAAGATGGATCATTCAATTATGGAACTTCAAAACCCAAGGCCTTGTCATCGATCCAGATTCTATTGCATTTCATAGGCTTTCCAGCTTGTGGTGCTGTGGCTTAGTTGGTTAAAGCGCCTGTCTAGTAAACAGGAGATCCTGAGTTCGAATCTCAGCAGTGCCTTGTTTTCATCATCTCAAAAAGAAACTTCCTATCTTAAAAATGGGATTTTCACTTGCATGAAACCTCAAATTTACCTTGGCTACGTCTTTACTGATAGTGCAATTGTGAGATGAAGAATGTCTTCTGTATAAGGGCCAAAAAGGAAGAAAGATGGCATCAAGCATGACAACTTAAAACCAGTGGATTTTATTTTGAAATTCCTCCTCTTTATGCATCTGACTCGCTAAGCAGGCTTTCTAAAGTATCACACCTTTTTGTCTTTTGGCTTAGTTGGTCTAAGTGCCTGTTTAGTAAACAGAAAATCTTGATTTCGAACGTCAGCAGTGGTTTTCTTTCTTCATCTCAGTTTGGGTCATTTTAGCAAAAAAAAGGTGGACTTTTGTTCTTGTATGACATTAAACAAGTCTTTACCACAGTCAAAACATAGTGCAGTTGAGAGAAAAAAAATCTCTGCTGTCGAAACGCTTAAAAAGGAATTAGACGATATAACTTTCTTTAGAGAATAAAGGATGGCATCAAGCATTTCAAAATAAAACCAGTGGATTTACACTTCTAACTCTGCAAAGTTTGATAGCAGCTTTCTTAAAAAGGAAGATAAACTTTCAAGCTTGACGTATCTACCGCTTTGGCTAGAAATGAAAACAATACAACATGAAACAAGCAGAATAAACCGACGAGGATGGGATTAGAACCCATGCATGCAGAGCACAATGGATTAGCAGTCCATCGCCTTAACCACTCGGCCACCTCGTCTACATGGCGCACATGCGCTAAGGAGAAAAGATGTAATGATTATTTTTACGGGTCAGTGTGTTTTCATTGAAGATATTACAGTGTCTATTCTTTACAGTTAGATTGGGGCAAACTCTTTTGGCCCTGCTGTGGCATTCCTTCAATCTGCCTATTCTGTGTCATAACTTGGAAGAAAAACAAGTACCAAGTTGAAGCTGTGCTAGAAGATGGATCATTCAATTATGGAACTTCAAAACCCAAGGCCTTGTCATCGATCCAGATTCTATTGCATTTCATAGGCTTTCCAGCTTGTGGTGCTGTGGCTTAGTTGGTTAAAGCGCCTGTCTAGTAAACAGGAGATCCTGAGTTTGAATCTCAGCCGTGCCTTGTTTTCATCATCTCAAAAAGAAACTTCCTATCTTAAAAATGGGATTTTCACTTGCATGAAACCTCAAATTTACCTTGGTTACGTCTTTACTGATAGTGCAATTGTGAGATGAAGAATGTCTTCTGTATAAGGGCCAAAAAGGAAGAAAGATGGCATCAAGCATGACAACTTAAAACCAGTGGATTTTATTTTGAAATTCCTCCTCTTTATGCATCTGACTCGCTAAGCAGGCTTTCTAAAGTATCACACCTTTTTGTCCTTTGGCTTAGTTGGTCTAAGTGCCTGTTTAGTAAACAGAAAATCTTGATTTCGAACGTCAGCAGTGGTTTTCTTTCTTCATCTCAGTTTGGGTCATTTTAGCAAAAAAAAGGTGGACTTTTGTTCTTGTATGACATTAAACAAGTCTTTACCACAGTCAAAACATAGTGCAGTTGAGAGAAAAAAAATCTCTGCTGTCGAAATGCTTAAAAAGGAATTAGACGATATAACTTTCTTTAGAGAATAAAGGATGGCATCAAGCATTTCAAAATAAAACCAGTGGATTTACACTTCTAACTCTGCAAAGTTTGATAGCAGCTTTCTTAAAAAGGAAGATAAACTTTCAAGCTTGACGTATCTACCGCTTTGGCTAGAAATGAAAACAATACAACATGAAACAAGCAGAATAAACCGACGAGGATGGGATTAGAACCCATGCATGCAGAGCACAATGGATTAGCAGTCCATCGCCTTAACCACTCGGCCACCTCGTCTACATGGCGCACATGCGCTAAGGAGAAAAGATGTAATGATTATTTTTACGGGTCAGTGTGTTTTCATTGAAGATATTACAGTGTCTATTCTTTACAGTTAGATTGGGGCAAACTCTTTTGGCCCTGCTGTGGCATTCCTTCAATCTGCCTATTCTGTGTCATAACTTGGAAGAAAAACAAGTACCAAGTTGAAGCTGTGCTAGAAGATGGATCATTCAATTATGGAACTTCAAAACCCAAGGCCTTGTCATCGATCCAGATTCTATTGCATTTCATAGGCTTTCCAGCTTGTGGTGCTGTGGCTTAGTTGGTTAAAGCGCCTGTCTAGTAAACAGGAGATCCTGAGTTTGAATCTCAGCCGTGCCTTGTTTTCATCATCTCAAAAAGAAACTTCCTATCTTAAAAATGGGATTTTCACTTGCATGAAACCTCAAATTTACCTTGGTTACGTCTTTACTGATAGTGCAATTGTGAGATGAAGAATGTCTTCTGTATAAGGGCCAAAAAGGAAGAAAGATGGCATCAAGCATGACAACTTAAAACCAGTGGATTTTATTTTGAAATTCCTCCTCTTTATGCATCTGACTCGCTAAGCAGGCTTTCTAAAGTATCACACCTTTTTGTCCTTTGGCTTAGTTGGTCTAAGTGCCTGTTTAGTAAACAGAAAATCTTGATTTCGAACGTCAGCAGTGGTTTTCTTTCTTCATCTCAGTTTGGGTCATTTTAGCAAAAAAAAGGTGGACTTTTGTTCTTGTATGACATTAAACAAGTCTTTACCACAGTCAAAACATAGTGCAGTTGAGAGAAAAAAAATCTCTGCTGTCGAAACGCTTAAAAAGGAATTAGACGATATAACTTTCTTTAGAGAATAAAGGATGGCATCAAGCATTTCAAAATAAAACCAGTGGATTTACACTTCTAACTCTGCAAAGTTTGATAGCAGCTTTCTTAAAAAGGAAGATAAACTTTCAAGCTTGACGTATCTACCGCTTTGGCTAGAAATGAAAACAATACAACATGAAACAAGCAGAATAAACCGACGAGGATGGGATTCGAACCCATGCATGCAGAGCACAATGGATTAGCAGTCCATCGCCTTAACCACTCGGCCACCTCGTCTACATGGCGCACATGCGCTAAGGAGAAAAGATGTAATGATTATTTTTACGGGTCAGTGTGTTTTCATTGATGATATTACAGTGTCTATTCTTTACAGTTAGATTGGGGCAAACTCTTTTGGCCCTGCTGTGGCATTCCTTCAATCTGCCTATTCTGTGTCATAACTTGGAAGAAAAACAAGTACCAAGTTGAAGCTGTGCTAGAAGATGGATCATTCAATTATGGAACTTCAAAACCCAAGGCCTTGTCATCGATCCAGATTCTATTGCATTTCATAGGCTTTTCAGCTTGTGGTGCTGTGGCTTAGTTGGTTAAAGCGCCTGTCTAGTAAACAGGAGATCCTGAGTTCGAATCTCAGCAGTGCCTTGTTTTCATCATCTCAAAAAGAAACTTCCTATCTTAAAAATGGGATTTTCACTTGCATGAAACCTCAAATTTACCTTGGCTACGTCTTTACTGATAGTGCAATTGTGAGATGAAGAATGTCTTCTGTATAAGGGCCAAAAAGGAAGAAAGATGGCATCAAGCATGACAACTTAAAACCAGTGGATTTTATTTTGAAATTCCTCCTCTTTATGCATCTGACTCGCTAAGCAGGCTTTCTAAAGTATCACACCTTTTTGTCCTTTGGCTTAGTTGGTCTAAGTGCCTGTTTAGTAAACAGAAAATCTTGATTTCGAACGTCAGCAGTGGTTTTCTTTCTTCATCTCAGTTTGGGTCATTTTAGCAAAAAAAAGGTGGACTTTTGTTCTTGTATGACATTAAACAAGTCTTTACCACAGTCAAAACATAGTGCAGTTGAGAGAAAAAAAATCTCTGCTGTCGAAACGCTTAAAAAGGAATTAGACGATATAACTTTCTTTAGAGAATAAAGGATGGCATCAAGCATTTCAAAATAAAACCAGTGGATTTACACTTCTAACTCTGCAAAGTTTGATAGCAGCTTTCTTAAAAAGGAAGATAAACTTTCAAGCTTGACGTATCTACCGCTTTGGCTAGAAATGAAAACAATACAACATGAAACAAGCAGAATAAACCGACGAGGATGGGATTCGAACCCATGCATGCAGAGCACAATGGATTAGCAGTCCATCGCCTTAACCACTCGGCCACCTCGTCTACATGGCGCACATGCGCTAAGGAGAAAAGATGTAATGATTATTTTTACGGGTCAGTGTGTTTTCATTGAAGATATTACAGTGTCTATTCTTTACAGTTAGATTGGGGCAAACTCTTTTGGCCCTGCTGTGGCATTCCTTCAATCTGCCTATTCTGTGTCATAACTTGGAAGAAAAACAAGTACCAAGTTGAAGCTGTGCTAGAAGATGGATCATTCAATTATGGAACTTCAAAACCCAAGGCCTTGTCATCGATCCAGATTCTATTGCATTTCATAGGCTTTCCAGCTTGTGGTGCTGTGGCTTAGTTGGTTAAAGCGCCTGTCTAGTAAACAGGAGATCCTGAGTTCGAATCTCAGCAGTGCCTTGTTTTCATCATCTCAAAAAGAAACTTCCTATCTTAAAAATGGGATTTTCACTTGCATGAAACCTCAAATTTACCTTGGCTACGTCTTTACTGATAGTGCAATTGTGAGATGAAGAATGTCTTCTGTATAAGGGCCAAAAAGGAAGAAAGATGGCATCAAGCATGACAACTTAAAACCAGTGGATTTTATTTTGAAATTCCTCCTCTTTATGCATCTGACTCGCTAAGCAGGCTTTCTAAAGTATCACACCTTTTTGTCCTTTGGCTTAGTTGGTCTAAGTGCCTGTTTAGTAAACAGAAAATCTTGATTTCGAACGTCAGCAGTGGTTTTCTTTCTTCATCTCAGTTTGGGTCATTTTAGCAAAAAAAAGGTGGACTTTTGTTCTTGTATGACATTAAACAAGTCTTTACCACAGTCAAAACATAGTGCAGTTGAGAGAAAAAAAATCTCTGCTGTCGAAACGCTTAAAAAGGAATTAGACGATATAACTTTCTTTAGAGAATAAAGGATGGCATCAAGCATTTCAAAATAAAACCAGTGGATTTACACTTCTAACTCTGCAAAGTTTGATAGCAGCTTTCTTAAAAAGGAAGATAAACTTTCAAGCTTGACGTATCTACCGCTTTGGCTAGAAATGAAAACAATACAACATGAAACAAGCAGAATAAACCGACGAGGATGGGATTCGAACCCATGCATGCAGAGCACAATGGATTAGCAGTCCATCGCCTTAACCACTCGGCCACCTCGTCTACATGGCGCACATGCACTAAGGAGAAAAGATGTAATGATTATTTTTACGGGTCAGTGTGTTTTCATTGAAGATATTACAGTGTCTATTCTTTACAGTTAGATTGGGGCAAACTCTTTTGGCCCTGCTGTGGCATTCCTTCAATCTGCCTATTCTGTGTCATAACTTGGAAGAAAAACAAGTACCAAGTTGAAGCTGTGCTAGAAGATGGATCATTCAATTATGGAACTTCAAAACCCAAGGCCTTGTCATCGATCCAGATTCTATTGCATTTCATAGGCTTTCCAGCTTGTGGTGCTGTGGCTTAGTTGGTTAAAGCGCCTGTCTAGTAAACAGGAGATCCTGAGTTCGAATCTCAGCAGTGCCTTGTTTTCATCATCTCAAAAAGAAACTTCCTATCTTAAAAATGGGATTTTCACTTGCATGAAACCTCAAATTTACCTTGGCTACGTCTTTACTGATAGTGCAATTGTGAGATGAAGAATGTCTTCTGTATAAGGGCCAAAAAGGAAGAAAGATGGCATCAAGCATGACAACTTAAAACCAGTGGATTTTATTTTGAAATTCCTCCTCTTTATGCATCTGACTCGCTAAGCAGGCTTTCTAAAGTAACACACCTTTTTGTCCTTTGGCTTAGTTGGTCTAAGTGCCTGTTTAGTAAACAGAAAATCTTGATTTCGAACGTCAGCAGTGGTTTTCTTTCTTCATCTCAGTTTGGGTCATTTTAGCAAAAAAAAGGTGGACTTTTGTTCTTGTATGACATTAAACAAGTCTTTACCACAGTCAAAACATAGTGCAGTTGAGAGAAAAAAAATCTCTGCTGTCGAAACGCTTAAAAAGGAATTAGACGATATAACTTTCTTTAGAGAATAAAGGATGGCATCAAGCATTTCAAAATAAAACCAGTGGATTTACACTTCTAACTCTGCAAAGTTTGATAGCAGCTTTCTTAAAAAGGAAGATAAACTTTCAAGCTTGACGTATCTACCGCTTTGGCTAGAAATGAAAACAATACAACATGAAACAAGCAGAATAAACCGACGAGGATGGGATTCGAACCCATGCATGCAGAGCACAATGGATTAGCAGTCCATCGCCTTAACCACTCGGCCACCTCGTCTACATGGCGCACATGCGCTAAGGAGAAAAGATGTAATGATTATTTTTACGGGTCAGTGTGTTTTCATTGAAGATATTACAGTGTCTATTCTTTACAGTTAGATTGGGGCAAACTCTTTTGGCCCTGCTGTGGCATTCCTTCAATCTGCCTATTCTGTGTCATAACTTGGAAGAAAAACAAGTACCAAGTTGAAGCTGTGCTAGAAGATGGATCATTCAATTATGGAACTTCAAAACCCAAGGCCTTGTCATCGATCCAGATTCTATTGCATTTCATAGGCTTTCCAGCTTGTGGTGCTGTGGCTTAGTTGGTTAAAGCGCCTGTCTAGTAAACAGGAGATCCTGAGTTCGAATCTCAGCAGTGCCTTGTTTTCATCATCTCAAAAAGAAACTTCCTATCTTAAAAATGGGATTTTCACTTGCATGAAACCTCAAATTTACCTTGGCTACGTCTTTACTGATAGTGCAATTGTGAGATGAAGAATGTCTTCTGTATAAGGGCCAAAAAGGAAGAAAGATGGCATCAAGCATGACAACTTAAAACCAGTGGATTTTATTTTGAAATTCCTCCTCTTTATGCATCTGACTCGCTAAGCAGGCTTTCTAAAGTATCACACCTTTTTGTCCTTTGGCTTAGTTGGTCTAAGTGCCTGTTTAGTAAACAGAAAATCTTGATTTCGAACGTCAGCAGTGGTTTTCTTTCTTCATCTCAGTTTGGGTCATTTTAGCAAAAAAAAGGTGGACTTTTGTTCTTGTATGACATTAAACAAGTCTTTACCACAGTCAAAACATAGTGCAGTTGAGAGAAAAAAAATCTCTGCTGTCGAAACGCTTAAAAAGGAATTAGACGATATAACTTTCTTTAGAGAATAAAGGATGGCATCAAGCATTTCAAAATAAAACCAGTGGATTTACACTTCTAACTCTGCAAAGTTTGATAGCAGCTTTCTTAAAAAGGAAGATAAACTTTCAAGCTTGACGTATCTACCGCTTTGGCTAGAAATGAAAACAATACAACATGAAACAAGCAGAATAAACCGACGAGGATGGGATTCGAACCCATGCATGCAGAGCACAATGGATTAGCAGTCCATCGCCTTAACCACTCGGCCACCTCGTCTACATGGCGCACATGCGCTAAGGAGAAAAGATGTAATGATTATTTTTACGGGTCAGTGTGTTTTCATTGAAGATATTACAGTGTCTATTCTTTACAGTTAGATTGGGGCAAACTCTTTTGGCCCTGCTGTGGCATTCCTTCAATCTGCCTATTCTGTGTCATAACTTGGAAGAAAAACAAGTACCAAGTTGAAGCTGTGCTAGAAGATGGATCATTCAATTATGGAACTTCAAAACCCAAGGCCTTGTCATCGATCCAGATTCTATTGCATTTCATAGGCTTTCCAGCTTGTGGTGCTGTGGCTTAGTTGGTTAAAGCGCCTGTCTAGTAAACAGGAGATCCTGAGTTCGAATCTCAGCAGTGCCTTGTTTTCATCATCTCAAAAAGAAACTTCCTATCTTAAAAATGGGATTTTCACTTGCATGAAACCTCAAATTTACCTTGGCTACGTCTTTACTGATAGTGCAATTGTGAGATGAAGAATGTCTTCTGTATAAGGGCCAAAAAGGAAGAAAGATGGCATCAAGCATGACAACTTAAAACCAGTGGATTTTATTTTGAAATTCCTCCTCTTTATGCATCTGACTCGCTAAGCAGGCTTTCTAAAGTATCACACCTTTTTGTCCTTTGGCTTAGTTGGTCTAAGTGCCTGTTTAGTAAACAGAAAATCTTGATTTCGAACGTCAGCAGTGGTTTTCTTTCTTCATCTCAGTTTGGGTCATTTTAGCAAAAAAAAGGTGGACTTTTGTTCTTGTATGACATTAAACAAGTCTTTACCACAGTCAAAACATAGTGCAGTTGAGAGAAAAAAAATCTCTGCTGTCGAAACGCTTAAAAAGGAATTAGACGATATAACTTTCTTTAGAGAATAAAGGATGGCATCAAGCATTTCAAAATAAAACCAGTGGATTTACACTTCTAACTCTGCAAAGTTTGATAGCAGCTTTCTTAAAAAGGAAGATAAACTTTCAAGCTTGACGTATCTACCGCTTTGGCTAGAAATGAAAACAATACAACATGAAACAAGCAGAATAAACCGACGAGGATGGGATTCGAACCCATGCATGCAGAGCACAATGGATTAGCAGTCCATCGCCTTAACCACTCGGCCACCTCGTCTACATGGCGCACATGCGCTAAGGAGAAAAGATGTAATGATTATTTTTACGGGTCAGTGTGTTTTCATTGAAGATATTACAGTGTCTATTCTTTACAGTTAGATTGGGGCAAACTCTTTTGGCCCTGCTGTGGCATTCCTTCAATCTGCCTATTCTGTGTCATAACTTGGAAGAAAAACAAGTACCAAGTTGAAGCTGTGCTAGAAGATGGATCATTCAATTATGGAACTTCAAAACCCAAGGCCTTGTCATCGATCCAGATTCTATTGCATTTCATAGGCTTTCCAGCTTGTGGTGCTGTGGCTTAGTTGGTTAAAGCGCCTGTCTAGTAAACAGGAGATCCTGAGTTCGAATCTCAGCAGTGCCTTGTTTTCATCATCTCAAAAAGAAACTTCCTATCTTAAAAATGGGATTTTCACTTGCATGAAACCTCAAATTTACCTTGGCTACGTCTTTACTGATAGTGCAATTGTGAGATGAAGAATGTCTTCTGTATAAGGGCCAAAAAGGAAGAAAGATGGCATCAAGCATGACAACTTAAAACCAGTGGATTTTATTTTGAAATTCCTCCTCTTTATGCATCTGACTCGCTAAGCAGGCTTTCTAAAGTATCACACCTTTTTGTCCTTTGGCTTAGTTGGTCTAAGTGCCTGTTTAGTAAACAGAAAATCTTGATTTCGAACGTCAGCAGTGGTTTTCTTTCTTCATCTCAGTTTGGGTCATTTTAGCAAAAAAAAGGTGGACTTTTGTTCTTGTATGACATTAAACAAGTCTTTACCACAGTCAAAACATAGTGCAGTTGAGAGAAAAAAAATCTCTGCTGTCGAAACGCTTAAAAAGGAATTAGACGATATAACTTTCTTTAGAGAATAAAGGATGGCATCAAGCATTTCAAAATAAAACCAGTGGATTTACACTTCTAACTCTGCAAAGTTTGATAGCAGCTTTCTTAAAAAGGAAGATAAACTTTCAAGCTTGACGTATCTACCGCTTTGGCTAGAAATGAAAACAATACAACATGAAACAAGCAGAATAAACCGACGAGGATGGGATTCGAACCCATGCATGCAGAGCACAATGGATTAGCAGTCCATCGCCTTAACCACTCGGCCACCTCGTCTACATGGCGCACATGCGCTAAGGAGAAAAGATGTAATGATTATTTTTACGGGTCAGTGTGTTTTCATTGAAGATATTACAGTGTCTATTCTTTACAGTTAGATTGGGGCAAACTCTTTTGGCCCTGCTGTGGCATTCCTTCAATCTGCCTATTCTGTGTCATAACTTGGAAGAAAAACAAGTACCAAGTTGAAGCTGTGCTAGAAGATGGATCATTCAATTATGGAACTTCAAAACCCAAGGCCTTGTCATCGATCCAGATTCTATTGCATTTCATAGGCTTTCCAGCTTGTGGTGCTGTGGCTTAGTTGGTTAAAGCGCCTGTCTAGTAAACAGGAGATCCTGAGTTCGAATCTCAGCAGTGCCTTGTTTTCATCATCTCAAAAAGAAACTTCCTATCTTAAAAATGGGATTTTCACTTGCATGAAACCTCAAATTTACCTTGGCTACGTCTTTACTGATAGTGCAATTGTGAGATGAAGAATGTCTTCTGTATAAGGGCCAAAAAGGAAGAAAGATGGCATCAAGCATGACAACTTAAAACCAGTGGATTTTATTTTGAAATTCCTCCTCTTTATGCATCTGACTCGCTAAGCAGGCTTTCTAAAGTATCACACCTTTTTGTCCTTTGGCTTAGTTGGTCTAAGTGCCTGTTTAGTAAACAGAAAATCTTGATTTCGAACGTCAGCAGTGGTTTTCTTTCTTCATCTCAGTTTGGGTCATTTTAGCAAAAAAAAGGTGGACTTTTGTTCTTGTATGACATTAAACAAGTCTTTACCACAGTCAAAACATAGTGCAGTTGAGAGAAAAAAAATCTCTGCTGTCGAAACGCTTAAAAAGGAATTAGACGATATAACTTTCTTTAGAGAATAAAGGATGGCATCAAGCATTTCAAAATAAAACCAGTGGATTTACACTTCTAACTCTGCAAAGTTTGATAGCAGCTTTCTTAAAAAGGAAGATAAACTTTCAAGCTTGACGTATCTACCGCTTTGGCTAGAAATGAAAACAATACAACATGAAACAAGCAGAATAAACCGACGAGGATGGGATTCGAACCCATGCATGCAGAGCACAATGGATTAGCAGTCCATCGCCTTAACCACTCGGCCACCTCGTCTACATGGCGCACATGCGCTAAGGAGAAAAGATGTAATGATTATTTTTACGGGTCAGTGTGTTTTCATTGAAGATATTACAGTGTCTATTCTTTACAGTTAGATTGGGGCAAACTCTTTTGGCCCTGCTGTGGCATTCCTTCAATCTGCCTATTCTGTGTCATAACTTGGAAGAAAAACAAGTACCAAGTTGAAGCTGTGCTAGAAGATGGATCATTCAATTATGGAACTTCAAAATCCAAGGCCTTGTCATCGATCCAGATTCTATTGCATTTCATAGGCTTTCCAGCTTGTGGTGCTGTGGCTTAGTTGGTTAAAGCGCCTGTCTAGTAAACAGGAGATCCTGAGTTCGAATCTCAGCAGTGCCTTGTTTTCATCATCTCAAAAAGAAACTTCCTATCTTAAAAATGGGATTTTCACTTGCATGAAACCTCAAATTTACCTTGGCTACGTCTTTACTGATAGTGCAATTGTGAGATGAAGAATGTCTTCTGTATAAGGGCCAAAAAGGAAGAAAGATGGCATCAAGCATGACAACTTAAAACCAGTGGATTTTATTTTGAAATTCCTCCTCTTTATGCATCTGACTCGCTAAGCAGGCTTTCTAAAGTAACACACCTTTTTGTCCTTTGGCTTAGTTGGTCTAAGTGCCTGTTTAGTAAACAGAAAATCTTGATTTCGAACGTCAGCAGTGGTTTTCTTTCTTCATCTCAGTTTGGGTCATTTTAGCAAAAAAAAGGTGGACTTTTGTTCTTGTATGACATTAAACAAGTCTTTACCACAGTCAAAACATAGTGCAGTTGAGAGAAAAAAAATCTCTGCTGTCGAAACGCTTAAAAAGGAATTAGACGATATAACTTTCTTTAGAGAATAAAGGATGGCATCAAGCATTTCAAAATAAAACCAGTGGATTTACACTTCTAACTCTGCAAAGTTTGATAGCAGCTTTCTTAAAAAGGAAGATAAACTTTCAAGCTTGACGTATCTACCGCTTTGGCTAGAAATGAAAACAATACAACATGAAACAAGCAGAATAAACCGACGAGGATGGGATTCGAACCCATGCATGCAGAGCACAATGGATTAGCAGTCCATCGCCTTAACCACTCGGCCACCTCGTCTACATGGCGCACATGCGCTAAGGAGAAAAGATGTAATGATTATTTTTACGGGTCAGTGTGTTTTCATTGAAGATATTACAGTGTCTATTCTTTACAGTTAGATTGGGGCAAACTCTTTTGGCCCTGCTGTGGCATTCCTTCAATCTGCCTATTCTGTGTCATAACTTGGAAGAAAAACAAGTACCAAGTTGAAGCTGTGCTAGAAGATGGATCATTCAATTATGGAACTTCAAAACCCAAGGCCTTGTCATCGATCCAGATTCTATTGCATTTCATAGGCTTTCCAGCTTGTGGTGCTGTGGCTTAGTTGGTTAAAGCGCCTGTCTAGTAAACAGGAGATCCTGAGTTCGAATCTCAGCAGTGCCTTGTTTTCATCATCTCAAAAAGAAACTTCCTATCTTAAAAATGGGATTTTCACTTGCATGAAACCTCAAATTTACCTTGGCTACGTCTTTACTGATAGTGCAATTGTGAGATGAAGAATGTCTTCTGTATAAGGGCCAAAAAGGAAGAAAGATGGCATCAAGCATGACAACTTAAAACCAGTGGATTTTATTTTGAAATTCCTCCTCTTTATGCATCTGACTCGCTAAGCAGGCTTTCTAAAGTATCACACCTTTTTGTCCTTTGGCTTAGTTGGTCTAAGTGCCTGTTTAGTAAACAGAAAATCTTGATTTCGAACGTCAGCAGTGGTTTTCTTTCTTCATCTCAGTTTGGGTCATTTTAGCAAAAAAAAGGTGGACTTTTGTTCTTGTATGACATTAAACAAGTCTTTACCACAGTCAAAACATAGTGCAGTTGAGAGAAAAAAAATCTCTGCTGTCGAAACGCTTAAAAAGGAATTAGACGATATAACTTTCTTTAGAGAATAAAGGATGGCATCAAGCATTTCAAAATAAAACCAGTGGATTTACACTTCTAACTCTGCAAAGTTTGATAGCAGCTTTCTTAAAAAGGAAGATAAACTTTCAAGCTTGACGTATCTACCGCTTTGGCTAGAAATGAAAACAATACAACATGAAACAAGCAGAATAAACCGACGAGGATGGGATTCGAACCCATGCATGCAGAGCACAATGGATTAGCAGTCCATCGCCTTAACCACTCGGCCACCTCGTCTACATGGCGCACATGCGCTAAGGAGAAAAGATGTAATGATTATTTTTACGGGTCAGTGTGTTTTCATTGAAGATATTACAGTGTCTATTCTTTACAGTTAGATTGGGGCAAACTCTTTTGGCCCTGCTGTGGCATTCCTTCAATCTGCCTATTCTGTGTCATAACTTGGAAGAAAAACAAGTACCAAGTTGAAGCTGTGCTAGAAGATGGATCATTCAATTATGGAACTTCAAAACCCAAGGCCTTGTCATCGATCCAGATTCTATTGCATTTCATAGGCTTTCCAGCTTGTGGTGCTGTGGCTTAGTTGGTTAAAGCGCCTGTCTAGTAAACAGGAGATCCTGAGTTCGAATCTCAGCAGTGCCTTGTTTTCATCATCTCAAAAAGAAACTTCCTATCTTAAAAATGGGATTTTCACTTGCATGAAACCTCAAATTTACCTTGGCTACGTCTTTACTGATAGTGCAATTGTGAGATGAAGAATGTCTTCTGTATAAGGGCCAAAAAGGAAGAAAGATGGCATCAAGCATGACAACTTAAAACCAGTGGATTTTATTTTGAAATTCCTCCTCTTTATGCATCTGACTCGCTAAGCAGGCTTTCTAAAGTAACACACCTTTTTGTCCTTTGGCTTAGTTGGTCTAAGTGCCTGTTTAGTAAACAGAAAATCTTGATTTCGAACGTCAGCAGTGGTTTTCTTTCTTCATCTCAGTTTGGGTCATTTTAGCAAAAAAAAGGTGGACTTTTGTTCTTGTATGACATTAAACAAGTCTTTACCACAGTCAAAACATAGTGCAGTTGAGAGAAAAAAAATCTCTGCTGTCGAAACGCTTAAAAAGGAATTAGACGATATAACTTTCTTTAGAGAATAAAGGATGGCATCAAGCATTTCAAAATAAAACCAGTGGATTTACACTTCTAACTCTGCAAAGTTTGATAGCAGCTTTCTTAAAAAGGAAGATAAACTTTCAAGCTTGACGTATCTACCGCTTTGGCTAGAAATGAAAACAATACAACATGAAACAAGCAGAATAAACCGACGAGGATGGGATTCGAACCCATGCATGCAGAGCACAATGGATTAGCAGTCCATCGCCTTAACCACTCGGCCACCTCGTCTACATGGCGCACATGCGCTAAGGAGAAAAGATGTAATGATTATTTTTACGGGTCAGTGTGTTTTCATTGAAGATATTACAGTGTCTATTCTTTACAGTTAGATTGGGGCAAACTCTTTTGGCCCTGCTGTGGCATTCCTTCAATCTGCCTATTCTGTGTCATAACTTGGAAGAAAAACAAGTACCAAGTTGAAGCTGTGCTAGAAGATGGATCATTCAATTATGGAACTTCAAAACCCAAGGCCTTGTGCCTTAGAGCACAATGGATTAGCAGTCCATCGCCTTAACCACTCGGCCACCTCGTCTACATGGCGCACATGCGCTAAGGAGAAAAGATGTAATGATTATTTTTACGGGTCAGTGTGTTTTCATTGAAGATATTACAGTGTCTATTCTTTACAGTTAGATTGGGGCAAACTCTTTTGGCCCTGCTGTGGCATTCCTTCAATCTGCCTATTCTGTGTCATAACTTGGAAGAAAAACAAGTACCAAGTTGAAGCTGTGCTAGAAGATGGATCATTCAATTATGGAACTTCAAAACCCAAGGCCTTGTCATCGATCCAGATTCTATTGCATTTCATAGGCTTTCCAGCTTGTGGTGCTGTGGCTTAGTTGGTTAAAGCGCCTGTCTAGTAAACAGGAGATCCTGAGTTCGAATCTCAGCAGTGCCTTGTTTTCATCATCTCAAAAAGAAACTTCCTATCTTAAAAATGGGATTTTCACTTGCATGAAACCTCAAATTTACCTTGGCTACGTCTTTACTGATAGTGCAATTGTGAGATGAAGAATGTCTTCTGTATAAGGGCCAAAAAGGAAGAAAGATGGCATCAAGCATGACAACTTAAAACCAGTGGATTTTATTTTGAAATTCCTCCTCTTTATGCATCTGACTCGCTAAGCAGGCTTTCTAAAGTATCACACCTTTTTGTCCTTTGGCTTAGTTGGTCTAAGTGCCTGTTTAGTAAACAGAAAATCTTGATTTCGAACGTCAGCAGTGGTTTTCTTTCTTCATCTCAGTTTGGGTCATTTTAGCAAAAAAAAGGTGGACTTTTGTTCTTGTATGACATTAAACAAGTCTTTACCACAGTCAAAACATAGTGCAGTTGAGAGAAAAAAAATCTCTGCTGTCGAAACGCTTAAAAAGGAATTAGACGATATAACTTTCTTTAGAGAATAAAGGATGGCATCAAGCATTTCAAAATAAAACCAGTGGATTTACACTTCTAACTCTGCAAAGTTTGATAGCAGCTTTCTTAAAAAGGAAGATAAACTTTCAAGCTTGACGTATCTACCGCTTTGGCTAGAAATGAAAACAATACAACATGAAACAAGCAGAATAAACCGACGAGGATGGGATTCGAACCCATGCATGCAGAGCACAATGGATTAGCAGTCCATCGCCTTAACCACTCGGCCACCTCGTCTACATGGCGCACATGCGCTAAGGAGAAAAGATGTAATGATTATTTTTACGGGTCAGTGTGTTTTCATTGAAGATATTACAGTGTCTATTCTTTACAGTTAGATTGGGGCAAACTCTTTTGGCCCTGCTGTGGCATTCCTTCAATCTGCCTATTCTGTGTCATAACTTGGAAGAAAAACAAGTACCAAGTTGAAGCTGTGCTAGAAGATGGATCATTCAATTATGGAACTTCAAAACCCAAGGCCTTGTCATCGATCCAGATTCTATTGCATTTCATAGGCTTTCCAGCTTGTGGTGCTGTGGCTTAGTTGGTTAAAGCGCCTGTCTAGTAAACAGGAGATCCTGAGTTCGAATCTCAGCAGTGCCTTGTTTTCATCATCTCAAAAAGAAACTTCCTATCTTAAAAATGGGATTTTCACTTGCATGAAACCTCAAATTTACCTTGGCTACGTCTTTACTGATAGTGCAATTGTGAGATGAAGAATGTCTTCTGTATAAGGGCCAAAAAGGAAGAAAGATGGCATCAAGCATGACAACTTAAAACCAGTGGATTTTATTTTGAAATTCCTCCTCTTTATGCATCTGACTCGCTAAGCAGGCTTTCTAAAGTATCACACCTTTTTGTCCTTTGGCTTAGTTGGTCTAAGTGCCTGTTTAGTAAACAGAAAATCTTGATTTCGAACGTCAGCAGTGGTTTTCTTTCTTCATCTCAGTTTGGGTCATTTTAGCAAAAAAAAGGTGGACTTTTGTTCTTGTATGACATTAAACAAGTCTTTACCACAGTCAAAACATAGTGCAGTTGAGAGAAAAAAAATCTCTGCTGTCGAAACGCTTAAAAAGGAATTAGACGATATAACTTTCTTTAGAGAATAAAGGATGGCATCAAGCATTTCAAAATAAAACCAGTGGATTTACACTTCTAACTCTGCAAAGTTTGATAGCAGCTTTCTTAAAAAGGAAGATAAACTTTCAAGCTTGACGTATCTACCGCTTTGGCTAGAAATGAAAACAATACAACATGAAACAAGCAGAATAAACCGACGAGGATGGGATTCGAACCCATGCATGCAGAGCACAATGGATTAGCAGTCCATCGCCTTAACCACTCGGCCACCTCGTCTACATGGCGCACATGCGCTAAGGAGAAAAGATGTAATGATTATTTTTACGGGTCAGTGTGTTTTCATTGAAGATATTACAGTGTCTATTCTTTACAGTTAGATTGGGGCAAACTCTTTTGGCCCTGCTGTGGCATTCCTTCAATCTGCCTATTCTGTGTCATAACTTGGAAGAAAAACAAGTACCAAGTTGAAGCTGTGCTAGAAGATGGATCATTCAATTATGGAACTTCAAAACCCAAGGCCTTGTCATCGATCCAGATTCTATTGCATTTCATAGGCTTTCCAGCTTGTGGTGCTGTGGCTTAGTTGGTTAAAGCGCCTGTCTAGTAAACAGGAGATCCTGAGTTCGAATCTCAGCAGTGCCTTGTTTTCATCATCTCAAAAAGAAACTTCCTATCTTAAAAATGGGATTTTCACTTGCATGAAACCTCAAATTTACCTTGGCTACGTCTTTACTGATAGTGCAATTGTGAGATGAAGAATGTCTTCTGTATAAGGGCCAAAAAGGAAGAAAGATGGCATCAAGCATGACAACTTAAAACCAGTGGATTTTATTTTGAAATTCCTCCTCTTTATGCATCTGACTCGCTAAGCAGGCTTTCTAAAGTAACACACCTTTTTGTCCTTTGGCTTAGTTGGTCTAAGTGCCTGTTTAGTAAACAGAAAATCTTGATTTCGAACGTCAGCAGTGGTTTTCTTTCTTCATCTCAGTTTGGGTCATTTTAGCAAAAAAAAGGTGGACTTTTGTTCTTGTATGACATTAAACAAGTCTTTACCACAGTCAAAACATAGTGCAGTTGAGAGAAAAAAAATCTCTGCTGTCGAAACGCTTAAAAAGGAATTAGACGATATAACTTTCTTTAGAGAATAAAGGATGGCATCAAGCATTTCAAAATAAAACCAGTGGATTTACACTTCTAACTCTGCAAAGTTTGATAGCAGCTTTCTTAAAAAGGAAGATAAACTTTCAAGCTTGACGTATCTACCGCTTTGGCTAGAAATGAAAACAATACAACATGAAACAAGCAGAATAAACCGACGAGGATGGGATTCGAACCCATGCATGCAGAGCACAATGGATTAGCAGTCCATCGCCTTAACCACTCGGCCACCTCGTCTACATGGCGCACATGCGCTAAGGAGAAAAGATGTAATGATTATTTTTACGGGTCAGTGTGTTTTCATTGAAGATATTACAGTGTCTATTCTTTACAGTTAGATTGGGGCAAACTCTTTTGGCCCTGCTGTGGCATTCCTTCAATCTGCCTATTCTGTGTCATAACTTGGAAGAAAAACAAGTACCAAGTTGAAGCTGTGCTAGAAGATGGATCATTCAATTATGGAACTTCAAAATCCAAGGCCTTGTCATCGATCCAGATTCTATTGCATTTCATAGGCTTTCCAGCTTGTGGTGCTGTGGCTTAGTTGGTTAAAGCGCCTGTCTAGTAAACAGGAGATCCTGAGTTCGAATCTCAGCAGTGCCTTGTTTTCATCATCTCAAAAAGAAACTTCCTATCTTAAAAATGGGATTTTCACTTGCATGAAACCTCAAATTTACCTTGGCTACGTCTTTACTGATAGTGCAATTGTGAGATGAAGAATGTCTTCTGTATAAGGGCCAAAAAGGAAGAAAGATGGCATCAAGCATGACAACTTAAAACCAGTGGATTTTATTTTGAAATTCCTCCTCTTTATGCATCTGACTCGCTAAGCAGGCTTTCTAAAGTAACACACCTTTTTGTCCTTTGGCTTAGTTGGTCTAAGTGCCTGTTTAGTAAACAGAAAATCTTGATTTCGAACGTCAGCAGTGGTTTTCTTTCTTCATCTCAGTTTGGGTCATTTTAGCAAAAAAAAGGTGGACTTTTGTTCTTGTATGACATTAAACAAGTCTTTACCACAGTCAAAACATAGTGCAGTTGAGAGAAAAAAAATCTCTGCTGTCGAAACGCTTAAAAAGGAATTAGACGATATAACTTTCTTTAGAGAATAAAGGATGGCATCAAGCATTTCAAAATAAAACCAGTGGATTTACACTTCTAACTCTGCAAAGTTTGATAGCAGCTTTCTTAAAAAGGAAGATAAACTTTCAAGCTTGACGTATCTACCGCTTTGGCTAGAAATGAAAACAATACAACATGAAACAAGCAGAATAAACCGACGAGGATGGGATTCGAACCCATGCATGCAGAGCACAATGGATTAGCAGTCCATCGCCTTAACCACTCGGCCACCTCGTCTACATGGCGCACATGCGCTAAGGAGAAAAGATGTAATGATTATTTTTACGGGTCAGTGTGTTTTCATTGAAGATATTACAGTGTCTATTCTTTACAGTTAGATTGGGGCAAACTCTTTTGGCCCTGCTGTGGCATTCCTTCAATCTGCCTATTCTGTGTCATAACTTGGAAGAAAAACAAGTACCAAGTTGAAGCTGTGCTAGAAGATGGATCATTCAATTATGGAACTTCAAAACCCAAGGCCTTGTCATCGATCCAGATTCTATTGCATTTCATAGGCTTTCCAGCTTGTGGTGCTGTGGCTTAGTTGGTTAAAGCGCCTGTCTAGTAAACAGGAGATCCTGAGTTCGAATCTCAGCAGTGCCTTGTTTTCATCATCTCAAAAAGAAACTTCCTATCTTAAAAATGGGATTTTCACTTGCATGAAACCTCAAATTTACCTTGGCTACGTCTTTACTGATAGTGCAATTGTGAGATGAAGAATGTCTTCTGTATAAGGGCCAAAAAGGAAGAAAGATGGCATCAAGCATGACAACTTAAAACCAGTGGATTTTATTTTGAAATTCCTCCTCTTTATGCATCTGACTCGCTAAGCAGGCTTTCTAAAGTAACACACCTTTTTGTCCTTTGGCTTAGTTGGTCTAAGTGCCTGTTTAGTAAACAGAAAATCTTGATTTCGAACGTCAGCAGTGGTTTTCTTTCTTCATCTCAGTTTGGGTCATTTTAGCAAAAAAAAGGTGGACTTTTGTTCTTGTATGACATTAAACAAGTCTTTACCACAGTCAAAACATAGTGCAGTTGAGAGAAAAAAAATCTCTGCTGTCGAAACGCTTAAAAAGGAATTAGACGATATAACTTTCTTTAGAGAATAAAGGATGGCATCAAGCATTTCAAAATAAAACCAGTGGATTTACACTTCTAACTCTGCAAAGTTTGATAGCAGCTTTCTTAAAAAGGAAGATAAACTTTCAAGCTTGACGTATCTACCGCTTTGGCTAGAAATGAAAACAATACAACATGAAACAAGCAGAATAAACCGACGAGGATGGGATTCGAACCCATGCATGCAGAGCACAATGGATTAGCAGTCCATCGCCTTAACCACTCGGCCACCTCGTCTACATGGCGCACATGCGCTAAGGAGAAAAGATGTAATGATTATTTTTACGGGTCAGTGTGTTTTCATTGAAGATATTATAGTGTCTATTCTTTACAGTTAGATTGGGGCAAACTCTTTTGGCCCTGCTGTGGCATTCCTTCAATCTGCCTATTCTGTGTCATAACTTGGAAGAAAAACAAGTACCAAGTTGAAGCTGTGCTAGAAGATGGATCATTCAATTATGGAACTTCAAAACCCAAGGCCTTGTCATCGATCCAGATTCTATTGCATTTCATAGGCTTTCCAGCTTGTGGTGCTGTGGCTTAGTTGGTTAAAGCGCCTGTCTAGTAAACAGGAGATCCTGAGTTCGAATCTCAGCAGTGCCTTGTTTTCATCATCTCAAAAAGAAACTTCCTATCTTAAAAATGGGATTTTCACTTGCATGAAACCTCAAATTTACCTTGGCTACGTCTTTACTGATAGTGCAATTGTGAGATGAAGAATGTCTTCTGTATAAGGGCCAAAAAGGAAGAAAGATGGCATCAAGCATGACAACTTAAAACCAGTGGATTTTATTTTGAAATTCCTCCTCTTTATGCATCTGACTCGCTAAGCAGGCTTTCTAAAGTATCACACCTTTTTGTCCTTTGGCTTAGTTGGTCTAAGTGCCTGTTTAGTAAACAGAAAATCTTGATTTCGAACGTCAGCAGTGGTTTTCTTTCTTCATCTCAGTTTGGGTCATTTTAGCAAAAAAAAGGTGGACTTTTGTTCTTGTATGACATTAAACAAGTCTTTACCACAGTCAAAACATAGTGCAGTTGAGAGAAAAAAAATCTCTGCTGTCGAAACGCTTAAAAAGGAATTAGACGATATAACTTTCTTTAGAGAATAAAGGATGGCATCAAGCATTTCAAAATAAAACCAGTGGATTTACACTTCTAACTCTGCAAAGTTTGATAGCAGCTTTCTTAAAAAGGAAGATAAACTTTCAAGCTTGACGTATCTACCGCTTTGGCTAGAAATGAAAACAATACAACATGAAACAAGCAGAATAAACCGACGAGGATGGGATTCGAACCCATGCATGCAGAGCACAATGGATTAGCAGTCCATCGCCTTAACCACTCGGCCACCTCGTCTACATGGCGCACATGCGCTAAGGAGAAAAGATGTAATGATTATTTTTACGGGTCAGTGTGTTTTCATTGATGATATTACAGTGTCTATTCTTTACAGTTAGATTGGGGCAAACTCTTTTGGCCCTGCTGTGGCATTCCTTCAATCTGCCTATTCTGTGTCATAACTTGGAAGAAAAACAAGTACCAAGTTGAAGCTGTGCTAGAAGATGGATCATTCAATTATGGAACTTCAAAACCCAAGGCCTTGTCATCGATCCAGATTCTATTGCATTTCATAGGCTTTTCAGCTTGTGGTGCTGTGGCTTAGTTGGTTAAAGCGCCTGTCTAGTAAACAGGAGATCCTGAGTTCGAATCTCAGCAGTGCCTTGTTTTCATCATCTCAAAAAGAAACTTCCTATCTTAAAAATGGGATTTTCACTTGCATGAAACCTCAAATTTACCTTGGCTACGTCTTTACTGATAGTGCAATTGTGAGATGAAGAATGTCTTCTGTATAAGGGCCAAAAAGGAAGAAAGATGGCATCAAGCATGACAACTTAAAACCAGTGGATTTTATTTTGAAATTCCTCCTCTTTATGCATCTGACTCGCTAAGCAGGCTTTCTAAAGTATCACACCTTTTTGTCCTTTGGCTTAGTTGGTCTAAGTGCCTGTTTAGTAAACAGAAAATCTTGATTTCGAACGTCAGCAGTGGTTTTCTTTCTTCATCTCAGTTTGGGTCATTTTAGCAAAAAAAAGGTGGACTTTTGTTCTTGTATGACATTAAACAAGTCTTTACCACAGTCAAAACATAGTGCAGTTGAGAGAAAAAAAATCTCTGCTGTCGAAACGCTTAAAAAGGAATTAGACGATATAACTTTCTTTAGAGAATAAAGGATGGCATCAAGCATTTCAAAATAAAACCAGTGGATTTACACTTCTAACTCTGCAAAGTTTGATAGCAGCTTTCTTAAAAAGGAAGATAAACTTTCAAGCTTGACGTATCTACCGCTTTGGCTAGAAATGAAAACAATACAACATGAAACAAGCAGAATAAACCGACGAGGATGGGATTCGAACCCATGCATGCAGAGCACAATGGATTAGCAGTCCATCGCCTTAACCACTCGGCCACCTCGTCTACATGGCGCACATGCACTAAGGAGAAAAGATGTAATGATTATTTTTACGGGTCAGTGTGTTTTCATTGAAGATATTACAGTGTCTATTCTTTACAGTTAGATTGGGGCAAACTCTTTTGGCCCTGCTGTGGCATTCCTTCAATCTGCCTATTCTGTGTCATAACTTGGAAGAAAAACAAGTACCAAGTTGAAGCTGTGCTAGAAGATGGATCATTCAATTATGGAACTTCAAAACCCAAGGCCTTGTCATCGATCCAGATTCTATTGCATTTCATAGGCTTTCCAGCTTGTGGTGCTGTGGCTTAGTTGGTTAAAGCGCCTGTCTAGTAAACAGGAGATCCTGAGTTCGAATCTCAGCAGTGCCTTGTTTTCATCATCTCAAAAAGAAACTTCCTATCTTAAAAATGGGATTTTCACTTGCATGAAACCTCAAATTTACCTTGGCTACGTCTTTACTAGAGTTGAGCGACCTTGACCTTTTTAGAGTCGAGCCGGGTTTTGCGAAACCCGACTATGTCCAAAGTCGGGTCGAGTGAAATCGGCCGATTATGACGTAAAGTCGGGATCGACCGAAACACGAAACCCAATGCAAGTCAATGGGGCAGCATAGTCGGCAGTGAGTGGGGGCCAGGAAAACACCTAGAGTGGCCATTTTAATGTCAAAACCATCCATTCTTCTTAATGAAGCTTGTCAAGCGTAATTTACCTTATAATAATTGGAAGGCATTTGAAATTGGGGGTCATTTGGCTAAAGTTGTGGGGGGTAGGGCTGGTTCAAGTAATTAGTGGGCCCAGGAAATCTGGACCACGTCACGGCAGTGGAGCAGGGAGAGGTAAGTATTTCAACTTTGCAAGTGCTGTGAACCTGAGCAAGCAGGGGGGGCCCACTCGTTGGCATTGGCACTGGCACAGGGCCCCTCAAAGTACAGCGGTGTGTTTGCACGGCGGGGGCGCCTCCCACCGGCAGCAACACTTTTGCGTACTATGAGAGGCCCTGTGCCAGTGACGTCGCCAACTAGTATTCCTCCCCCCACCTGATGAAGGAACCTGCACTTTCATCTGCACCTTCCTCTTTGTCCCCGTGTAAGGTGGTATGGTATGCGGGAAGAGCAACCTGACTTTCAGCAGGGTCACAATGTTGTTGTGTAGCGTGCACGGGGAATGTTGCGTTATGGGTCAATGTACCAGCAGACTCATCTATCACTGGCTGGGCAATGGGCACGATGAAGTGGAAACACAGATATAGGCCCAAAGAAGAAAGTGGGCTAAATGCAGTTCAAAATTGGTAACACAGGAATAACCAGGGGGCATTGCAGTGGAGGACAACTGGAATGAGAGGCTGACACAGAGAGTAGGGCCAAATCAGTAAGTAGTCGAAATGCAGTTCAAAATTGGCAACCGTAGTAAACAGGCGGCACAGCTTTGTTCAGTGGAGGAGAACAGCAAGGAGTGGCAGACACCGATAGTAGGCCCCAAACCAACTAGTACGCCAAATGCAGTTGTTCCATTTAACCACAATTTAATGAGAGCCTGAAGATAGAAGCTCAGGAAAGGCAACCTGGGGAACACCTTGGAGTGTAACACACCATCTCTCTCCACCCCATACCCATTTTGTATGGCCTAATGCAGTGTACTTTTCTACAACTACTAAACGAGAGTCGGAAGACCGAAGCAATGGCAAGGAAACCTGGGGAACACCTTAGAGTGTAACACACCCTCTCTCTACACCCCATACCCAATTTGAAGGCCTAATGCAGTGTAGTTTCCAAGAACTACTAAACGAGAGCCGGAAGATCGAAGCTCAGGAAAGGCAACCTGGGGAACACCTTGGAGTGTAACACACCCTCTCGCTACACCCCATACCCAATTTGAAGGCCTAATGCAGCGTAGTTTCCAACAACTACTAAACGAGAGCCGGAAGATCGAAGCTCAGGAAAGGCAACCTGGGGAACACCTTGGAGTGTAACACACCCTCTCTCTACACCCCATACCCAATTTGAAGGCCTAATGCAGTGTAGTTTCCAAGAACTACTAAACGAGAGCCGGAAGATCGAAGCTCAGGAAAGGCAACCTGGGGAACACCTTGGAGTGTAACACACCCTCTCGCTACACCCCATACCCAATTTGAAGGCCTAATGCAGCGTAGTTTCCAACAACTACTAAACGAGAGCCGGAAGATCGAAGCTCAGGAAAGGCAACCTGGGGAACACCTTGGAGTGGAACACACCATCTCTCTACACCCCATACCCAATTTGAAGGCCTAATGCAGAGTAGTTTCCAAGAACTACTAAACGAGAGCCGGAAGATCGAAGCTCAGGAAAGGCAACCTGGGGAACACCTTGGAGTGTAACACAACGTCTCTCTACACGACGGAAGGGCTGATTCTTAGGAAGGAAGGCTGTTGGAAATAAGCATTGCGCGTCCGAGGGTGATTATATTCTTATTAGGTATATACTCACCCTCGGACGCGCCCTGCTTCTTTATTTGGAATGAATGTTTATTTGCAATGTGGTGTTGACTTTCTCTATTATTTTGGTAATTAATGATTTTATTATTTTCATTATTTTGCATCTTCTCGGCAATAATATAAAGAAGACGCGACAGGACAACACTCGGTGGATGCCATATGTGTGTTTTCAATTTAAAAAAACTTTCAGTTAACTACTTGCAGGAGAAAGTAATTGTAGCTGGTGGCCATTTTTAGTACTGTACCAGATTAGAGTTGTGTGTTTGTTTTTAATGTTAAAATGTCTGCATTTGATATCTCACCAGTATTTTCTTTTTTATAAGCAAAATACTTATTTTTATATTTTCTGATGTTGGTTCCAGGGGTACACGGCCAGCAGTGCCCTGGTCAGTGTAGTAGTAGTTGAAAGAATGGACCGCAGACAGGCATCGAAGGCCTAAAATAAAAAAATTGGGCTGGCTGTAGGCAATTTTAAATTGGTTCCAGGGGTACACGGGCAGCAGTGACCTGGTCAGTGTAGTAGTAGTTGAAAGAATGGACCGCAGACAGGCATCGAAGGCCTAAAATAAAAAAATTGGGCTGGCTGTAGGCAATTTTAAATTGGTTCCAGGGGTACACGGGCAGCAGTGGTGTGGTCAGTGGAGGCCTAGTGGAAGGAGTGACCGCAGACAGGCATCGAAGGCCTAACATAACAAACTTGGGCTGGCTGTAGGCACTTTTAAATTGGTTCCAGGGGTACACGGGCAGCAGTGGTCTGGTCAGTGGAAGTCTAGTGGAAGGAGTGACCGCAGACAGGCATCGAAGGCCTAAAATAATAACACATGGCTGTAGGCAATTTTAAATTGGTTCCAGGGGTACACGGACAGCAGTGGTGTGGTCAGTGGAGGCCTAGTGGAAGGAGTGACCGCAGACAGGCATCGAAGGCCTAAAATAATAACACATGGCTGTAGGCAATTTTAAATTGGTTCCAGGGGTACACGGACAGCAGTGGTGTGGTCAGTGGAGGCCTAGTGGAAGGAGTGACCGCAGACAGGCATCGAAGGCCTAAAATAATAACACATGGCTGTAGGCAATTTTAAATTGGTTCCAGGGGTACACGGGCAGCAGTGACCTGGTCAGTGTAGTAGTAGTTGAAAGAATGGACCGCAGACAGGCATCGAAGGCCTAAAATAAAAAAATTGGGCTGGCTGTAGGCAATTTTAAATTGGTTCCAGGGGTACACGGGCAGCAGTGACCTGGTCAGTGTAGTAGTAGTTGAAAGAATGGACCGCAGACAGGCATCGAAGGCCTAAAATAAAAAAATTGGGCTGGCTGTAGGCAATTTTAAATTGGTTCCAGGGGTACACGGGCAGCAGTGGTGTGGTCAGTGGAGGCCTAGTGGAAGGAGTGACCGCAGACAGGCATCGAAGGCCTAAAATAATAACACATGGCTGTAGGCAATTTTAAATTGGTTCCAGGGGTACACGGGCAGCAGTGACCTGGTCAGTGTAGTAGTAGTTGAAAGAATGGACCGCAGACAGGCATCGAAGGCCTAAAATAAAAAAATTGGGCTGGCTGTAGGCAATTTTAAATTGGTTCCAGGGGTACACGGGCAGCAGTGGTGTGGTCAGTGGAGGCCTAGTGGAAGGAGTGACCGCAGACAGGCATCGAAGGCCTAAAATAATAACACATGGCTGTAGGCAATTTTAAATTGGTTCCAGGGGTACACGGGCAGCAGTGACCTGGTCAGTGTAGTAGTAGTTGAAAGAATGGACCGCAGACAGGCATCGAAGGCCTAAAATAAAAAAATTGGGCTGGCTGTAGGCAATTTTAAATTGGTTCCAGGGGTACACGGGCAGCAGTGACCTGGTCAGTGTAGTAGTAGTTGAAAGAATGGACCGCAGACAGGCATCGAAGGCCTAACATAACAAACTTGGGCTGGCTGTAGGCACTTTTAAATTGGTTCCAGGGGTACACGGGCAGCAGTGGTCTGGTCAGTGGAAGTCTAGTGGAAGGAGTGACCGCAGACAGGCATCGAAGGCCTAAAATAATAACACATGGCTGTAGGCAATTTTAAATTGGTTCCAGGGGTACACGGACAGCAGTGGTGTGGTCAGTGGAGGCCTAGTGGAAGGAGTGACCGCAGACAGGCATCGAAGGCCTAAAATAATAACACATGGCTGTAGGCAATTTTAAATTGGTTCCAGGGGTACACGGGCAGCAGTGACCTGGTCAGTGTAGTAGTAGTTGAAAGAATGGACCGCAGACAGGCATCGAAGGCCTAAAATAAAAAAATTGGGCTGGCTGTAGGCAATTTTAAATTGGTTCCAGGGGTACACGGGCAGCAGTGACCTGGTCAGTGTAGTAGTAGTTGAAAGAATGGACCGCAGACAGGCATCGAAGGCCTAAAATAAAAAAATTGGGCTGGCTGTAGGCAATTTTAAATTGGTTCCAGGGGTACACGGGCAGCAGTGACCTGGTCAGTGTAGTAGTAGTTGAAAGAATGGACCGCAGACAGGCATCGAAGGCCTAAAATAAAAAAATTGGGCTGGCTGTAGGCAATTTTAAATTGGTTCCAGGGGTACACGGGCAGCAGTGACCTGGTCAGTGTAGTAGTAGTTGAAAGAATGGACCGCAGACAGGCATCGAAGGCCTAAAATAAAAAAATTGGGCTGGCTGTAGGCAATTTTAAATTGGTTCCAGGGGTACACGGGCAGCAGTGGTGTGGTCAGTGGAGGCCTAGTGGAAGGAGTGACCGCAGACAGGCATCGAAGGCCTAAAATAATAACACATGGCTGTAGGCACTTTTAAATTGGTTCCAGGGGTACACGGGCAGCAGTGGTCTGGTCAGTGGAAGTCTAGTGGAAGGAGTGACCGCAGACAGGCTTCGAAGGCCTAACATAACAAAATTGGGCTGGCTGTAGGCACTTTAAATTGGTTCCAGGGGTACATGGGCAGCAGTGTATGGTCAGTGGAAGTCTAGTGGAAGGAGTGACGGCAGACAGTCTTCGAAGGCCTAACATAACAAAATTGGGCTGACTGTAGGCACTTTTAAATTGGTTCCAGGGTAACACGGCCAGCAGTGGCCTGGTCAGTGTAGTAGTTGTAGAAAGAAGGGACCGCAGACAGGCTTCGAAGGCCTAACATAACAAAAATGTCAAAACAATGGTATTGTCAGTGCCAGGCATTGAAGGATGTCAGCGGCTAGACTACACATTGGTGAAGCTGTGAGAGATAATTTTGCTAGTGGTAGAGCACTGTTTGAGCTGGGGGGGGGAACTGTCTTGTGGCCGGCGGTACAGGCACAGGGCCCCTCATATTACAACGGTGTGTCTGACGTTGGGTGCGCACCACCACCGCCAGAGACACTTTATTGTACTATGAGGGACCCAGTGGCAGTGCCGTCGACCAAAAGCGGCCACACCCACCTCTTCAGACAAACAGCACTCTCAAGGGTCCAAGCGCAAAGTGGCGATAGCACGGCCCCGTGTGGGGAGTTTGGCCATTTCGTGAGGTGGAAACATGTCGTATGCTGGACAATCAGGTGAAGAAAATTACGAGATTGGAAAAGTCATTCAGAATAGTCCACAGGCAAGACCTTTTCATAGGAAAGCTAGGTGTCAGCCGGGCAGGGTGGGGCAAAAGATTTTGAAATCCAGTTGTGGTTCATTTTAATGAAGGTTAGATCATCTACATTTTGGGTAGCCAGACGAGTCCTTTTTTCTGTTAGTATTGAACCTGCAGCACTGAATACTCTTTCTGATAGGACACTAGCTGCCGGGCAAGCAAGCTCCTGCAATGCATATTCTGCCAATTCTGGCCAGGTGTCTAATTTGGATGCCCAGTAATCAAATGGGAATGACGGTTGAGGGAGAACGTCGATAAGGGATGAAAAATAGTTTGTAACCATACTGGACAAATGTTGTCTCCTGTCACTTTGAATTGATGCTGCAGTACCTGTCCTGTCTGCGGTCATAGAAAAATCACTCCACAACCTGGTCAGAAAACCCCTCTGTCCAACGCCACTTCTGATTTCTGCCCCTCTAACACCTCTGGTCTGCTGGCCCCTGGAGCTCGTGTGAGAACGATCACGGGCGCTGTGTGCAGGGAATGCCAGAAGCAAACGGTCAACAAGAGTTGATTGTTTTGTTGCTAATATTAGTTCCAAGTTCTCATGTGGCATAATATTTTGCAATTTGCCTTTATAGCGAGGATCAAGGAGGCAGGCCAACCAGTAATCGTCATCGTTCATCATTTTTGTAATGCGTGTGTCCCTTTTGAGGATACGCAAGGCATAATCCGCCATGTGGGCCAAAGTTCCCGTTGTCAAATCTGCGGTTGTGCTTGGTTGAGGGGCAGTTGCAGGCAAATCTACGTCACTTGTGTCCCTCAAAAAACCAGAACCCGGCCTTGCCACGCCACCAATTTCCCGTGCCCCCGGGAAAGCTTCCTCATTAAAAATATACTCATCCCCATCATCCTCCTCATCCTCCACCTCCTCTTCGCCCGGTACCTCGTCATGTACACTGCCCTGACCAGACAATCGCTGACTGTCATCAAGGCTTTCCTCTTCCTCTGGTGCAGACGCCTGATCCTTTATGTGCGTCAAACTTTGCATCAGCAGACGCATTAGGGGGATGCTCATGCTTATTATGGCGTTGTCTGCACTAACCAGCCGTGTGCATTCCTCAAAACACTGAAGGACTTGACACATGTCTTGAATCTTCGACCACTGCACACCTGACAACTCCATGTCTGCCATCCTACTGCCTGCCCGTGTATGTGTATCCTCCCACAAAAACATAACAGCCCGCCTCTGTTCGCACAGTCTCTGAAGCATGTGCAGTGTTGAGTTCCACCTTGTTGCAACGTCTATGATTAGGCGATGCTGGGGAAGGTTCAAAGAACGCTGATAGGTCTGCATACGGCTGGAGTGTACAGGCGAACGGCGGATATGTGCGCAAAGTCCACGCACTTTGAGGAGCAGGTCGGATAACCCCGGATAACTTTTCAGGAAGCACTGCACCACCAGGTTTAAGGTGTGAGCCAGGCAAGGAATGTGTTTCAGTTGGGAAAGGGAGATGGCAGCCATGAAATTCCTTCCGTTATCACTCACTACCTTGCCTGCCTCAAGATCTACAGTGCCCAGCCACGACTGCGTTTCTTGCTGCAAGAACTCGGACAGAACTTCCGCGGTGTGTCTATTGTCGCCCAAACACTTCATAGCCAATACAGCCTGCTGACGTATGCCAGTAGCTGCCCCATAATGGGAGACCTGGTGTGCAACAGTGGCAGGTGCGGATGGAGTGTTTGTGCGACTGCGGTCTGTGGACGAGCTCTTGCTTCTGCAGGAGGACGAGGAGGAGGAGGAGGAGGGGGTGCGAACGGCTACAGACAACTGTTTACTAGACCGTGGGCTAGGCAGAACTGTCCCAAACTTGCTGTCCCCTGTGGACCCTGAATCCACCACATTTACCCAGTGTGCCGTGATGGACACGTAACGTCCCTGGCCATGCCTACTGGTCCATGCATCTGTTGTCAGGTGCACCTTTGTGCTCACAGATTGCCTGAGTGCATGGACGATGCGCTCTTTAACATGCTGGTGGAGGGCTGGGATGGCTTTTCTGGAAAAAAAGTGTCGACTGGGTAGCTCGTAGCGTGGTACAGCGTAGTCCATCAGGTCTTTGAAAGCTTCGCTTTCAACTAACCGGTAGGGCATCATCTCTAACGAGATTAGTCTAGCTATGTGGGCGTTCAAACCCTGTGTACGCGGATGCGAGGCTAAGTATTTCCTTTTTCTAACCATAGTCTCATGTAGGGTGAGCTGGACTGGAGAGCTGGAGATCGTGGAACTAGCGGGGGTGCCGGTGGACATGGCAGACTGAGAGACGGTGGGAGATGGTATTGTTGCCGCCGGTGCCCTAGATGCAGTGTTTCCTACTACGAAACTGGTGATTCCCTGACCCTGACTGCTTTGGCCTGGCAAAGATACCTGCACAGATACAGCAGGTGGTGCGCTAAATGGTGGTCCTACACTGCCGGAAGGGATGTTGCGTTGATGACTAGCTTCATTGGCCGAGGGTGCAACAACCTTAAGGGACGTTTGGTAGTTAGTCCAAGCTTTCAAATGCATGGTGGTTAAATGTCTATGCATGCAACTAGTATTGAGACTTTTCAGATTCTGACCTCTGCTTAAGGAAGTAGAACATTTTTGACAGATGACTTTGCGCTGATCAATTGGATGTTGTTTAAAAAAATGCCAGACTGCACTCTTTCTAGCATCGGATACCTTTTCAGGCATTGCAGACTGAGCTTTAACCGGATGGCCACGCTGTCCTCCACCAGGTTTTGGCTTTGCCACGCGTTTTGGGCAAGATACGGGCCCGGCAGATGGAACCTGTGGCGATGTTGATGCCTGCTGCGGCCCCTCCTCCTCCTCTGCTTCAGAACTGCTGCCGCCTGCACCCTGTTCCCCCAATGGCTGCCAATCGGGGTCAAGAACTGGGTCATCTAATAACTCTTCTTGTACCTCCTGCGCAACTTCGTCTGTGTCACCGTGTCGTTCGGTGGTATAGCGTTCGTGATGGGGCAACATAGTCTCATCAGGGTCTGATTCTTGATCAGCACCCTGCGAGGGCAATGTTGTGGTCTGAGTCAAAGGACCAGCATAGTAGTCTGGCTGTGGCTGTGCGTCAGTGCACTCCATGTCAGATTCAATTTGTAATGGGCATGGACTGTTAACTGCTTCACTTTCTAAGCCAGGGACGGTATGTGTAAAGAGCTCCATGGAGTAACCCGTTGTGTCGCCTGCTGCATTCTTCTCTGTTGTTGTTTTTGCTGAAGAGGACAAGGAAGTGACTTGTCCCTGACCGTGAACATCCACTAACGACGCGCTGCTTTTACTTTTACCAGTTTCACGAGATGAGGCAAAAGAGCTAGAGGCTGAGTCAGCAAGATAAGCCAAAACTTGCTCTTGCTGCTCCGGCTTTAAAAGCGGTTTTCCTAATCCCAGAAAAGGGAGCGTTCGAGGCCTTGTGTAGCCGGACGACGAACCTGGCTCCACAGCTCCAGACTTAGGTGCAATATTTTTTCCCCCACGACCACCTGATGCTCCACCACTACCACTACCCTCATTACCAGCTGACAATGAACGCCCCCGGCCACGACCTCTTCCACTAGACTTCCTCATTGTTTTAAAAACGTAACCAAACTAACGTTATTTGTTGCAGTCACACAACTTACACGGTGAGCTATAACTTCTGTATGATTTAGCTACCCCTTTACAGGTTGGTGAGACCACAGCGAAAATCAGGCCCAATGTTACACACTCTTTTTTTGGTGGCTGCAAATTAGAGAGATGCCCCACACGCAGGACTGTCACTGAAGCACAAATGTTAATATTAATGTCACACTATTATTTTTTTTTTATTTTTATTTTTTTCAGGAACACTTTAGAAACCCCCCAAAAAAAAAAAAATAGATTTTTGCAGGGAGAATTTAGAAAACAAATGTAACAAACTATATGCTTTCTATGGGCCACTGAGTGAGAGATGACGCACACAGGAATCAGGAGTGGCACACAAGCCCAGAGGCCAATATTTTTCTACCAATGATTGATGGAGTTATTTTCTCTGGTAGATTTTGGAACCCAAATCAAGGAAAAAAAATGTAGGCTTTCTATGGACCACAATTGGAGAGAGAGAGAGAGAGAGATGGCACACCCAGGAGTCAAGACTGGCACACAAGCAGAAAGGCCAATATTAATCTCCCACTGTTTTTTTTGGTTGTTTTTTTTTTTTTTTTTTTCAGGGAGACTTTAGAAAAAAAAATAATAAAAAAAATATGATTTTATCAGGAAGAATTTAGAAACCAAATAAAATAAAATGATTTTTTCAGGGAGAATTTAGAAAACAAATAAAACCAAAAATAGGCGTTCTATGGCCCACTGACTGAGAGATGACGCACCCAGGAGTCAAGACTGGCACACAAGCAGAAAGGCCAATATTAATCTCCCACTGTTTTTTTTGGTTGTTTTTTTTTTTTTTTTTTTCAGGGAGACTTTAGAAAAAAAAATAATAAAAAAAATATGATTTTATCAGGAAGAATTTAGAAACCAAATAAAATAAAATGATTTTTTCAGGGAGAATTTAGAAAACAAATAAAACCAAAAATAGGCGTTCTATGGCCCACTGACTGAGAGATGACGCACCCAGGAGTCAAGACTGGCACACAAGCAGAAAGGCCAATATTAATCTCCCACTGTTTTTTTGGTTGTTTTTTTTTTTTTTTTTTCAGGGAGACTTTAGAAAAAAAAATAATAAAAAAAATATGATTTTATCAGGAAGAATTTAGAAACCAAATAAAATAAAATGATTTTTTCAGGGAGAATTTATAAAACAAATAAAACCAAAAATAGGCGTTCTATGGCCCACTGACTGAGAGATGACGCACCCAGGAGTCAAGACTGGCACACAAGCAGAAAGGCCAATATTAATCTCCCACTGTTTTTTTTGGTTGTTTTTTTTTTTTTTTTTTTCAGGGAGACTTTAGAAAAAAAAATAATAAAAAAAATATGATTTTATCAGGAAGAATTTAGAAACCAAATAAAATAAAATGATTTTTTCAGGGAGAATTTAGAAAACAAATAAAACCAAAAATAGGCGTTCTATGGCCCACTGACTGAGAGATGACGCACCCAGGAGTCAAGACTGGCACACAAGCAGAAAGGCCAATATTAATCTCCCACTGTTTTTTTTGGTTGTTTTTTTTTTTTTTTTTTCAGGGAGACTTTAGAAAAAAAAATAATAAAAAAAATATGATTTTATCAGGAAGAATTTAGAAACCAAATAAAATAAAATGATTTTTTCAGGGAGAATTTATAAAACAAATAAAACCAAAAATAGGCGTTCTATGGCCCACTGACTGAGAGATGACGCACCCAGGAGTCAAGACTGGCACACAAGCAGAAAGGCCAATATTAATCTCCCACTGTTTTTTTTTTTTTTTTTCAGGGAGACTTTAGAAAAAAAAATAATAAAAAAAATATGATTTTATCAGGAAGAATTTAGAAACCAAATAAAATAAAATAATTTTTTCAGGGAGAATTTAGAAAACAAATAAAACCAAAAATAGGCGTTCTATGGCCCACTGACTGAGAGATGACGCACACAGGAGTCAGGAGTGGCACACAAACCCAGAGGCCAATATTTTTCTACCAATGATTGATGTAGTTATTTTCTCTGGTAGATTTTAGAACCCAAATCAAGGAAAAAAAATATAGGCTTTCTATGGACCACAATTGGAGAGAGAGAGAGAGAGAGAGAGAGAGAGAGAGAGAGAGAGAGATGGCACACCCAGGAGTCAAGACTGGCACACAAGCAGAAAGGCCAATATTAATCTCCCACTGTTTTTTTGGTTGTTTTTTTTTTTTTTTTTTTTCAGGGAGACTTTAGAAATAAAAATAATAAAAAAAATATGATTTTATCAGGAAGAATTTAGAAACCAAATAAAATAAAATGATTTTTTCAGGGAGAATTTAGAAAACAAATAAAACCAAAAATATGCGTTCTATGGCCCACTGACTGAGAGAGAGAGAGAGATGGAACGCTTAGTACTGGCACACAAGCCCAAAGGGCAATATTAATCTCCCTTTTTTTTTCCAGGGAGAATTTCTGAAACCCAAAAAAAAAATAAAATAGGCTTTCTATGGCCCACTATTTGTGAGAGAGATGGGACGCTCAGGACTGGCACAGATGGCACGCTCAGGACTGGCACAGAAGCCCAGAGGCCAATATTAATCTCCCTTTTTTTCTGGGAGAATTTATAAAACCAAAAAAATATTTAAATAGGCTTTCTATGGCCCACTATTTGTGAGAGAGATGGCACGCTCAGGACTGGCACAGATGGCACGCTCACAACTGGCACAGAAGCCCAGAGGCCAATATTAATCTCCCTTTTTTTCTGGGAGAATTTATAAAACCAAAAAAATATTTAAATAGGCTTTCTATGGCCCACTATTTGTGAGAGAGATGGCACGCTCAGGACTGGCACAGATGGCACGCTCACAACTGGCACACAAGCCCAGAGGCCAATATTAATCTCCCTTTTTTCAGGGAAAATTTATAAAACCAAAAAAAAAATTAAATAGGCTTTCTATGGCCCACTATTTGTGAGAGAGATGGCACGCTCAGGACTGGCACAGATGGCACGCTCACAACTGGCACACAAGCCCAGAGGCCAATATTAATCTCCCTTTTTTCAGGGAAAATTTATAAAACCAAAAAAAAAATTAAATAGGCTTTCTATGGCCCACTATTTGTGAGAGAGATGGGACGCTCAGGACTGGCACAGATGGCACGCTCAGGACTGGCACAGAAGCCCAGAGGCCAATATTAATCTCCCTTTTTTTCAGGGAGAATTTATAAAACCCAAAAAAAAATAAAATAGGCTTTCTATGGCCCACTATTTGTGAGAGAGATGGCACACTCAGGACTGGCACACAAGCCCAAAGGCCAATATTAATCTCCCACTGTATTTTTATCAGGGAGAATTTATACACCCCACAAAAAAAAATACAGAAAAATGAAAAGGCTTTCTATGGCCCACTATGTGAGAGAGATGGCACACACAGGGATGGCACTCTAGCAGAAATGCCAAATTGCCAATCTTAATCTCCCACCAAAAAAAAAAAAAAAAAAAAAACAGGGAATGTCCTACAATTACTATCTCCCTGCCTGCAGTAATCTCAGCCAGGTATGGCAGGCAGCTACTATCTCCCTGCCTGCAGTAATCTCAGCCAGGTATGGCAGGCAGCAATAAGGAGTGGACTGATGCACAAATGAAATAAAAAGTGTGGACAAACAAAAAAGATAGCTGTGCAGAAAGGAAGGAACAAGAGGATTTGTGCTTTGAAAAAAGCAGTTGGTTTGCACAGCGGCGTACACACAGCAATGCAGCTATCAGGGAGCCTTCTAGGGCAGCCCAATGAGCTACAGCGCTGAGGGGAAAAAAAAAAAAAAAAAAAATTCCACTGTCCCTGCACACCGAGGGTGGTGTTGGACAGTGCAAATCGCTGCAGCACAAGCGGTTTTGTGGTTAATGGACCCTGCCTAACGCTATCCCTGCTTCTGACAAAGCGGCAGCAACCTCTCCCTAAGCTCAGATCAGCAGCAGTAAGATGGCGGTCGGCGGGAACGCCTCTTTATAGCCCCTGTGACGTCGCAGACAGCAAGCCAATCACTGCAATGCCCTTCTCTAAGATGGTGGGGACCAGGACCTATGTCATCACGCTGCCCACACTCTGCGTTTACCTTCATTGGCTGAGAAATGGCGCTTTTCGCGTCATTGAAACGCGACTTTGGCGCGAAAGTCGCGTACCGCATGGCCGACCCCGCACAGGGGTCGGATCGGGTTTCATGAAACCCCGACTTAGCCAAAAGTCGGCGACTTTTGAAAATGTTCGACCCGTTTCGCTCAACCCTAGTCTTTACTGATAGTGCAATTGTGAGATGAAGAATGTCTTCTGTATAAGGGCCAAAAAGGAAGAAAGATGGCATCAAGCATGACAACTTAAAACCAGTGGATTTTATTTTGAAATTCCTCCTCTTTATGCATCTGACTCGCTAAGCAGGCTTTCTAAAGTAACACACCTTTTTGTCCTTTGGCTTAGTTGGTCTAAGTGCCTGTTTAGTAAACAGAAAATCTTGATTTCGAACGTCAGCAGTGGTTTTCTTTCTTCATCTCAGTTTGGGTCATTTTAGCAAAAAAAAGGTGGACTTTTGTTCTTGTATGACATTAAACAAGTCTTTACCACAGTCAAAACATAGTGCAGTTGAGAGAAAAAAAATCTCTGCTGTCGAAACGCTTAAAAAGGAATTAGACGATATAACTTTCTTTAGAGAATAAAGGATGGCATCAAGCATTTCAAAATAAAACCAGTGGATTTACACTTCTAACTCTGCAAAGTTTGATAGCAGCTTTCTTAAAAAGGAAGATAAACTTTCAAGCTTGACGTATCTACCGCTTTGGCTAGAAATGAAAACAATACAACATGAAACAAGCAGAATAAACCGACGAGGATGGGATTCGAACCCATGCATGCAGAGCACAATGGATTAGCAGTCCATCGCCTTAACCACTCGGCCACCTCGTCTACATGGCGCACATGCACTAAGGAGAAAAGATGTAATGATTATTTTTACGGGTCAGTGTGTTTTCATTGAAGATATTACAGTGTCTATTCTTTACAGTTAGATTGGGGCAAACTCTTTTGGCCCTGCTGTGGCATTCCTTCAATCTGCCTATTCTGTGTCATAACTTGGAAGAAAAACAAGTACCAAGTTGAAGCTGTGCTAGAAGATGGATCATTCAATTATGGAACTTCAAAACCCAAGGCCTTGTCATCGATCCAGATTCTATTGCATTTCATAGGCTTTCCAGCTTGTGGTGCTGTGGCTTAGTTGGTTAAAGCGCCTGTCTAGTAAACAGGAGATCCTGAGTTCGAATCTCAGCAGTGCCTTGTTTTCATCATCTCAAAAAGAAACTTCCTATCTTAAAAATGGGATTTTCACTTGCATGAAACCTCAAATTTACCTTGGCTACGTCTTTACTGATAGTGCAATTGTGAGATGAAGAATGTCTTCTGTATAAGGGCCAAAAAGGAAGAAAGATGGCATCAAGCATGACAACTTAAAACCAGTGGATTTTATTTTGAAATTCCTCCTCTTTATGCATCTGACTCGCTAAGCAGGCTTTCTAAAGTAACACACCTTTTTGTCCTTTGGCTTAGTTGGTCTAAGTGCCTGTTTAGTAAACAGAAAATCTTGATTTCGAACGTCAGCAGTGGTTTTCTTTCTCCATCTCAGTTTGGGTCATTTTAGCAAAAAAAAGGTGGACTTTTGTTCTTGTATGACATTAAACAAGTCTTTACCACAGTCAAAACATAGTGCAGTTGAGAGAAAAAAAATCTCTGCTGTCGAAACGCTTAAAAAGGAATTAGACGATATAACTTTCTTTAGAGAATAAAGGATGGCATCAAGCATTTCAAAATAAAACCAGTGGATTTACACTTCTAACTCTGCAAAGTTTGATAGCAGCTTTCTTAAAAAGGAAGATAAACTTTCAAGCTTGACGTATCTACCGCTTTGGCTAGAAATGAAAACAATACAACATGAAACAAGCAGAATAAACCGACGAGGATGGGATTCGAACCCATGCATGCAGAGCACAATGGATTAGCAGTCCATCGCCTTAACCACTCGGCCACCTCGTCTACATGGCGCACATGCGCTAAGGAGAAAAGATGTAATGATTATTTTTACGGGTCAGTGTGTTTTCATTGAAGATATTACAGTGTCTATTCTTTACAGTTAGATTGGGGCAAACTCTTTTGGCCCTGCTGTGGCATTCCTTCAATCTGCCTATTCTGTGTCATAACTTGGAAGAAAAACAAGTACCAAGTTGAAGCTGTGCTAGAAGATGGATCATTCAATTATGGAACTTCAAAACCCAAGGCCTTGTCATCGATCCAGATTCTATTGCATTTCATAGGCTTTCCAGCTTGTGGTGCTGTGGCTTAGTTGGTTAAAGCGCCTGTCTAGTAAACAGGAGATCCTGAGTTCGAATCTCAGCAGTGCCTTGTTTTCATCATCTCAAAAAGAAACTTCCTATCTTAAAAATGGGATTTTCACTTGCATGAAACCTCAAATTTACCTTGGCTACGTCTTTACTGATAGTGCAATTGTGAGATGAAGAATGTCTTCTGTATAAGGGCCAAAAAGGAAGAAAGATGGCATCAAGCATGACAACTTAAAACCAGTGGATTTTATTTTGAAATTCCTCCTCTTTATGCATCTGACTCGCTAAGCAGGCTTTCTAAAGTATCACACCTTTTTGTCCTTTGGCTTAGTTGGTCTAAGTGCCTGTTTAGTAAACAGAAAATCTTGATTTCGAACGTCAGCAGTGGTTTTCTTTCTTCATCTCAGTTTGGGTCATTTTAGCAAAAAAAAGGTGGACTTTTGTTCTTGTATGACATTAAACAAGTCTTTACCACAGTCAAAACATAGTGCAGTTGAGAGAAAAAAAATCTCTGCTGTCGAAACGCTTAAAAAGGAATTAGACGATATAACTTTCTTTAGAGAATAAAGGATGGCATCAAGCATTTCAAAATAAAACCAGTGGATTTACACTTCTAACTCTGCAAAGTTTGATAGCAGCTTTCTTAAAAAGGAAGATAAACTTTCAAGCTTGACGTATCTACCGCTTTGGCTAGAAATGAAAACAATACAACATGAAACAAGCAGAATAAACCGACGAGGATGGGATTCGAACCCATGCATGCAGAGCACAATGGATTAGCAGTCCATCGCCTTAACCACTCGGCCACCTCGTCTACATGGCGCACATGCGCTAAGGAGAAAAGATGTAATGATTATTTTTACGGGTCAGTGTGTTTTCATTGAAGATATTACAGTGTCTATTCTTTACAGTTAGATTGGGGCAAACTCTTTTGGCCCTGCTGTGGCATTCCTTCAATCTGCCTATTCTGTGTCATAACTTGGAAGAAAAACAAGTACCAAGTTGAAGCTGTGCTAGAAGATGGATCATTCAATTATGGAACTTCAAAACCCAAGGCCTTGTCATCGATCCAGATTCTATTGCATTTCATAGGCTTTCCAGCTTGTGGTGCTGTGGCTTAGTTGGTTAAAGCGCCTGTCTAGTAAACAGGAGATCCTGAGTTCGAATCTCAGCAGTGCCTTGTTTTCATCATCTCAAAAAGAAACTTCCTATCTTAAAAATGGGATTTTCACTTGCATGAAACCTCAAATTTACCTTGGCTACGTCTTTACTGATAGTGCAATTGTGAGATGAAGAATGTCTTCTGTATAAGGGCCAAAAAGGAAGAAAGATGGCATCAAGCATGACAACTTAAAACCAGTGGATTTTATTTTGAAATTCCTCCTCTTTATGCATCTGACTCGCTAAGCAGGCTTTCTAAAGTAACACACCTTTTTGTCCTTTGGCTTAGTTGGTCTAAGTGCCTGTTTAGTAAACAGAAAATCTTGATTTCGAACGTCAGCAGTGGTTTTCTTTCTTCATCTCAGTTTGGGTCATTTTAGCAAAAAAAAGGTGGACTTTTGTTCTTGTATGACATTAAACAAGTCTTTACCACAGTCAAAACATAGTGCAGTTGAGAGAAAAAAAATCTCTGCTGTCGAAACGCTTAAAAAGGAATTAGACGATATAACTTTCTTTAGAGAATAAAGGATGGCATCAAGCATTTCAAAATAAAACCAGTGGATTTACACTTCTAACTCTGCAAAGTTTGATAGCAGCTTTCTTAAAAAGGAAGATAAACTTTCAAGCTTGACGTATCTACCGCTTTGGCTAGAAATGAAAACAATACAACATGAAACAAGCAGAATAAACCGACGAGGATGGGATTCGAACCCATGCATGCAGAGCACAATGGATTAGCAGTCCATCGCCTTAACCACTCGGCCACCTCGTCTACATGGCGCACATGCGCTAAGGAGAAAAGATGTAATGATTATTTTTACGGGTCAGTGTGTTTTCATTGAAGATATTACAGTGTCTATTCTTTACAGTTAGATTGGGGCAAACTCTTTTGGCCCTGCTGTGGCATTCCTTCAATCTGCCTATTCTGTGTCATAACTTGGAAGAAAAACAAGTACCAAGTTGAAGCTGTGCTAGAAGATGGATCATTCAATTATGGAACTTCAAAACCCAAGGCCTTGTCATCGATCCAGATTCTATTGCATTTCATAGGCTTTCCAGCTTGTGGTGCTGTGGCTTAGTTGGTTAAAGCGCCTGTCTAGTAAACAGGAGATCCTGAGTTCGAATCTCAGCATTACCTTGTTTTCATCATCTCAAAAAGAAACTTCCTATCTTAAAAATGGGATTTTCACTTGCATGAAACCTCAAATTTACCTTGGCTACGTCTTTACTGATAGTGCAATTGTGAGATGAAGAATGTCTTCTGTATAAGGGCCAAAAAGGAAGAAAGATGGCATCAAGCATGACAACTTAAAACCAGTGGATTTTATTTTGAAATTCCTCCTCTTTATGCATCTGACTCGCTAAGCAGGCTTTCTAAAGTATCACACCTTTTTGTCCTTTGGCTTAGTTGGTCTAAGTGCCTGTTTAGTAAACAGAAAATCTTGATTTCGAACGTCAGCAGTGGTTTTCATTCTTCATCTCAGTTTGGGTCATTTTAGCAAAAAAAAAGGTGGACTTTTGTTCTTGTATGACATTAAACAAGTCTTTACCACAGTCAAAACATAGTGCAGTTGAGAGAAAAAAAATCTCTGCTGTCGAAACGCTTAAAAAGGAATTAGATGATATAACTTTCTTTAGAGAATAAAGGATGGCATCAAGCATTTCAAAATAAAACCAGTGGATTTACACTTCTAACTCTGCAAAGTTTGATAGCAGCTTTCTTAAAAAGGAAGATAAACTTTCAAGCTTGACGTATCTACCGCTTTGGCTAGAAATGAAAACAAAACAATACAACATAAAACAAGCAGAATAAACCGACGAGGATGGGATTCAAACCCATGCATGCAGAGCACAATGGATTAGCAGTCCATCGCCTTAACCACTCGGCCACCTCGTCTACATGGCGCACATGCGCTAAGGAGAAAAGATGTAATGATTATTTTTACGGGTCAGTGTGTTTTCATTGAAGATATTACAGTGTCTATTCTTTACAGTTAGATTGGGGCAAACTCTTTTGGCCCTGCTGTGGCATTCCTTCAATCTGCCTATTCTGTGTCATAACTTGGAAGAAAAACAAGTACCAAGTTGAAGCTGTGCTAGAAGATGGATCATTCAATTATGGAACTTCAAAACCCAAGGCCTTGTCATCGATCCAGATTCTATTGCATTTCATAGGCTTTCCAGCTTGTGGTGCTGTGGCTTAGTTGGTTAAAGCGCCTGTCTAGTAAACAGGAGATCCTGAGTTCGAATCTCAGCAGTGCCTTGTTTTCATCATCTCAAAAAGAAACTTCCTATCTTAAAAATGGGATTTTCACTTGCATGAAACCTCAAATTTACCTTGGCTACGTCTTTACTGATAGTGCAATTGTGAGATGAAGAATGTCTTCTGTATAAGGGCCAAAAAGGAAGAAAGATGGCATCAAGCATGACAACTTATAACCAGTGGATTTTATTTTGAAATTCCTCCTCTTTATGCATCTGACTCGCTAAGCAGGCTTTCTAAAGTATCACACCTTTTTGTCCTTTGGCTTAGTTGGTCTAAGTGCCTGTTTAGTAAACAGAAAATCTTGATTTCGAACGTCAGCAGTGGTTTTCTTTCTTCATCTCAGTTTGGGTCATTTTAGCAAAAAAAAGGTGGACTTTTGTTCTTGTATGACATTAAACAAGTCTTTACCACAGTCAAAACATAGTGCAGTTGAGAGAAAAAAAATCTCTGCTGTCGAAACGCTTAAAAAGGAATTAGACGATATAACTTTCTTTAGAGAATAAAGGATGGCATCAAGCATTTCAAAATAAAACCAGTGGATTTACACTTCTAACTCTGCAAAGTTTGATAGCAGCTTTCTTAAAAAGGAAGATAAACTTTCAAGCTTGACGTATCTACCGCTTTGGCTAGAAATGAAAACAATACAACATGAAACAAGCAGAATAAACCGACGAGGATGGGATTCGAACCCATGCATGCAGAGCACAATGGATTAGCAGTCCATCGCCTTAACCACTCGGCCACCTCGTCTACATGGCGCACATGCGCTAAGGAGAAAAGATGTAATGATTATTTTTACGGGTCAGTGTGTTTTCATTGAAGATATTACAGTGTCTATTCTTTACAGTTAGATTGGGGCAAACTCTTTTGGCCCTGCTGTGGCATTCCTTCAATCTGCCTATTCTGTGTCATAACTTGGAAGAAAAACAAGTACCAAGTTGAAGCTGTGCTAGAAGATGGATCATTCAATTATGGAACTTCAAAACCCAAGGCCTTGTCATCGATCCAGATTCTATTGCATTTCATAGGCTTTCCAGCTTGTGGAGCTGTGGCTTAGTTGGTTAAAGCGCCTGTCTAGTAAACAGGAGATCCTGAGTTCGAATCTCAGCAGTGCCTTGTTTTCATCATCTCAAAAAGAAACTTCCTATCTTAAAAATGGGATTTTCACTTGCATGAAACCTCAAATTTACCTTGGCTACGTCTTTACTGATAGTGCAATTGTGAGATGAAGAATGTCTTCTGTATAAGGGCCAAAAAGGAAGAAAGATGGCATCAAGCATGACAACTTAAAACCAGTGGATTTTATTTTGAAATTCCTCCTCTTTATGCATCTGACTCGCTAAGCAGGCTTTCTAAAGTAACACACCTTTTTGTCCTTTGGCTTAGTTGGTCTAAGTGCCTGTTTAGTAAACAGAAAATCTTGATTTCGAACGTCAGCAGTGGTTTTCTTTCTTCATCTCAGTTTGGGTCATTTTAGCAAAAAAAAGGTGGACTTTTGTTCTTGTATGACATTAAACAAGTCTTTACCACAGTCAAAACATAGTGCAGTTGAGAGAAAAAAAATCTCTGCTGTCGAAACGCTTAAAAAGGAATTAGACGATATAACTTTCTTTAGAGAATAAAGGATGGCATCAAGCATTTCAAAATAAAACCAGTGGATTTACACTTCTAACTCTGCAAAGTTTGATAGCAGCTTTCTTAAAAAGGAAGATAAACTTTCAAGCTTGACGTATCTACCGCTTTGGCTAGAAATGAAAACAATACAACATGAAACAAGCAGAATAAACCGACGAGGATGGGATTCGAACCCATGCATGCAGAGCACAATGGATTAGCAGTCCATCGCCTTAACCACTCGGCCACCTCGTCTACATGGCGCACATGCGCTAAGGAGAAAAGATGTAATGATTATTTTTACGGGTCAGTGTGTTTTCATTGAAGATATTACAGTGTCTATTCTTTACAGTTAGATTGGGGCAAACTCTTTTGGCCCTGCTGTGGCATTCCTTCAATCTGCCTATTCTGTGTCATAACTTGGAAGAAAAACAAGTACCAAGTTGAAGCTGTGCTAGAAGATGGATCATTCAATTATGGAACTTCAAAACCCAAGGCCTTGTCATCGATCCAGATTCTATTGCATTTCATAGGCTTTCCAGCTTGTGGTGCTGTGGCTTAGTTGGTTAAAGCGCCTGTCTAGTAAACAGGAGATCCTGAGTTCGAATCTCAGCATTACCTTGTTTTCATCATCTCAAAAAGAAACTTCCTATCTTAAAAATGGGATTTTCACTTGCATGAAACCTCAAATTTACCTTGGCTACGTCTTTACTGATAGTGCAATTGTGAGATGAAGAATGTCTTCTGTATAAGGGCCAAAAAGGAAGAAAGATGGCATCAAGCATGACAACTTAAAACCAGTGGATTTTATTTTGAAATTCCTCCTCTTTATGCATCTGACTCGCTAAGCAGGCTTTCTAAAGTATCACACCTTTTTGTCCTTTGGCTTAGTTGGTCTAAGTGCCTGTTTAGTAAACAGAAAATCTTGATTTCGAACGTCAGCAGTGGTTTTCATTCTTCATCTCAGTTTGGGTCATTTTAGCAAAAAAAAAGGTGGACTTTTGTTCTTGTATGACATTAAACAAGTCTTTACCACAGTCAAAACATAGTGCAGTTGAGAGAAAAAAAATCTCTGCTGTCGAAACGCTTAAAAAGGAATTAGACGATATAACTTTCTTTAGAGAATAAAGGATGGCATCAAGCATTTCAAAATAAAACCAGTGGATTTACACTTCTAACTCTGCAAAGTTTGATAGCAGCTTTCTTAAAAAGGAAGATAAACTTTCAAGCTTGACGTATCTACCGCTTTGGCTAGAAATGAAAACAAAACAATACAACATGAAACAAGCAGAATAAACCGACGAGGATGGGATTCAAACCCATGCATGCAGAGCACAATGGATTAGCAGTCCATCGCCTTAACCACTCGGCCACCTCGTCTACATGGCGCACATGCGCTAAGGAGAAAAGATGTAATGATTATTTTTACGGGTCAGTGTGTTTTCATTGAAGATATTACAGTGTCTATTCTTTACAGTTAGATTGGGGCAAACTCTTTTGGCCCTGCTGTGGCATTCCTTCAATCTGCCTATTCTGTGTCATAACTTGGAAGAAAAACAAGTACCAAGTTGAAGCTGTGCTAGAAGATGGATCATTCAATTATGGAACTTCAAAACCCAAGGCCTTGTCATCGATCCAGATTCTATTGCATTTCATAGGCTTTCCAGCTTGTGGTGCTGTGGCTTAGTTGGTTAAAGCGCCTGTCTAGTAAACAGGAGATCCTGAGTTCGAATCTCAGCAGTGCCTTGTTTTCATCATCTCAAAAAGAAACTTCCTATCTTAAAAATGGGATTTTCACTTGCATGAAACCTCAAATTTACCTTGGCTACGTCTTTACTGATAGTGCAATTGTGAGATGAAGAATGTCTTCTGTATAAGGGCCAAAAAGGAAGAAAGATGGCATCAAGCATGACAACTTAAAACCAGTGGATTTTATTTTGAAATTCCTCCTCTTTATGCATCTGACTCGCTAAGCAGGCTTTCTAAAGTATCACACCTTTTTGTCCTTTGGCTTAGTTGGTCTAAGTGCCTGTTTAGTAAACAGAAAATCTTGATTTCGAACGTCAGCAGTGGTTTTCTTTCTTCATCTCAGTTTGGGTCATTTTAGCAAAAAAAAGGTGGACTTTTGTTCTTGTATGACATTAAACAAGTCTTTACCACAGTCAAAACATAGTGCAGTTGAGAGAAAAAAAATCTCTGCTGTCGAAACGCTTAAAAAGGAATTAGACGATATAACTTTCTTTAGAGAATAAAGGATGGCATCAAGCATTTCAAAATAAAACCAGTGGATTTACACTTCTAACTCTGCAAAGTTTGATAGCAGCTTTCTTAAAAAGGAAGATAAACTTTCAAGCTTGACGTATCTACCGCTTTGGCTAGAAATGAAAACAATACAACATGAAACAAGCAGAATAAACCGACGAGGATGGGATTCGAACCCATGCATGCAGAGCACAATGGATTAGCAGTCCATCGCCTTAACCACTCGGCCACCTCGTCTACATGGCGCACATGCGCTAAGGAGAAAAGATGTAATGATTATTTTTACGGGTCAGTGTGTTTTCATTGAAGATATTACAGTGTCTATTCTTTACAGTTAGATTGGGGCAAACTCTTTTGGCCCTGCTGTGGCATTCCTTCAATCTGCCTATTCTGTGTCATAACTTGGAAGAAAAACAAGTACCAAGTTGAAGCTGTGCTAGAAGATGGATCATTCAATTATGGAACTTCAAAACCCAAGGCCTTGTCGTCGGTCCAGATTCTATTGCATTTCATAGGCTTTCCAGCTTGTGGTGCTGTGGCTTAGTTGGTTAAAGCGCCTGTCTAGTAAACAGGAGATCCTGAGTTCGAATCTCAGCAGTGCCTTGTTTTCATCATCTCAAAAAGAAACTTCCTATCTTAAAAATGGGATTTTCACTTGCATGAAACCTCAAATTTACCTTGGCTACGTCTTTACTGATAGTGCAATTGTGAGATGAAGAATGTCTTCTGTATAAGGGCCAAAAAGGAAGAAAGATGGCATCAAGCATGACAACTTAAAACCAGTGGATTTTATTTTGAAATTCCTCCTCTTTATGCATCTGACTCGCTAAGCAGGCTTTCTAAAGTATCACACCTTTTTGTCCTTTGGCTTAGTTGGTCTAAGTGCCTGTTTAGTAAACAGAAAATCTTGATTTCGAACGTCAGCAGTGGTTTTCTTTCTTCATCTCAGTTTGGGTCATTTTAGCAAAAAAAAGGTGGACTTTTGTTCTTGTATGACATTAAACAAGTCTTTACCACAGTCAAAACATAGTGCAGTTGAGAGAAAAAAAATCTCTGCTGTCGAAACGCTTAAAAAGGAATTAGACGATATAACTTTCTTTAGAGAATAAAGGATGGCATCAAGCATTTCAAAATAAAACCAGTGGATTTACACTTCTAACTCTGCAAAGTTTGATAGCAGCTTTCTTAAAAAGGAAGATAAACTTTCAAGCTTGACGTATCTACCGCTTTGGCTAGAAATGAAAACAATACAACATGAAACAAGCAGAATAAACCGACGAGGATGGGATTCGAACCCATGCATGCAGAGCACAATGGATTAGCAGTCCATCGCCTTAACCACTCGGCCACCTCGTCTACATGGCGCACATGCGCTAAGGAGAAAAGATGTAATGATTATTTTTACGGGTCAGTGTGTTTTCATTGAAGATATTACAGTGTCTATTCTTTACAGTTAGATTGGGGCAAACTCTTTTGGCCCTGCTGTGGCATTCCTTCAATCTGCCTATTCTGTGTCATAACTTGGAAGAAAAACAAGTACCAAGTTGAAGCTGTGCTAGAAGATGGATCATTCAATTATGGAACTTCAAAACCCAAGGCCTTGTCGTCGGTCCAGATTCTATTGCATTTCATAGGCTTTCCAGCTTGTGGTGCTGTGGCTTAGTTGGTTAAAGCGCCTGTCTAGTAAACAGGAGATCCTGAGTTCGAATCTCAGCAGTGCCTTGTTTTCATCATCTCAAAAAGAAACTTCCTATCTTAAAAATGGGATTTTCACTTGCATGAAACCTCAAATTTACCTTGGCTACGTCTTTACTGATAGTGCAATTGTGAGATGAAGAATGTCTTCTGTATAAGGGCCAAAAAGGAAGAAAGATGGCATCAAGCATGACAACTTAAAACCAGTGGATTTTATTTTGAAATTCCTCCTCTTTATGCATCTGACTCGCTAAGCAGGCTTTCTAAAGTATCACACCTTTTTGTCCTTTGGCTTAGTTGGTCTAAGTGCCTGTTTAGTAAACAGAAAATCTTGATTTCGAACGTCAGCAGTGGTTTTCATTCTTCATCTCAGTTTGGGTCATTTTAGCAAAAAAAAAGGTGGACTTTTGTTCTTGTATGACATTAAACAAGTCTTTACCACAGTCAAAACATAGTGCAGTTGAGAGAAAAAAAATCTCTGCTGTCGAAACGCTTAAAAAGGAATTAGACGATATAACTTTCTTTAGAGAATAAAGGATGGCATCAAGCATTTCAAAATAAAACCAGTGGATTTACACTTCTAACTCTGCAAAGTTTGATAGCAGCTTTCTTAAAAAGGAAGATAAACTTTCAAGCTTGACGTATCTACCGCTTTGGCTAGAAATGAAAACAAAACAATACAACATGAAACAAGCAGAATAAACCGACGAGGATGGGATTCAAACCCATGCATGCAGAGCACAATGGATTAGCAGTCCATCGCCTTAACCACTCGGCCACCTCGTCTACATGGCGCACATGCGCTAAGGAGAAAAGATGTAATGATTATTTTTACGGGTCAGTGTGTTTTCATTGAAGATATTACAGTGTCTATTCTTTACAGTTAGATTGGGGCAAACTCTTTTGGCCCTGCTGTGGCATTCCTTCAATCTGCCTATTCTGTGTCATAACTTGGAAGAAAAACAAGTACCAAGTTGAAGCTGTGCTAGAAGATGGATCATTCAATTATGGAACTTCAAAACCCAAGGCCTTGTCATCGATCCAGATTCTATTGCATTTCATAGGCTTTCCAGCTTGTGGTGCTGTGGCTTAGTTGGTTAAAGCGCCTGTCTAGTAAACAGGAGATCCTGAGTTCGAATCTCAGCAGTGCCTTGTTTTCATCATCTCAAAAAGAAACTTCCTATCTTAAAAATGGGATTTTCACTTGCATGAAACCTCAAATTTACCTTGGCTACGTCTTTACTGATAGTGCAATTGTGAGATGAAGAATGTCTTCTGTATAAGGGCCAAAAAGGAAGAAAGATGGCATCAAGCATGACAACTTAAAACCAGTGGATTTTATTTTGAAATTCCTCCTCTTTATGCATCTGACTCGCTAAGCAGGCTTTCTAAAGTATCACACCTTTTTGTCCTTTGGCTTAGTTGGTCTAAGTGCCTGTTTAGTAAACAGAAAATCTTGATTTCGAACGTCAGCAGTGGTTTTCTTTCTTCATCTCAGTTTGGGTCATTTTAGCAAAAAAAAGGTGGACTTTTGTTCTTGTATGACATTAAACAAGTCTTTACCACAGTCAAAACATAGTGCAGTTGAGAGAAAAAAAATCTCTGCTGTCGAAACGCTTAAAAAGGAATTAGACGATATAACTTTCTTTAGAGAATAAAGGATGGCATCAAGCATTTCAAAATAAAACCAGTGGATTTACACTTCTAACTCTGCAAAGTTTGATAGCAGCTTTCTTAAAAAGGAAGATAAACTTTCAAGCTTGACGTATCTACCGCTTTGGCTAGAAATGAAAACAATACAACATGAAACAAGCAGAATAAACCGACGAGGATGGGATTCGAACCCATGCATGCAGAGCACAATGGATTAGCAGTCCATCGCCTTAACCACTCGGCCACCTCGTCTACATGGCGCACATGCGCTAAGGAGAAAAGATGTAATGATTATTTTTACGGGTCAGTGTGTTTTCATTGAAGATATTACAGTGTCTATTCTTTACAGTTAGATTGGGGCAAACTCTTTTGGCCCTGCTGTGGCATTCCTTCAATCTGCCTATTCTGTGTCATAACTTGGAAGAAAAACAAGTACCAAGTTGAAGCTGTGCTAGAAGATGGATCATTCAATTATGGAACTTCAAAACCCAAGGCCTTGTCGTCGGTCCAGATTCTATTGCATTTCATAGGCTTTCCAGCTTGTGGTGCTGTGGCTTAGTTGGTTAAAGCGCCTGTCTAGTAAACAGGAGATCCTGAGTTCGAATCTCAGCAGTGCCTTGTTTTCATCATCTCAAAAAGAAACTTCCTATCTTAAAAATGGGATTTTCACTTGCATGAAACCTCAAATTTACCTTGGCTACGTCTTTACTGATAGTGCAATTGTGAGATGAAGAATGTCTTCTGTATAAGGGCCAAAAAGGAAGAAAGATGGCATCAAGCATGACAACTTAAAACCAGTGGATTTTATTTTGAAATTCCTCCTCTTTATGCATCTGACTCGCTAAGCAGGCTTTCTAAAGTATCACACCTTTTTGTCCTTTGGCTTAGTTGGTCTAAGTGCCTGTTTAGTAAACAGAAAATCTTGATTTCGAACGTCAGCAGTGGTTTTCTTTCTTCATCTCAGTTTGGGTCATTTTAGCAAAAAAAAGGTGGACTTTTGTTCTTGTATGACATTAAACAAGTCTTTACCACAGTCAAAACATAGTGCAGTTGAGAGAAAAAAAATCTCTGCTGTCGAAACGCTTAAAAAGGAATTAGACGATATAACTTTCTTTAGAGAATAAAGGATGGCATCAAGCATTTCAAAATAAAACCAGTGGATTTACACTTCTAACTCTGCAAAGTTTGATAGCAGCTTTCTTAAAAAGGAAGATAAACTTTCAAGCTTGACGTATCTACCGCTTTGGCTAGAAATGAAAACAATACAACATGAAACAAGCAGAATAAACCGACGAGGATGGGATTCGAACCCATGCATGCAGAGCACAATGGATTAGCAGTCCATCGCCTTAACCACTCGGCCACCTCGTCTACATGGCGCACATGCGCTAAGGAGAAAAGATGTAATGATTATTTTTACGGGTCAGTGTGTTTTCATTGAAGATATTACAGTGTCTATTCTTTACAGTTAGATTGGGGCAAACTCTTTTGGCCCTGCTGTGGCATTCCTTCAATCTGCCTATTCTGTGTCATAACTTGGAAGAAAAACAAGTACCAAGTTGAAGCTGTGCTAGAAGATGGATCATTCAATTATGGAACTTCAAAACCCAAGGCCTTGTCGTCGGTCCAGATTCTATTGCATTTCATAGGCTTTCCAGCTTGTGGTGCTGTGGCTTAGTTGGTTAAAGCGCCTGTCTAGTAAACAGGAGATCCTGAGTTCGAATCTCAGCAGTGCCTTGTTTTCATCATCTCAAAAAGAAACTTCCTATCTTAAAAATGGGATTTTCACTTGCATGAAACCTCAAATTTACCTTGGCTACGTCTTTACTGATAGTGCAATTGTGAGATGAAGAATGTCTTCTGTATAAGGGCCAAAAAGGAAGAAAGATGGCATCAAGCATGACAACTTAAAACCAGTGGATTTTATTTTGAAATTCCTCCTCTTTATGCATCTGACTCGCTAAGCAGGCTTTCTAAAGTATCACACCTTTTTGTCCTTTGGCTTAGTTGGTCTAAGTGCCTGTTTAGTAAACAGAAAATCTTGATTTCGAACGTCAGCAGTGGTTTTCATTCTTCATCTCAGTTTGGGTCATTTTAGCAAAAAAAAAGGTGGACTTTTGTTCTTGTATGACATTAAACAAGTCTTTACCACAGTCAAAACATAGTGCAGTTGAGAGAAAAAAAATCTCTGCTGTCGAAACGCTTAAAAAGGAATTAGACGATATAACTTTCTTTAGAGAATAAAGGATGGCATCAAGCATTTCAAAATAAAACCAGTGGATTTACACTTCTAACTCTGCAAAGTTTGATAGCAGCTTTCTTAAAAAGGAAGATAAACTTTCAAGCTTGACGTATCTACCGCTTTGGCTAGAAATGAAAACAAAACAATACAACATGAAACAAGCAGAATAAACCGACGAGGATGGGATTCAAACCCATGCATGCAGAGCACAATGGATTAGCAGTCCATCGCCTTAACCACTCGGCCACCTCGTCTACATGGCGCACATGCGCTAAGGAGAAAAGATGTAATGATTATTTTTACGGGTCAGTGTGTTTTCATTGAAGATATTACAGTGTCTATTCTTTACAGTTAGATTGGGGCAAACTCTTTTGGCCCTGCTGTGGCATTCCTTCAATCTGCCTATTCTGTGTCATAACTTGGAAGAAAAACAAGTACCAAGTTGAAGCTGTGCTAGAAGATGGATCATTCAATTATGGAACTTCAAAACCCAAGGCCTTGTCATCGATCCAGATTCTATTGCATTTCATAGGCTTTCCAGCTTGTGGTGCTGTGGCTTAGTTGGTTAAAGCGCCTGTCTAGTAAACAGGAGATCCTGAGTTCGAATCTCAGCAGTGCCTTGTTTTCATCATCTCAAAAAGAAACTTCCTATCTTAAAAATGGGATTTTCACTTGCATGAAACCTCAAATTTACCTTGGCTACGTCTTTACTGATAGTGCAATTGTGAGATGAAGAATGTCTTCTGTATAAGGGCCAAAAAGGAAGAAAGATGGCATCAAGCATGACAACTTAAAACCAGTGGATTTTATTTTGAAATTCCTCCTCTTTATGCATCTGACTCGCTAAGCAGGCTTTCTAAAGTATCACACCTTTTTGTCCTTTGGCTTAGTTGGTCTAAGTGCCTGTTTAGTAAACAGAAAATCTTGATTTCGAACGTCAGCAGTGGTTTTCTTTCTTCATCTCAGTTTGGGTCATTTTAGCAAAAAAAAGGTGGACTTTTGTTCTTGTATGACATTAAACAAGTCTTTACCACAGTCAAAACATAGTGCAGTTGAGAGAAAAAAAATCTCTGCTGTCGAAATGCTTAAAAAGGAATTAGACGATATAACTTTCTTTAGAGAATAAAGGATGGCATCAAGCATTTCAAAATAAAACCAGTGGATTTACACTTCTAACTCTGCAAAGTTTGATAGCAGCTTTCTTAAAAAGGAAGATAAACTTTCAAGCTTGACGTATCTACCGCTTTGGCTAGAAATGAAAACAATACAACATGAAACAAGCAGAATAAACCGACGAGGATGGGATTCGAACCCATGCATGCAGAGCACAATGGATTAGCAGTCCATCGCCTTAACCACTCGGCCACCTCGTCTACATGGCGCACATGCGCTAAGGAGAAAAGATGTAATGATTATTTTTACGGGTCAGTGTGTTTTCATTGAAGATATTACAGTGTCTATTCTTTACAGTTAGATTGGGGCAAACTCTTTTGGCCCTGCTGTGGCATTCCTTCAATCTGCCTATTCTGTGTCATAACTTGGAAGAAAAACAAGTACCAAGTTGAAGCTGTGCTAGAAGATGGATCATTCAATTATGGAACTTCAAAACCCAAGGCCTTGTCATCGATCCAGATTCTATTGCATTTCATAGGCTTTTCAGCTTGTGGTGCTGTGGCTTAGTTGGTTAAAGCGCCTGTCTAGTAAACAGGAGATCCTGAGTTCGAATCTCAGCAGTGCCTTGTTTTCATCATCTCAAAAAGAAACTTCCTATCTTAAAAATGGGATTTTCACTTGCATGAAACCTCAAATTTACCTTGGCTACGTCTTTACTGATAGTGCAATTGTGAGATGAAGAATGTCTTCTGTATAAGGGCCAAAAAGGAAGAAAGATGGCATCAAGCATGACAACTTAAAACCAGTGGATTTTATTTTGAAATTCCTCCTCTTTATGCATCTGACTCGCTAAGCAGGCTTTCTAAAGTATCACACCTTTTTGTCCTTTGGCTTAGTTGGTCTAAGTGCCTGTTTAGTAAACAGAAAATCTTGATTTCGAACGTCAGCAGTGGTTTTCTTTCTTCATCTCAGTTTGGGTCATTTTAGCAAAAAAAAGGTGGACTTTTGTTCTTGTATGACATTAAACAAGTCTTTACCACAGTCAAAACATAGTGCAGTTGAGAGAAAAAAAATCTCTGCTGTCGAAACGCTTAAAAAGGAATTAGACGATATAACTTTCTTTAGAGAATAAAGGATGGCATCAAGCATTTCAAAATAAAACCAGTGGATTTACACTTCTAACTCTGCAAAGTTTGATAGCAGCTTTCTTAAAAAGGAAGATAAACTTTCAAGCTTGACGTATCTACCGCTTTGGCTAGAAATGAAAACAATACAACATGAAACAAGCAGAATAAACCGACGAGGATGGGATTCGAACCCATGCATGCAGAGCACAATGGATTAGCAGTCCATCGCCTTAACCACTCGGCCACCTCGTCTACATGGCGCACATGCGCTAAGGAGAAAAGATGTAATGATTATTTTTACGGGTCAGTGTGTTTTCATTGAAGATATTACAGTGTCTATTCTTTACAGTTAGATTGGGGCAAACTCTTTTGGCCCTGCTGTGGCATTCCTTCAATCTGCCTATTCTGTGTCATAACTTGGAAGAAAAACAAGTACCAAGTTGAAGCTGTGCTAGAAGATGGATCATTCAATTATGGAACTTCAAAACCCAAGGCCTTGTCATCGATCCAGATTCTATTGCATTTCATAGGCTTTCCAGCTTGTGGTGCTGTGGCTTAGTTGGTTAAAGCGCCTGTCTAGTAAACAGGAGATCCTGAGTTCGAATCTCAGCAGTGCCTTGTTTTCATCATCTCAAAAAGAAACTTCCTATCTTAAAAATGGGATTTTCACTTGCATGAAACCTCAAATTTACCTTGGCTACGTCTTTACTGATAGTGCAATTGTGAGATGAAGAATGTCTTCTGTATAAGGGCCAAAAAGGAAGAAAGATGGCATCAAGCATGACAACTTAAAACCAGTGGATTTTATTTTGAAATTCCTCCTCTTTATGCATCTGACTCGCTAAGCAGGCTTTCTAAAGTATCACACCTTTTTGTCCTTTGGCTTAGTTGGTCTAAGTGCCTGTTTAGTAAACAGAAAATCTTGATTTCGAACGTCAGCAGTGGTTTTCTTTCTTCATCTCAGTTTGGGTCATTTTAGCAAAAAAAAGGTGGACTTTTGTTCTTGTATGACATTAAACAAGTCTTTACCACAGTCAAAACATAGTGCAGTTGAGAGAAAAAAAATCTCTGCTGTCGAAACGCTTAAAAAGGAATTAGACGATATAACTTTCTTTAGAGAATAAAGGATGGCATCAAGCATTTCAAAATAAAACCAGTGGATTTACACTTCTAACTCTGCAAAGTTTGATAGCAGCTTTCTTAAAAAGGAAGATAAACTTTCAAGCTTGACGTATCTACCGCTTTGGCTAGAAATGAAAACAATACAACATGAAACAAGCAGAATAAACCGACGAGGATGGGATTCGAACCCATGCATGCAGAGCACAATGGATTAGCAGTCCATCGCCTTAACCACTCGGCCACCTCGTCTACATGGCGCACATGCGCTAAGGAGAAAAGATGTAATGATTATTTTTACGGGTCAGTGTGTTTTCATTGAAGATATTACAGTGTCTATTCTTTACAGTTAGATTGGGGCAAACTCTTTTGGCCCTGCTGTGGCATTCCTTCAATCTGCCTAT